>NC_134385.1:8050516-8373119 GCF_035582795.1 Mycteria americana
GCAGGGTATTAGCAATGCTCCTTCAGTTTGCAAGACCTGCAGGTGCGTCAATCTTTGCAGAAAAGCTTTGAGCTCCAAGTCCCTCAAGAGCTCTGATCTTCACCTGTCTTGGGACACTCCAAGCTCAGGACAGTGCTCACATCTGCAAAGCCTGTGTCCAAGAGCTCCCTGTTCAGCCCCTAGTGGCTGTAGCAGTATTCATGAGTTCACTGCCAGGACGGAGATTTGAGTTCATCTACTCCAACATTGTGACCAAAAGCAGGGCAGCAGCACATCAAGCCCAGGGGCATTTGCAGTGCTGCCATTCAAGAAGAGCCATGCTGGCAGGGCCAGCTCCGGGCCACGTCCCTGGCAGCCTCTGGGCTCAGCATGCGTGGCCTCGGTCAGAGATGTCCTGCATGGGGCACAGCTGCGCCTCTGTAGCCATGTCTCTCTCCAAGCCCCTGCTGACAAAGCCATGGCTTATCTGCCCCACGTGCCGTGTGGGTTTCCTCACTGAACGAACATCAGATGGTTCATTTTATTTGTCCCTTGAGAACTGGTCAGGCTTTTTTTTTTCTGTTTGCTTAGTAAGGGACCAGGTTGCTGTGTTTTTACTTGTCTTCTTGCTCTTTCATGATAAAAAACCCCACTAGCCACAGGTGGAACATGAATCTGTAAATGTTTTTTATAACACGGCAGAGTCCTGAGACAAGATCTCCCTTTCTTCCTTTCCCTGTCTGTCTGCATCACTGGCTGGCTGGCTCTCTATCTATTCATCTGCTTGGTTGCAGCTTCTCAGGGTGTCACTCAGAAGCAACCACCACGTGGAGCAGTCTGAGGACTTGACCCAAATCGCAGCTGCTACCCGTCCTGTGACAGTCTGGAGTTTTCAGCCAGGACTTGTTCAGGGAAGCCACAGATAAGGCAGAAGGAGCTGGGATGGGAAGATACACTTTGCACAAAGCGTACGGTGGGATGCGGGATGGCTGTTGACTACTCCCGTCCCACACATTTAGCTCGAGGCAGTGGTGTGCTGACCCATCCTTGAATGAGGGGATGGATCTGCTCCTTAATGGCCAGCACATCGTGTCACAGCAAGGTCACCTCCAAGCTGGCAGGACTACATCAGTTATCACACACTGCTGTGAGTCACTCGTGGCTCTGCCAGAACTCCTCACATAGCACTTGGAGAAGGTAATCGCACTCAGGGTGACCTCCGGAGACCAAGACACCAAGGAAATGGCAGGTACTTTCAGGCTGTTCTGGATGTCTTCTCAATGACCCACATCCCTCTGCACCCAAAAGCCATCACTTCTCCTCCCAGCTTGTGACAACTCTGTGATCACAACCTCCGCTGCTCTTCCCCGCATGGCTCAGCTCTGCAGTCCCTCCACCAGCTGGGCTTTGCTGAAGAACTGAATGCTTCTGCCCTGTTTGCAGACTGGATAGTGTGGGGCGGATCTGGGTGAATGATGCAGGAAGGGTAGGAAAAATGGAAAGCAGAGACAGAAAGGCACCAGGAGGAAATGGTAGGATAACACTGCTAAGCTGCTCCTCATAACCAAAGAGTTGAAGCAGCTGAACTGGTTGTTTGTAAACCAGGGTCCCGTGAATCTTTGGAAAAGCATTCAGTTGCCTAAGTGAGAGAAAACCTTCTTAAGATAGAGTAGCTAACATCCCTGCTCTGATCCAACAGATGAATGAACCCAGGAGAAACTTAATTTAATCAGAACAGCAGGAACTTGACAAAAATCCCAGTTGTACACTAAGGGACATATTAACCAAAATCCTGCTGTAGCAGACTTGCACATAGGCATAACTTTGCAACCCAGGAGCAGCTGTACTGACACCAGCAGGTCTGCCTAAAGTGCATCTGAACACATGTTCTCAAGAGCTAATTTTGTACAGACAGCAGCCCTGAAACAGCAGCTTCTGGGAAACATAGCCAAGAAGACAGACAACAGGCAAGGAAAAGAGACCGTTTCAAGCCTGGATGCTGAAGAAGTTCTTGGCAGTGTGGCAAGGAGGTTTTGGTCACTGTTGAAGAAGCAAGTTTGTGCTCTTGGAAATGGGTAGAAGGAGATCTATGAGTTCAACTGAAAACCATCTGAAAGGCATCCACATGACTTCAGTTGGGAGAGGGCTCAGGTAGGGACCACAGCCCGACAGGATGAGTCACTTAGCAGAGGGCAATCCATGTGTCACTTGAGACAGATCCTATCTTGCTCCAGGAGGCACAGTCCTGTGTGCAAACAGCCTCTATGTCAAAAAAGTCCCATTCACTACCTTGAAATTGAAATCTGCACTCCATGCCCCCTTTCCACCTTACCAGGAGAGGAAAAAGGTACAAGCATGCTGGGTTCACACAGAGCACACAGCTGGTGGGCACTAACAATGAGGACAAGGAATATGGAGTTTCATGCAGAGGTTAACATGCCTACAAAAATCAACCTGCATAAATTGTACAAGGTACCTCTGTTGGACTCAGTCTAACTTCAGGTACCTCCTAGAAAAAGTTAGAGCTTTTTATCCTCTTTAAGGTCAGGCTTCTGTCTCAGTTTCTGTGTCTTCAGTCTGTCTCTGTTCCCCTGTTACAGCCCCCTGCATTTTACGAGAGCTAAGTGTACCCCTGATTGTGGTGCAGAACTGATAACCTGGGTCCTGCAGAGGGTGGGCACGGTGCTGTCCTCAACTTGTTGGGTGAGAATGAGCCAGTGATGTTCCTCTTGCAGACCTTGTTTTCCCAGATGGAGATGGTTCTATTTACCTACATTTGTAAATACAGTTTTACAGCCTGGTTTAATGTTGATTTCCAAGTGACTGCCCATCATCCAGTCCTTAGCACCCGTTCAGAGCTTTCCTCTTTCGCAGCACTTCACAGGTCAACTGCAAAGCAACAGAGATGCATCAAGAAGCTGATACAGGTGGTATCAAAGCACGGCTCCTTCCTGCAGCTGCTCTTCAGAGTGGGACAGACCCCTCACACAGCACCCGAGAGGAGGAGATCACTTGACTCCTCTAGACACCCTTTACCCATCACAGCTGTACCTCCTGGCGCATATTCCAGATCTGCTCTGCAGGGATAGGTGGCTGACCTGCTCTTGACATCTGTGTCCAAGCAGAGCCCACCACACACACACCCATTCCTCACCTACCCATGGCTTAGTAGGAGCAGATGAAATCTGGAAATGTCATGAGAACAAATATACAAACAGGTTGTTTACTGTTTATGTCGTTGCTGCATGTGTCTGAGTAGCTCTCTGCTGGACCCCAGCGGGTGTGCGCACTGGTAGTCCGTTCACAGCCTGCCTGCCTGCCTGCCTGCCTGCCTGTCCACAGCCGCCACTGCCCTCTCTGCCTGCCCTGTGGAAACAGGGAGTGGCAGGGAATGTCTGGATTCCATAAGAAGCTGAGATACTCATATAGGCAGCATTAATTACAACTCTTAACATTTAATTATAGGTTCCCTTGGTTTCCACTGTATATTTACAGCTGAAAAACCTTGCTAATTGCCTCCGTGTTTCCATAGCTCAGATGTGAACTCACACTCTAGCGATGGCAGAACCACTCTGCGCATTCCAGACCAGCTCGTGACCTTAACGATCTACCACCCATTTACAGGCACCTAGAGAGAGCCAAGAGGAGGAGACGGGTGTTCCCCACCGACCTCACCCCCTGCTTACAACAGCATGTCCCAAAAATGGCCTCAAGCAGTTTAGGAGAACAAGAATCTCCTTGAGATCAGCAGAGGAACAGAGTTGCAGAGTGGAGCATTTGCAGCCAGTAATCCACGGGGAAGCTGGGACCTTCAGGGACACAAGACACTGCTCCAGTGCAGCTCCTTCTAAATGGACTGCAAAAAGATAGGACCTTATGCAAAACCACACAGATGGGAGCTGACTGCTCTCAAGGTGTTCTTCACTGAATGCACACAATTTCACAGGGATGTGTATGCACGCAGTGCAGAAGGGACTGCACAGGGATTTAAGTTGTAAAACTGACTCATAGCGTGAAATGTCCCATCCACGTCCCTTCGCTGCAGTTCTCTGCTCCCTTCCCATTCTCTGTGGTGTGATGCTGCCCATGCTTGGGTGGAAGGTGTAAGTTGCCACGATGGGTTTGTGCTCCTCTTGGAGCAGCGTGGCTCCAGGCCTGGAGGGGAGTAATGGCAGGGCACAGTGAAAAGGGAGCATCCTTGTTTCTGCACTAATCCCAGCACTCTTCCAGGAAGCTGGACCTGTAGAGCTGGGCCTGACTTAGGACTTCAAACACCCCTCTGAGCACTGGATGTCTATTATCTCTGCTGCGCAGGAGGCATCTGCTTCCTCCAGCCAAATTAGGGGTTATGTGACTCAGGAACAAGAGCCCATGGCACATTTTGTAAGATTGCCCATTTTCCCCTGAAGATCCTCCCCCAGTGCTTGCCAAAGGGACAGGTCCAACTGGACGGGAGGCACCTGGTTGTTCCCAGAACCAGGCGTGATCTGTGCAAATGCGCCCTGTCCTGCCCTCCCCTAACACAGACAGGAAAACTGCCTTGCACAAAGCCACTCCCTGCCTTCCCTGGAAGCTGAGCTGCCACAGCAGGGATGTGCCCATGGGATGAGTGTGCAGGAGCTCCACTCTACGATGGTGAGGAGCAATGAACTGAACCCAAACTTGGAAGGCAGGGAGCAGCAGCTGCCTTACCCAGCTTCCCAGGATAGCCTTGCTAGGCTCTAGGCTCTGTATGCCCTTTCCACCCAGGCACTGGGCATCACTAAAATCACCTGGAGACACTTCCTGCAGTCTTTTCCCATGGATTATGCCAGCCCTGACTGTAGAGGGCTTGGAAATCTCCTTCTGTCTTATCACACCTAATGCAGAAGCACCAACTGGCTCGACGGGAACAGCAGTAAAATAACCCAGCTTGCAAACACAAAACAACGTGCCTGACACTGCCTGTGCTGCTTGGAGCACATGTGCTCCCAGCTTGGCAATACACTCCCATCAGCAAGATCATGTCACAGCAGCCCCTCCACAGGCTGCCCCACGAGGACCCTGACCAGGCAGCCTTGCAACTCCTCGTTCTGCAGGCAGCACTGGAGCTGTCACATCTCTTAAGACAGCATTGAAAGAGAGAAAGGACTAGTGGTATTCCCCTCACAGTGATTAGTCCTCTGTGGTTCTGGGTCCCACAGCACCTATGAAGCCTGCACATCACAGCACCAGGGCTGTAGTGACAAAAATGTCTTCATTTCTGTAAGGGAAGAAGGAGAATATGCCCAGCATGGTAGAAACGTGACCGCTCCCTACTGCACTCTGCCCTACTTGGAGACAGACAAGATGAATCCTACTGACTCTTGGCTTGTTCTCCTCCTGCTCTGCTTTTGCTCAGGCTAGCATACTGATACCAACACGCAGAGGCATCTGCATCGCCTGCTCAGCATCAGCTGCAGCTGCATAGGGTTGGCCCCAGAAGAGCTAAGAGATACCTCTGCAGCCAGCAGTCTTTTATCTAAAACCACCTTCCAAACCACACAAGGGATTCATCCCCTCTGAGATGGCAGGGGCATGAATCCTCACCACTAGGCTAAGCAGTGTGTGTGAGTAGGTGGGAATTCAACAGCCTCCATCCTATCACGTTGTTTGGCAAACATGGTGGATGTGGGCCCAGAAGCTCTGCAAAGTAGTGTGGTCCAGGCTAGGCACTGGGCTCAGCAGCATTGGGACCATGTAACAGGACAAACCCCAGGCCCTCTGCGTGCCTCAGTTTCTCTGTCTCTCAAAAAATGGGAACAATGATAATTCACTGTTTTGGGGAGGTGCTAACCTGGATGTGAGGTTCTGTGCATGTCTTGTGGCTCTTCTTGAAAGATCTCCTGGGGACTGTCTCCTAAGACACTTGAAGGTGAGGGTGGCTGCCATCTGGAGCATGGTGCACTGACCTAGGAGAGCTTGCATGGAAACCCTGGCCTTTCCTGTCTGTGTCGGCCATCTGGTGGCACCGAGGAGGGGGGTTTGTCTGATGCCACCACTGCTTTTATGAGCTCTTCAAAAGAAGCATCCTCACTGTCTCACTGAAGAAACAAACTGATGCACAACCGCAGCACTTGGGAATCTGCCTCTCTTCTGGCGCTTTCTTGCCCAAGTCAGTCCATGGCAGGCCCCAAGTCAGATGGTCACAGTAGGCCATTGCTTAACCCATCCGCTGTTCACTCAGGAGACATCCTTTGCATATTGGCTTAATGTGACAGCAGATTCATCCAGGGAGTCATTCAGCCCTGGGCCACATCTGTCCAAGCACACAGCTGGTGTCCGGTCCCTAGGGCAGTACACAGCCATGCACTCTAAGACAGGAGTAGACACGCCTGGGGCACAGCTCACAGACCGTCCTTAAAACATCAAACACCCATTTGGCCCAGGGACAGATGAATCTGCCCTTAGCGGGTGGCATCCATTGGTTCCTCTGCAGCTTGGAGCGAAATCCCCTGTGTGACAACGACTGTGAAAAGGCATCTCAGTCCTGATGACTGGGTGGAGAAAAGATAAGGAAGAAAGTATCATTTCCATCCTGCAAACCGGGGTCTTCTCTCCTGCTTGGCCTCTATGCATACCCCTTGTTATTGTTTGTTTGGGCTATATAGGTGCAGGGGAATCAGGCTCTGCTTCTCTGCTTTCACTGCCTTGGGTAGACGGCCCTGGATGTGCAAGAGCAGGGAGAGGGGGCCCAGCATGTGCCCCCTACGGGAAAACCTCCCAGCTTCCTCTCTCTGGATGTGCCCTGATAACAGCACAGGCTCCAAATGCCCCAGTCCTGTTTGCATTCCCTCTCCACTGACCCACCAGCCAAATGTCTCCCAGCTGGGATACAGCCCACAGCCACCTCGCAGAGCTGCATTCCTGGGGCAGGCTCAGTGGCTGCAAAGGGCCAGCGGCAGAGCTGGCAGTCCCAGACCGTGTGGTACCTGCCCAGTGACTCTGCTGGGCATGGTAGGTCTCCCTGCCTCACTGGAGACCTGCACCTGGGATCAGACTGCAGGGTCATCACCACAGAAAGGCCATCCTGAAAATTTCTCATGACAGCTGATAACAAAGCACACAGGCACAAACATCTCCCTCCATGGAGAATGACCCCAGGCCAACTCCACATGCTGCATGTTCCAGCAAAGCACATCTCACAGGACAGCAACTGTGATGGGATTTGCACAGGGCTGGGGAGGAACCAGAGGAACCACACCAGCTGTGCCATGCCAGCTCCTGCCTGGGTGCCCCATGGACTCCATCTTGGACCACTGCGGGATGCCAGCCAGGGGCCACTTTCCAGTGTAACCATCCATGGGATGCAGTTTTCTGCCACACCTGCCCAGGCTCCCATCCAGTTCCGAAGGGCTTCCTTTTTCTTCTGCCCTGCCATGCTCCCAGTAACCCAGATGCTATGCCCTGCAGCCTGGGGTTGCTGGGAACAGCCAGGTCTCCCCCCATCACAGCACCTCCTACCAGCCGTGATCACCCATGCACAAGCTTTGAACTACTTCCTTGTGGCTCAGCCTATGCACATCCACCATGGCCACAGACTTCACGCAGCTTGTTAACTAGCACCACACGGGGTGTTGCTTTGTATTCAAAATTGCAGGATTCTTGGTAAGGAAGTCCAGCTCTCATTAGAGCCAAGACAAGGACCCCTCTGGCCTTGGGAGGACCTGGATGAGTCCTCACCTGGCTCACTGTCTATGTACAAGCTCATTCTTTAGCTCAGCCAGTCCCAAGGGTTTTCATTCCCATTTAGGGGAATTACCACATTTGCCTGTGTTTGTTACAAGCATCAGAATGAAACTCTTCGAATTCCATCTTAATGGGATCCTGCCCCTAAGGGACTAAAACTTTTTCTTCACAGCAGTCTCTGTCTGAGTACTTGGAGCTCTTCCCAGTGTTTACCTGGAGCTGTGAATAGCTGCCATTCAGCTGAACTGCATGAAGTTAAAGCCCTTATTAGAGATTTCACCAGAACAGACCATGGAGGCTGATTCCCTTTGGGTGGGCTGTGCCCCCCAACCTGCCCAGCCTGCAGCACAGGAAGGAGCTACATGTTTGCTCTGTGTCCTGCTCCCCACTGGGCAAGCAAGATATCAGACAGTCCCTTCAGAGGAGAAAAGGGGTTGGACCTTTGGCCCTATAGATCTTAGACCTCTGCATTTCTTTGGCTTGAACCAAACCCTGAACCATTGCATTACATGATTTAAACTACTGCAAGTGAAAACTATGGGCATTGGTATAATCCCAGTTGATCTGAATGTTGGGAAATGAAATAGCACATGGATTTCATCACTGAGAGCCACAGGACAGCATAATTGTTGATTGAACTTACAGGATCACTGAGGCATGGAGCCAGAGCATCATGTGTCTGGAATGGTGGAGACCTCTGGTTCATGTGCAGCAATGGCCAAATATGCCATCCCACTGCTTTAGCAGAGAAGCCCTCACAGGGACTCCTGCCTGTTCAGGGTTTTCCCTGGAAACCAGGATGCAATCATCTGCTGAGGAGCAGAAGCGGAGGGTTGGAGGGTGTCAGACACCTCCCACCCAGGACAGGTCACACTGCTCATGAAAGAGGGATTCAAAATTATGGCTGGGCGAGGAGGGGCCTGTCCCTGCCCTGATCAGTGCTGTGCATTTTTAAAAATTCAAGGAGTCACTGGCTGGACTGTGAATAACCCCTTTTTCCCTGCACCCCACGGGTGTCTCAGCTTGCCCAAGATGCTCCTGCCTTTTTTTGACTTAACCTGATGAACAGCTGCCCCTTTCTGCTCTGCTTCTCAGCAGTGTTAAATGAAAAGACTTCAGGTGATTTGTAATGAAGGACTTAAGGCCAGGATTTTTAAGTGATCCAGAGAGAATTAGAAGTCCACAATCTACTGAAATTCAAACCTGTTGTTTTCTGGAAGAAAACTCCTTTCAGCAGTACCAGCACAGTGTATGACTTTGCTCCCTAGAGATGTGAACAAGCCCTTTGCTTTCCAAAGGGTGATCAGTCCCACTGACAGCTACACCCTGCCTGTGCAAATGAGGTTCAACATGTGCCCAGACTTCTGTTAAGTGCATTAAAAACCCACATGATAAAAAGTTTTGATGTCATGCTATGCTGCGTTATGTCACATTAAGTCATGTGATGTCACCCTACATTATGTGAGATCACAAAGCAGCTGTGTTCTGGTGATTCAGTCTTGAGGCTGAAATATAGTCTCCCCCTCCCAAGGCATTCAAGTCGGGGTGACATATGAAGAACACAGAATATTCTGTAATTCTCTGAGTAACTATTTTCTAGGTGCAAAAATGAAATTGCTGAGAATTTACAAGAAAATTGTTTATTAGTACATGAGTTAACATTAATACAGAGAAGATCCTTTATGAAAGTGGCCGTCCAGTGTCAGATAGCGTTTTCCCCCGATGATCAAGTCAATGAAACAGCACACGCTCCCAGCCTCTGATACAGATGAAATTCTCTGAAATCTCATGGAGACACTACATTTCAATAATACCTTCTCAGGAATAAGGGACCTTGCTGCCTATTGCTCTCTCTGAGAAATTTCCTTCTGCAACAGCTATCACTTTTCCTGTCCTTCAGAGCTGTGTCACCCCTTCTTATTCCCAATTAACACACAGCCACAGCACTGTCATTAGGAAAGCTCATGTCTCAGAGGGGCCACTGCAATTTAAACCTAACTTTAGCCCTGAGTTTCCCATTTTCTATGGTTGGTTGTGAATACTTATCCTCTGAAAATGTTTTGCCATCAATTTTCTAATCCGGACACCCCATCTAAACAGATGTTTCTGGCTGCTCTCCAGCCAGAGGTCTTTAAACACTCCACGTTTGCATTTGGTCTGCGCTGTGCTGCTCCTTGCAGGTGGGTTCGATCTGTGAGCAGGTGAGGTTTTCTGTCATTTTTCACCAGGCTGCACCAGAGCTGCACTGAGCGCAGCTGAGGAGCTCCGGCATTGTTGATGAGCCGGAAAAAAGTCACGATGCTGATTATAGTCTGTCAGCTTCCCTAACCACTTCCAGCAATTAGATTTAAGGACTTTCTTTATAAATTTACAGAAATTGCTTCCTTCCCTCCTGTTCCTCAGAGCAGAATCAGCAGAGCCTGATCCCAGATCTGCCCACTTGCATTGTCAGGACAAACAGTTCCTGATGCATTCTGGTCAAACTGTGCCTCCAGACCTGGTGCAGCCTACCCAGGCAGACACCAGCACCGAGCTTCCCTGCGACCCTGGCCTTTACCAATAATCCAAGCAAGAGATAGCAAAGAGATTTACCTTCAAGCCAGGTGTGTATCATTTGGCAGGTGAAGCAACGTCAGCTCACAGGCAGTGGAAGCTGGGCTCAGGTCAAGAACCAGGTGGATTGCTGCTAACAGATCCCAGCGGATTTGTGGACTAATTGCTTCCTCTTTCCCCTCAATCCCATGCAGACAGTCCTCTGGCAATTTGAACTCCTCTAATTTCGACAAGGCAGGGCCCACCCTTCCCCAGCCCCTGCAACACAGCCCCTTCCCTTGCACCAGAGGACTGACTCTGACCATGCAAACAGCTGTTGCATGGGGCTGATTTGGCCGAACACAATGCAGTTTTTGCAGGGTTACTTTTCAGCCTGATCAGCTCCCCAGATTTGCTCAGCCAACACTGGCACAGAGGCAAGCAGGAACATGCCACCAACAGCAGGAGCCATGGCAGTGTCACAGAAACCTCACTTAGATCAGCTCCTGCCATGTGAAATGGATGCATGAAAGAGATGTCTGTAAGGGACAGTGCACGCCCTCTCTGCCTGCACTCTGTGTTCCTTCTCTTCACTATGTCCTTGGCATAACACAAGCTGTACCTTCCCATGGCAGAACACATATTTTTTTGCTCTTGCAAAGTGCCAGGCAGCCCCGTGACACTAGGCAGAAGGCAGAATCTGTACCAGAGTCCTTATCTCCCAGAGGGTCCATCCCCAGGAGATAGATCAGCAGACATCCTGCAGAGCAGTATGATCCACAGTGTGTCCTTTGCATATCAGACTCAGAGGGTGAAGAAACAGAGCTTCTGGGAACATTTCCAAATAACAGGAATGGCATGAATCCACCGAGAACCTGAGTGAATGAACATGGACCTGCCCAGGCAAGGGCTTCCCGGACCACTTGGGCTGGAAAGCATGGCAGGAGGAACCTAAAGGTCAGCCCTCCCGCTCAGGTGCTGGGTTGTTAAAGCAAACCCTTCTCACTTGCCCTGGTGCAAGCACCCAATAATGGAGGTTACTGTGCTATGCAGTGCTGAGGTTTGAAGCGAAGCTCACATGGTGAAAAGCTGAGACTGGACATAGCAAGGTCTGGGCGTTGAGGTCCTGCAGGAGTAATCTGGCTCTCCATGCTGTTCCCACCCCAGGAGCAGTGTGATGGGAGGACAAGCAGTGAACAAGGAGCAAGCAGTGAGTCCAGACAGCTGGCAGGGCTGAGGTGCAGCAATACCTTTCTTGGGCAAGTGTACATCTCAGCAGAGGGAGACCATGAATTTTCAAGCATGGATACGAAAGGTAGAGAACCCCAAATGGTGGTCGGACCAGAGCTGGTGCTGAGCCTGCTCTTTCCCCCCACACCATTTGCAAGACCAAGAGGGGCTGTGTGTCCAGCAAGAGACTGGGACGTGTTTCTTCTCTCCATCGCCTCCATCTCCATGCTTTAAACACTCTTCAAGATCCCCTTCCTCCACAGTCTCCCCAGGCCTGCAAAAATGCAAAGCCTGCACTCCTAGATTCCACCAAAATCTTGAGCTCATTTTTTCCTGGGCCTTCTTGCCACATTTCTGTCTTTATTTCCCCCTCTCTTGTAGATGCCCTTTCTGGGGCAGAGATATAAAGACCCTTCTTCCCTTCTGCCTTACAGGAGTAGGAGGAGCAGCCAGCAAAACCAGGGGAAAGAGCCCTTAGACCACTGGTGCCAAGACAAGGGGCACCAGTCCCTTGCCCCTAGGGACCACAAAGCTGATTCAGTGGCTGTGGAAAGTGTTGCACAGAGGTGGAGTACACTAAGGTCTCATTAGTTTAAATGGGGGACCCAAGCTCAGAGGAGACATTTTTGGGGGAGCAATAATGTAACATGAAACAGCAGCTGAACAAGAGCTTACAGCTACAACTGGAGAGCTGCAATATGCTGAGCAACCATGGCCAATGCTTTTAAACAGATCCTGGGACTATTGTGGCTCCTAAGCTTGTGAGTACTGCCATCAGCTCAGCACCATCTGAGCTGTTACTTCTGGAAGTAGGTGGGCTTTCATTTTGCTTTCCATTATGTGAAAATATTTGCATTCGTCCATGGAGCAGAATGAACTCTCTGTCTCCAGGAGGTTTCTCACCCCCATGGGTATGAGACAGCCACATGCCCTGGCTGATTCCCACTCAGTGAGCTCCATCAGGGTGAAAAATGGACCAGACGTAGGCACTGAGCTTTCCTGCAAGAGCCACTGCAGTTGGCTGGCTCCCTGAAAGCACACCCTTTGCTGGCTATGAGATGCACCTTGTCCAGTGCAGTGGAGGCTCTCTGGGTCCAAACCATCAGGAGTTCAGGGAAAAAGCAACTAAGCACCTGTATGAGCAGGTCAGCCCTTGGGTCATGCTGTGGCTCTTCTTCATGACATTTTTCTCAGCGACCATACACGGAGATGCTAATGGGGCTGCAACATGGAAGAGATGAATGAGGAACAATTAGTCTCCATTTCCCAGTCCTTGTCCACAGTCCATCTTTCCTCCTTCCCCTCCAGCATGTCCTGGTCTCCACCAGAGCAGCTCAGCCAGGCCTGTGCTCCCCACCAACACCCACCCATCCAGCTCCTGCCACAGCCCTGCCTCCTTGCCCCCATGCATGGGAAGCTGTCTTCTCATCCAGGATTCGCACAGCCCTTTCGCTATCCCCAGGCAGCTCAGACAGACTCTTGCCCAGGCAGCTTCAGACTGCTTGATTTTCCTGGCCTTGTTAGCAGGACTCTCATGTGATTAATGGTTTTTTGTTATTTCTTGACTACTGGGAGAATCAGAATCATGTTCTTCTTTCAAGCAGCACGAGCCAGAAACTGCAACTTCTGCAAATACCTCATCACATTAGCATTCCCCACGTCATGCATCCGCATTCCCTCTTTGGATGTCTTGCACTTGGAAAGCCTCTCTCATCAGACCTGACCTGCAGCACACACCTTGTAACACAGTGCCAGGGCACCGCGCTCCTGAGGTCTCTCTGAGGTCTTCTGCCCTTCCCTGACATGAAGCATCGTACAGTAGACACAGCTGGGGAGCCTTCCTATGCCTCAGCAAGAAAATAAGGCATAAGGGGCTGAGCTCAGCCAGTCTGACCTTCTTCTGTAGGACATGAGCCCAGGGACGTGCGTCTGGCCAAAGCATTGGTCCTTGGAGGTATTGGTTAGCATAGATGTGGAAAAGCCACCTGTCTCTTGGCTGGCCCCAGCAGTGGCTCTCAGGGTTTGGTGACTCACACTGCTTAAAATCAGAGCCTGCCTTCCCATGTGAAGGTTTCAGCTGCCAACCGTTGGACTGTGTCCTGCCTCTTTCTACAAAACTGAGGAACCACTTAGTGCTGGGGACATTCTCCCCAAGAAAACTTCAAGGCTGAACAACAAAGCTATCTCTCAGCTCATCCTGTTTCTTGCAAGGCAAGTGGGAATCCAGGAGTGATCTCCCATGTGCTATTTTTCCATTAGCTTCTCTGCAAAGAAGAGACTACGACTGACCGAGAAACTTGGCTGCATGGTGATGTGCAGAGCAGACCAAGTGCTGCTACCACATCCCAGGAGGGAAGTCTAGCTGCAGTAGTTCTTTCTTTGCTTTTTACTTGTTTTACTTAGCACACGTGTTCAGCTGGCAGGAAAGCTCTTCATCACAAAGTGACTTCCCTCAATGATGGACGCAGAAAACCTTCCATCTTCTATTCTTGACAAAACCAAGCAGAAACTCTAATTGCCCTCCTGTCTCATCAGCTTTCCCTGAAGGGGAACCTGGTCAGTGGAAGACTTCTGGAGGGTTTCCTTACACCTCCCCTGCTCCTGTCCCCATGCTACACATTGGTCCCAGATGGACGCTTCATGGGGAAAGGCAATCAGGTCAGGGCATAGCCATGCCCCAGCACAGGGACCTTCTTCCCATGAGGACCACACCATGGAACAGCTTTCTCTCTGCCTGTGCTAATTCCCCAAGTTCACGTGTGTTAGGAAATGCAATATTTATAATTTAGAAACATTCTGTCAACACACATCAATTTTGGCAGATTTTCTGTTTAAAAAAACCTGTCAATTCCTTCCCCCTGCCCCTCCTGATCCCTAGTCCCACGTCAGTCTGGTTTTTAACTGTAAACACAGTGCTGCCACTTCCAGCCAAACAAAAATCTGAAGTCCCCCATATCATCAAATTGGCTTAAAGATAATTTAAAGCATAATTATTAAAAATCATGGGAAAACTAGGTTAGTGTGCTTTGCCATCTATACTTGAGTCTGAAAAGGTCATGTTTCTGTCCAAGTGTCTCTACCCAAGATGCTTTTTCCTAATTGACAGCTGAGATTCAGCTTGGCATCTCCTGTGGATGGAGCTTCCTTGGGGACCAGAACTTGCATTAGTACCAATTTTGTTTTCAATTTGAGCCCTGGGGCTTCCCAAATGCAAAACCTCAGGCAAGTTCCTCACAAAATGGCATGCAACGTTGGCTTGGTGCTTCCTTCTGATTCAGGCTCTGCCTGATACAGCAGAAACCCGCAGCATACTCTTGCAAATATGGCAAACCATAAACTGGAGTGCAGTAGATGAACCGTACCTGACAAGCTGAGAGAAGTTATTATCTGCCTTACTTGAGGCTACGCCGGAATATGGGGACCTGTGTTGCACCCCCAGTCCAGGGACCCGGAGCACAGGACTAGAGGGAGAGGCTGAGCGAGCAGGGCTGAGCTAGCATGGTGAAGAGGGCAGAGGTCTGCCCATCTTCATCTTGGAAGTTTTCAAGACTAAGCTAGACAAAGACACAGCCAGCTTGACCTAGTGCTGGGGATAGTCCTGCTCCAAGTGTGAGGCTGGACTGGAGACCTCCAGACATCTGTCCACCAGCACTTCAGTGATTCTGCAAGCCTCCTTGCCCCTGCTATGAATCACCCATTACTCAGTGCCACTCAAAGCTTCCAGAGCTGCCAAAAATGTGAGAAAGGAACCCAAACAGCCATGTTCCTCATAGGTGCTGTCAGGATTAGGTATCCCAGGCTGCAACATTGCCCAACAGCAGCAAAATATTGTGGAGAAGTATTGGAAAGGCATGAAGAGTGCAAAAACTTGTTTCTTGTGGTGGCCACAAATGGACCAGGCAGATCTTCATAGCCTGTGGGAGATGAAAGGGAGGGGGAAGAGCAGGCAGAAAGGGAAGGGAAGGAGAAGGGGAACAGGCACAGAGGTGTGGGTGCAGCAGCAGTGCTGTTCAGCGCTGCTTGCAAAGTCTGAGGAGGCTCAAGGAATGGTTTCCACTCCTGCCAACAGCTGTGACTAATGTTTTTTCTCCATGGCAAGGGCAGCCAAATCCCTGTGGTGGACACAAAACAGAAATGGACTCAAAGGTGCAAGTCCCTTCCCTCTCTGTGCCCCTGTCCTGTGTTCCTCCTAAGGACTGCTGCAGCACGCACCCCTCTAGACTCCCAAAGACAGTCCCTCTTTCTCTGCTCCACTGAATATTATGCATGTTACACAAAGTGAAATAAGATCACCAGCAGGCCTTGAGAGAGCTCAGCCTTCCCATGTCCTGCTTTCTGCTGCTTGAGCCATGGAGGTGAGGACTCAGTCCCCAGAAAGGTGCTTGGCAAGGGAACTGGGGCAGAGCATGCCTCTCTTCACCTGCTCCCATGAATAATGCCCAGTTTTCCCCTGCTTCATATTCAACTGAAACTCCTGGCAATATCAGAGTAACACTACAAATCCTTTTGATGGTCCTTTTTGACCCAAGTGCATTTCCTAGTGAATAAACCATCCCTCTCCCCTCTCCCAGCTGGATCACCAGGAAGGTGAGGTTCATCAGCTGGATGGGCATGGTCCAGTCCCCTCCTGGCTCCCCAAAGGACATTTATGTACCTACATCTCTCACCAGAGAACTGAGGATACCAAGTTCTGCCCACGAGCCCAGTGTGTGCTCACCTGAACAGTCCCAGTATTGCCTGGGAGAGCAGCCCAAATGCCCCATGGCAGCACCACCACCATGGGGATGGGGCTCCGGACCAGTCTCCCCACCTTATACCTACCCCAGCCCCAAGGGAGAGCTCCTGTTTGGACATGTCCCCAAGCATGGGTTGCTCAGTGGGGCTCAGCACTCATGAACCAGCCCTGGAGTGTGCCCACCTTTCCCAGTCTGCCCAGCAACAGTAGGGCTCCTCTCCACAGCCTGACAATAACAGCATCAGCTCCCGCTGAGGCCCCCACATCTGCTGCCCTGCCAGCCTCGACACCACTGCAGAAACTGCTGTGGAAAGCCAAAGAGATAGCAGCACTGGAGGCAGCCAAAGCAGACCTCAGAGAGGGTCCAGAGCTTGGCTGGAGCCTTCATACCATTAGTGTAGCCCCAGAGACCCTCCAGCTGCCTTGGAGCCTGGTGGGGAGAGCACTGGGTGGCCTGCGGGTGTCTCACCAGGTACTTTCCATCACCTGCTTGTGGGTCAGGTACAATCACCCCTAACACATCTTCCTTTCTGGGAGCTCTGCTGCCCCAAGGGCTGTCAGCAGGAGCTGGGCAGTGGAGCCATGGGAGTGGTGGTGGAGTGAGAGGTGGCCCTTTCTCCTCACCTCTGTAGAGATCTCATCAGGTGCAAACCCACTGGAGCCACTCCAAAAGCCCCTCTCCAGGAGTGCCACCTCCTGCATCATTCAAAGCAGCATCTTCTCACCCAACAGACCTCGGTCAGAAAGGGGCTGGGACTGTCTGCAGCGGACCTCGCTGTCAGTTCCTAGCACAAGTCTCTGAATGCACCTCACCCTCCTCCTCCTGCCTTGGCCCCCGGAAAGCCCACCATGGCTTCCCCTCATGCTGCTTTCTAGAAACACTGAAATATGGCCAGTCTGATATGGAGCAACAGGGCTTGGCTCTGCTGCCCAGGCTGGATGAAAGCAGCCAGTCCCTACCTCGGGAAGAGGGGGGCTCTTGCACAACACAGCCCCCCCCAACACGCGCAGCTGCCTGCACCCCCGAGGACGCTCGCTGCCTCTTCCCCTGCTGGGGAAGCAGCTTCCTCCTTGCAGAGCCGCACAGGAAGCACTGTGGTATTTATAGCTCTCTCTGAGAGCGTCTTGCACAAACTCGGGGAAAAACCTACACTCAGTCAAAAACAACCTCCATGCACCCCGGGCTGCATTGGGAGCTGGCACTGCAGGAGAAGTTCTCAGCACACTCCTGGACCCACAGGTCCTGGGGAGGAGGTTGTAGGACCATGTCCACCATACAGGCAGGATGAGGAGCCTTTCCTGGGACTATTTCTGCTCTTCTCTGCTGCCACCTCCTCACTTGCCTCCTTCCATCTCCATCTCCCACTATCTGACCCCTCTTCTGCCCTCCTCCATCTTCCTCCTCCATTCTTCTCATGCTCTGTGTGATCAAAACAAGCTGCTCCCCACCTAGCCAGATGCACTGAGCAAGGAAAGCGATCACCAAGATGCAGAGGACACTGCTGCACAGGAGGGAAGGACAAAACCTGCTGGTCTGCATAGTCTAAAGAAGAGCAGAAGAGTCAGAGCAAGTCATTGACAAGTGGCGACACGCATTCACAGAATCACACAGAATCACAGAATCGTATAGGTTGGAAAAGACCTTTAAAATCATCGAGTCCAACCGTAAACCTAACACTACCAAGACCACCACTACACCATGTCCCTAAGCACCTCATCCAAACGTCTTTTAAATACTTCCAGGGATGGCGACCCAACCACTTCCCTGGGCAGCGTGTTCCAATGCTTGATAACCCTCTCGGTGAAGTGAAATTTCCTAATATCCAGTCTAAACCTCCCCTGGCACAACTTGAGGCCATTTCCTCTCGTCCTATCACTTGTTACCTGGGAGAACAGACCGACCCCCACCTCTCTACAACCTCCTTTCATCTCTCTGGGCCAGAGGGAAGCTGCGCAGAGTGCAAAGATCCCTTCCACGAGGGATTTCAAGATGTCAGAATTTGACTTTGGTCTCAACTGGGATAAAAGACTTGGAAACAAATTTCACATTCATTATTTTAGGTAATTCCAAGTTTCCACTTATCTTCTGAACTTTAAGTGATTTTCTGCTGTCACATAAAGCAGGAAAATATTGACATTTCAAAACATCCACTTCAAAAGGAAACACGGAAATGTTTCACTCTGAAAGAGCTCTGAAACAGGTTCAATTATGACTCTGAACTTTTCTTTCCTGAATGAATTCTGCTTCATTTGGCCCAGTTCCATGATTTCTTGGTAGATTTGTATAGGCTGAGGCAATACCAGTTCCTGGAAATTTTTCCCAGCAAGTTCTGGCCCTAACATGAGTCCACTTCCAAGCCCAGCAATGTTCATTTCCAGTTCATTTCCATCTGACCTGGAGGTATCCTCGCCCTTAGCTGTGTCCTGCAATCAGCCCTCTGAGCAGCCTACAAGACACAATGACTGATGATCTTCCTGGCACCTCACCACAAATGATCCCACCAGTACTTTTTTCCCCATTCTCTCAGTCCTACAGCTGGCCAAGCTTGCCCAGCAAAGCTCTCCTGTCGATGGGAGAGGCACACAGCCAAGATTTTCCACCTTTCATCACAGAGGGATGCAGGGGCCACACGGAGCCCAGCCTGGACACGCTCAGAGCAGCTAGCCCCTTAGAGGAGCTAAACTGCTGCAACCTTCCCAAGGCTGGCCCTCATCAAGAAGGCTGCAAGCCAGCCCTGAGGTGACCCAGTTGTGGCTTGCTTTGCTGAATCTGTGTCAAGAGGTGCTGATGCTACCTAAAAAGAACGTCAGGTAGCCAGTGCTGCCTCAGGCACAGGAAAATAGTGCATTTGCTACATCCCCCAGCAGAGGAGACAAACCACTTATTTCTTGTTCCTCCACCATGAACATGGAATTGGCTCTTCCAGCCAAGCTGGAAATGGTCAGCATGGGCTGGGTCCATTGTAGCCATGGGCCTTCCTGTCTCATTGAGCTGTTCCACCTAAATCAGACCCATTTCCGGGAGGCAGGTAGGCTCTCATGTTTAGCAAACACACTGTGTCTGAAAACTTAGCCAACCAGAAAAATGCTCTTTGCTCATTCCTCCTGTGTCCTGGCTCTGCCACGGCACAGCTTAAGGAGAGCACGAAGAGAGAGCTCCACCAGCATTGTCCCGAGGAGGAGAGAGAGCAAGAGCATCACTGTGCAGCTGTGCAGAGACCAAGGCTTGGGTTTACTTTCCACAAATGATGTCTAAAGCCTGTGATGAAGGTGCAATGGGGGAAATGTTTACTTTAAAGTCACTCTCTGTTCTGCGAGGCTTTCAAATTCTGCAGTGCTTGCTGTGGAGTGGAAGGGATAATGGAAGAAAACTCTATCTTCCTCTCCCAGGGCAGGAATAATTCTCAAGAAATCAGGATTGACTGAGACCTGGCATTTAGTAATGGTCTCTGCCTGAAGCTGTCATGATTGTGCTGTTTTGAGACCATTTGCTCACTTGTCCCAATCCTCATGGCTCCACTGACACCACTTGCTCCCTCCCTCCCAAATACCAAGGTGGCACATATGCACCCTGCAGAGGCCAACCAAGCTTTGCTTTGAGGGTTTAACATTCATCCCATGTTTCTCCATCAGCATTTCCAGCCACTGGCAGTGGGGCAGTGCAGCTGGCTCCTGGCACTGCGGCCAGACAGCAACCATAGCCTGCCTGCATATGAGAGGCGTGGCCAACAGCAGGATTAGGTGCAGCGCTTGCTACCCTCCCACAGACATTTTGGAGGGGCCACAGAGCTGATTTTGAGTGTCAGATCATTACAGCACTACTTCTGAGGATGTCAGACCTATAGCGGTGCTACTGGTTCAGGAGTGAACCCCAACGGCCTCCCATGCTCATGTGAAATCAGATCACACTCAAAACCTATCAGGACAGGTCCAAGGAGTTTCATTTCTGGAGGGCTACAGTCTTCAACCTTGTTTACATGCAGCTTTCAATGGCATTGGAGCCCAGAGCTGGTTACAGGCCACGTGGCTGGAAAGGAAACACATTCACAGGATCACCAGAGATGACACAGAAAAAAAAATGCAGTTGTTTTCTTGAGCAGGAAAGGAATCAGGAACAAAAAGCCGATGCAACCTGAGTGCCAGCCAAGTGAAGGCGACTATAACGGCTCAACTCTTTCATAACACGCTTCCTGCGGAGGGCAGCGGGGAAGTGTGACACAATAACAGCACTCAGCCCTGCACCGCAAGGGCAGTGCAGGCAGCACCATCCACGGAGACCTGCACCCTTCTCTGCACCAGCAGCTGCTGGATCTTCACACAACCACCAACACTTCTATCGCTGCGGTACCCCTGCAAGGCAAGACAGGGTTTCTATTCCTATATTGCAAAATGCTGGATCCTTGGGAGGATCTAGGTAAATGCTCAGCACTGAGGCATCTCGTCTTAAAATATGCAGCTGTGCAACTCCTGACATCGGTGCCTTAGTCCACAGGGCCATTGAACTGTGATAAGGAGTCGCATGCTCAATCATTACGTGCCTTCAGCAGCTGAGAGATATGGGAGAACTGGACAATGTTCTGCAAGGACCAAGCACGCTTGAATCTGAGCCACCCTCAGTTATCTGCTCTGGCTGAAGACTTCCTCCTCAGTCATTATGAATGGTCATTCACAAATAGTGGCCATTCATCTCCAGGGGAGTATCCAGGGTTGCATGCATGCCTCTGAAAGAACGACTGCAGGAAGCCCTGAGGGTTTGGCATCTTGTCCTGCTTCAGAGAAAGGAGCTAGCAGATTACTAAGTCCATCTGAACTCTCTCCACTCATCCCATCCCATCCCACCCCATCCTGTCTGTAGTGTCAGGGGCATCAACAAGGTAACTAAGAAGGACTATACCAAACAGCATTTTACTTTATAAACACAATATATGAAATATGTATGAAATCTGTGCTACAGCTCCTTATTTAGGACTTTTTTTGGATTAGCAGAATGCATCCTCTTGGCTGCAATGAGCTGACCCAGCAGGGAACATGGGAAAGGTTTTTGATGTGACAGAACTCAAAACTGGCATGGATTTTGCCATTTTGCTAGTGTCATTCCTCAAAGTTGAGCCCACAGGGGCTGCCAACAACTACACCATACACCCTCCTTTAGCTTGCTGCCCCTCTCTCCATGCATATGTGCATGCATATGTGTTGCCTAAAAATTCCTGCTTGGGTTTGGGAGCTGCAGAAGACGAAGCCCTGGAGCCCAGGGAGCAGGTTTCCATGGCCCCAGCTTCTGCTGGCAGTGTGCTGAGATGATCTGCCTTTGCCTGTAAACCATTATCACTCCATCCTCCCTGGGAAAGACCCAAGCTGAGGCTGCATCTTGAAGATAACTGCTAACATGGGAATATTTATGCAGGTCTCTCTCCTGGAGCCAGGCCAAGCTGCCTGTGGTTTGTGGCCTACAATAACAAACGTTACAGCAGAAGATAGTATTTGTTTAACTGCTTGTTCTGTCAATACTGTAGCTTGCAAAAGCCCAAAGATTGCACAGCCAGAGCTGGCGACATTTCAGAAATCATCTGTTCTTGTACCAAGAGTAGGGGCTGTTTTGCTGTGAGGTGGGACTCTGCCAGGCTTCACTCCTCTCTGGAGACTGGGGGTGGGAGGGTGGGATGGGCGTGAACCTGCTTTCCAGAAGAGATGGCTCTGCTTCCCTGTTACACTCTGAGGTTGGAAGTCTCCAGCATAAAACTGTGTCCTGGCCTGCCTGGGTCTGACCATGCTTTCAGCAAAAGGCTCTGCACCTGAGGTCTTGCCCTATGGAAACCCAAAGCTCTGGCTGTGGGAAGGTCCATAAGCCAGACAACTCCTATCAAGGTGCAGCAGTGTGAATCCCTGACAAAAGAACCACTGAGACGTATGGCCTTCTCAAAATGCAAACACTGACAAGTCTCGGGCCACACAGCTATCTGCACAGTCATTTATTCTGCCCTGGAGGAAGCTCCTTCAGGATGCCTAACACTCCATATGGCAGCAGGCAGCATGGTGTTTGGTCCTCTCTTGGCCTGAACTGTAAAACTTCCACACAATGAGTAACAAAGGGCAGATGCTCCACTCTGGAAACTCAGCAGACCCTGACCCAACAGACCCAACAGTCTTCTTGGACCACAGAAGCTCATAGACTGGACTTGGCATCACATTGGGACTAGAAGGGGCCTTGGGTAAAGACAGGTCTGCCCTCCAAACCCAGGCAGCTCAGCTACCCTTGTATTGTCATATTTTAAAGCTCTTACAAGATGGAGAGCTGTCTCCAGGCAGGAAGATCTTCCTTAGGTGTAATGTGAATCCTCCTTCCTGCAGTTGAAGCCTCTTGGTCAGCTGCTGGGCACCATGGACATGGCAGAGAGATCTGCCCTTCACCTTCACAGCAATCCTCTGTGTATTTGAAAACTGTTCTCCTGTCTGCCTCAGTTGTCCTCCAGGATAAACCATCCAGCACCTCCAGCTACCAGGGCTCTGCTGGTGACTGATCATCTCAAAACACTCTCCAGTTGCTCCACATCTCCCCTGAAGTGGTGAGGCTTCAGGAAAACCCTCCCCTAGGGCTTCCCTATTCACAGCCACCCCGTTAGATCTGCTCCACTGTGCCAGGACCACCTTTAGCCAAACTTCACCACGCACGTTTGTGGGGTTTCAGCACTGCAGCGCCGGCTCAGCTACCCCTGTCAGACACAGGTTCATACCCCATCTTGGGAAAGGTGCAGCAGTACCCAGAAGTCCCAGTACAGTGTTGACTCTGTGGCCAGAGGCATGGTGAACTCTAAGAAAACTTTTAGCAGACACCCCTGCATTCAGTTCAGTTCCTGCTGTCTTGATGATGGTTTCCTCTGGAACATGAGAACATCTGGCCACAACATGGCACCAGGTGGAGTATTATCCCTTGGTATTAGTGAATAGCCCAGAGCCCTGAAGGGTCCCAGGTTGCAAAATCAAAGTGAATGAGAAGCAATGTGTTTTCTGGAGCAGGAGGTCTAGCGGGTAGCTGTGTTTGTGGGCTTCTCCCAGGACGTAGGTAGGTTGTCTGGTGAAGCTTTGAAGGAAGAGGTAAGCACAGCCTGGAGCCAGCAAAAGCAGGGAAGGGAGGCAGCCCCTGGCATCCAGGACCCTGTGGCTCTGCAGGGCACTTCCACTGCCTCCTTTGCAGCCCAATCCCACTTCCCTTTCCTCTTTGTGAAAGGTTTCAGGTTTCTTTCTGGGGTGGCTTGAGTTTGTCGTGAACCAGAATTGAAGTGTTGAGCTGGGAAAGCTGCCGGTTTCATTGCTTCTCAGAATAGCAGCTCTTTTTTCTAAGCCTTATTTATAAACTGCTGCTGTTTGGGTTTTTTATGACAAAGATAGTGAGTTCAGGAAATCAGCAGTGGTTTCTGTTATCTGGAGCACAACCACGCTAGAGAGGGAAGAGGGTGTCACACTCCAGGAGCCTGTTCATGGAAACTAGTATCTCATTGCTTTGCCCCTTGAGAGTCAGATATTTATAACCCCTGACATCTCCTCTTCCTGCTCCTTTCTGTCACCAGCTTCAAAACTTGTTCCTACTTTTAACCCCACAAAAGTAGCCAGTGGAGGAGGGCCACCTCTCTTCCCTTCCCTCATTTCCATGTGTAATTCGTTGCTCACACATTGCACAGACCAAACACTGCAGTTGCAGCAGTTCAAATTGTCTCCAGTGGACTTTCCCACCTACTGGCATGCTTTGTCCTGGCCTTGGGGGTAGCCCATCGTCCCAGGCACCCCTCACATTCCTCTTCCCAGGCACAGTCCAGGTCCACACCAAACACTGATGTGCCCCACAATTCTTGGGCAGTGCAGATCCCAGCCAGAGCAGATGGATGCAGCAAGGAAGGGCAGGTGGATGGACAGCCCACAGGGGACCGGTCTGCCCCAGTGCGGGCAGACCCTGGGTATCACAGTGGTTGGAGCATAAGGGCATGGGCACTTGTGGTGGGTCCAGCCACGTAATGCAGATTGCAAATATAACAGTGAGACATCAGCAGCAGAACGCATCAAGGCATCTCCCACAAGAAGAGAAAGTGCTCCGAAGCTCAAGGAGATCCCAATAAGATCTCAGAGAAGCAGTGCCCAGAAGCTGCTGTGCAAACTGCAATACAAGAAAGACATGGACTTACTGGAGCAAGTTCAGTGCAGCGCCACAAAAATTATGAAGGGACTGGAGCCTCTTTTATATGAGGAGAGGCTGAGAAAGCTAGGACCCTTCAGGTCCCAGAGATGTTCATGCCCTGCAGCACAGAGCCAATGAGGACAGAGGAGCTTCTGGCCCAGGGAGAGGAGCCCATGGAGGGGAAGGACAAGGCACTGATGCCACAGCAAGGTTTGTCTAGCTGAGTGACTTATGGGCTTGCAACAGGCTACCACTGCAAATGCCATCTGTGATTCCTTATGCTTCCAGTCCTGCTGTGACAGTGAGTGTGGGCAGCCCTTGTGAGCAGGTAGACCTTTGCAGTGGATCAGGCCTTGATCTAAAGGCCTGATCCTCCTCCTTAATTTCCTCCTCCTTAAATTTCCCCTAATTTCCCCTCCTTAAAGGCCTTAATTTCCTCCTCCTTAAATTTCCCCTAAAGGAGCAACTTTGTTCTAACACAATGCTCTAGCCAGAGCCCTCCAGGGAGCAGCCACTTTACCACGTCCCAGGTACGGCATCTTGAGGCAACTGCCCTGGGAAGAGCAGCCGAGTGGGTGCTTGTTGCCAGCCCAGCCCTGAGAGAGCAGCAAGTGCCTTCAGCTACCAGAAAGGCTCCCTGTGCATGGGCCCCCTCACCTGCATTGCCTTTCCCTTCCCCTACCATCACCTGGCCCAGCTGTCTCACCGTGGCCCCCTACACACCCAAATCTCAGGGACGAAAATGCTGTGCAGACCAGTCCAAAACACAGACAACTGCCACATTCCTGAGCAGTGACACTGGGTCACTCTGTCAAAAGCTTAAAAGCATTCCCCAGTGGCCATAAAATAGAGACTATGAAACGCACACTGAGATCTAGATGAAACCATAAAACACGTGCACCTCTCATGTTGCCTACGGTGAAGGGTGATCATTCCAGGAGTGCCTGCAAAGTTTGTGTACTAAGAGTGTCACCTGCTCCCTACGCCTCGAGAAGGAAACTGCACTGCTCATACAACTTTGGGAAAGATCTTGACTGGGAATGCTGGGGAAACCTGTGCAACTTGGATCAGCTCTTCATGTGGGGAGATCAACAGCAGCTCTCTGCCCCCATGGTCTACTGTGGAGGCCCCACATCCATGCTGGACCTTGCCAGACCTCTCGAGTCCAAACCCAGCACCCTTTCACCTGACAACCTCCAGCCAAAAATACCCAGAGGAGGTCTCAGAGACCATCGGGGTTGCACCGCCCTGGATGCAATATGGCTCCTGCTTGTTTCTTCTTGTCCTGATCCCAGCAGCCTGCTGCTCCTCTTTGCTCAGTGCTGGGGGAGCTCAGCTCCCATGGTCCCAGGGCAGGGCCCTTTGGACTCCTGTGGCCAAAGCAGAGCTGGCAGTTGACTGCAGTGCAACGAGGGTGGGAGCCTGAAAGCGGGTCCAAACTGATCTCCAAAGTTGAGGGTGCATTTCATGAGACACAGTGGGCCAAATTAATGCTACATATCCATAGCAAGGAGGAGATCTTGCTTCCCATCCCAACTCCCTTCCTCCCTGCTTATCTAGTGCCACAGCTCCAGCACTTGGTGGGCCCCTCTGTGTGCTGCTGGAAGTCTCTAAAACAGCAGATAACTATCCCAGTGAGAAGACAATTCAGTTGCCTGTGAAAACATAGTCATGGAGCACAACCCCATGGATTGTTTACTCAGGACAGCACTAACACAGCTACCTCACCCCAAAAGATGGGAATGCCTTCACAGTGCTGGGAAGTGCAGCTTGATCAAGCCACAGTCACTTATATGGGGACGCAGGTAGAGTTGTGGTTGCCTAAGTCTCACCCAAGACCTCCACCTCTGTCCAAGGTGAGAGGTCTGTAACTCCATGCAGAGCTGTCACCCAGCGTTGCACTGGTGTTTCCCACTGATGTCATTTTCTAAGATGGAGATTCTCATTTCAGACCCTCAACTCTTCCCTAAACCCATTTCAGGCTCTCAGCTGCAGAGCCCAACTCAGACCTTGCCAAGGCCAGAACTGGTGGTACTTGGGTGTTGGTGTCAGGAAATTATATCTTTGAGGGATGCCAGCACATGACTGACACCATCCCATGTCTCCACCAGGTAGCATCAGAGAGACCCCGGTGACAGGAGAACCTCAGAGACTGGCCTCAGCCACTTCTCCATTGAGATACACAGCAGCAGCCCTTGACACAACCCCGCACAGGCCACGCCCAACACTGTCCATGGACTCAGCAGCAGTGAGAGATGGGGCAAGTGGAGAAGGCAGGGGAAGGAGGGATGCCTTCAGTCCTCCAGGCCTCACTGCAGGCTCACCCCCCACCAAACACCACCTTGGGCATTGCTGCAGCTCCTGGGTGAAGATGCACCCACAGCTCCCCAGCAGGATGCTGGCCTGTGGCAGGAGATTTGCCATACAGTCTAGCTCTCATTTTCCTCTTCTTAACTCCATCCCGTGATTCCAAGTTCTGCATCCCGCATTAAGCCAGGGACCTCCTTGCCCAGCTTTGGACTGACCAGCAGCTGCTCCCACCTCTCTTGTATCCACACACTGTACCCACTAGCACCAACTATCCCAACACCGCCTTCCCTGGAGCCCGAACAGGAGGAACACAATGCAGAGCAAGCAACTAAAAATGCCTTTCAAAGGCACACAGTGTGGCCCGTGGCAAACAGGAGGATGGTTTCTCTCCCCGCCTGGCACTCTGCTGATTTCACCAGCTTGTCCCTTACACAACAGATGCCTTCAGCAATCAATGTTCCCAAAAAGGGCAATTGCGTTTTAATCCCGACAATGGCAGCAGCAACACGAGCTGTTTTCCTACCATCACATGTGCCAATAGCTACCATGGATTTCAGTGGATACTGGCCAGGAACACACATTTTCAAGCAGCACATGTTTTCAAGTTACTCCCAATAAATTGATAACTCATTTAAGCATCCAGACCATTTTCTTCATGTAAAAAGAAAACATGTCCACGTGAAAACTAAGCTTCCTCTGGCCACAAGCTCCGCTGCTTTGGCCATCCTCCGGGCATCTGGCACACATCCACTGCACCAGGCCAGCAGTGCTGCTTGAATCCACTGACATTGCCACCCTGGTGACATGACAAGTGACTAAAATCCAGCCAGGTAGCAGCCGGACAGCTGCTCAGTGAGATATGCATGACTATGTTTCTTTCACCACAAATACCAACAGATGTTTTCTTCGTTATTTCTGAGATCAGAAGGAGGTACTGCTCCCTGTAAGCTTTTACCATGATAAAAAGGAGAATGGATGATGCAAGAAAAATTGTTTCTTTATTTCCTTAAAATAAAACAAGCATTTTCATTTAGAAGTTTTTCTATTAATTAAAAAACACTTTTCAGTGAAATCCTTGGTTTAGCTAGCAGTTTTTTCTGCTGAAGCTTGGCCTGAGTAGAAACATCCTGTCCAGCTCCAGGAAGAAGTTGTTGCAGGCCAACGAAACAGCAATGGCCACGCCAGATACCTTCTCCCCAGAAGTGTCTACAGCCTCCCAAGGTGGTTCAGGCTGTGTCAAGAGCCCTCGTAGCAGCCTGTTGTCAGCTCTTTCCCTTCTCTATATAAGCAGCAGTTTCTCATCCCTCACACAGCAGTGACTCAACTGCACAGCTCTCTCCCGTCCTACCAACCCAGTGATGACTCAGAGACCATCATCAGCCCACAGCCTGAGCCAGGGTCCAGCAGAGCTCACCCCTGATGCAGGAGAGGGCCAGCTGCAGGACGAAGCCCAGGGGCTTTTCTCCAAAGCCCAGTGAAGCCTCCTGCCTGCTGCAAGCTCAGCCCACAGCCGCTGTGCACAACCCTCCGCACACAAAGCTGCAGCTACACATTACAGAGCCTCAAAGTCTCCTCTGATGGCAAAGGCTGTGATGCTCTGCCCTGGCTTTGGAGGAGGCTGGTGGGAAGGTAGGTCCCCAGGCAGTACCAGGGGCTGTTCCCAGCAGCACGGACTGAGAGGAGCAGCTCCTGCGGGAGGCAGCTGCAGGACCAGCACAACTGCCCATCGTCAAGGCAGAACCAAAATCCAGCTACGCAAATAGGCACTCTGCACAGGACACCCTCCCTGCTCCGACGCCATGTGCTGCCAGTTAGCTGACAACAACGAGATTTGTTTTCAGGAATACTGAGCTGATGAATAACAAAAATAGGAACCTGACAAACAGGTTCCAGCGACCTGGATCCCAGGCAGCTCTCCCAGGACAAAACTTTCAGTCGCCCTGACTCACGTGCCCCGTTCTTCCCCTGGCCACACGAACCGGAGCCACCGGGCACCCAGCCCACCCTCAAGCTTGCATCATCCCAGGGCTTCACCATAGTCCCTGCTCAACACTCAGACTGGTTAGAAAGTGGAAAAGCACTTGGGCATCCTAACGCAGCCAGAGGAGTGAGAGGGGCAGGAGTGAGGTTGGAGAAGCACCGTCATAGCCATGAGGGTCTGGAAATACCAGGAAGAGCATCATTGCTACATTGACCCAGGGAAAACAACCACTGCCATTTGAAAAGGAGGTTGCATAACGTGAAGGAAAGAGAAGGCAGATAAACAGCAACATCTATTTCTGATTATAATGCAAGAAACACCACACTAC
The DNA here is from genome assembly GCF_035582795.1 of Mycteria americana. Classification (NCBI taxonomy): domain Eukaryota; kingdom Metazoa; phylum Chordata; class Aves; order Ciconiiformes; family Ciconiidae; genus Mycteria; species Mycteria americana. The sequence continues at coordinate 8,079,486 of NC_134385.1, forward strand.
AGCCCCCCGCAAAGACTCACCACCACAGCCCTGACTACCCCACACCTCCAAATGCAAGACAGTTGCATGAGGCAACTTCAGCAGACCAGAGAAACCGCCACCAGCTAATCTCCCTGAAGACAGCAGCAATGCAGGCACCAAGAGATAAGAAGAAATAACCTAAAAGCTCTCTGATTCCATGGCCACTCTGCCTTGCAGAAACCAAGGAGACACAGTCATTCGGGTGGGAAAGCCCCACTGCTGTCCATCTCCACTGATCCCACCACCATGCACCAGATCCTGAGAGGAACTGGCAGAGGGACAGGGCATTGCACAGGGACCCAAGAAGAGGTAGCCTTGACTCGTGATGCCTGACTCAATAGGCTCATTGCCAGAAAAACCACAGCACTGCTCTGTCCATCTCTGCTTCAAATCCAGCCTGAGGGAAATTGCAGTGACCAAGACATCCAGAGAGGCCACGCGGGCAGAAACATATGCCCAGGCAGCAATGTAAGCCAGGCCTCGGGCAAAGCAGCTCCTTAACCTGAAGGAGACCTATGGGTTGCTGGCATGAGAGGGGATTACTCCTTGGCTTGTGTCTAGCACAGAAAGGGACATGCTGGGGTACCTGGGCAGGGCAGTCATGGGACTGAAGGGACCGTGCAAGAACAGAGCCCCATGATATTGCACGTGGACCATCTGTTTGACACCAGGCTCAGTGTGCTGGCTTGCAGTCCGTGGACCACAGACACCAGCTGATATGGAAACCTGGAAAACTCCAAGCTCAAAAGGGATAGAAACAGGAAACAGGAAAGGAGCACTAGCAAGGCCTGTGCAGGCTGGTGGCCCGGCCTGTGGCCAGCAGAAGGACAGGGTCGGTGCCTCAGCTTCCTTGGCCACGGCGAGCCACAGGCCTGTGCTGGGGAGGGGTGACAGCTCCAGGAAAATGTAAGCAGTGACACGTGCAGCTGAGGCAGGAGCTGGTGACGTGTGCAGCACCGTACCACGTCAGAGGCTGTGCCAGCAAACCGGTCTGGCAGGCTGCCTGCTCCTGCCATGCTCAGAGCAGCACCCGAAGCCCTTTGGGCTGGGTTCAGGCTGCACGTCCATGGCTGGGAGTGCTCAGGCTGCCAGCTCTCTCCAAAGCAGCACTGATTTTCTGTTGTCAGTCCCCATACGGGAGGTCCCTGAAAGCTCAGGGGGGGATAAGTGGGATCTCTGGGAAGAGTGGGGATAGGCAGCTGGGTGTGCTGGGGGTCAGGTACCACGCCAGCTGTATTGGGGTTGGCTCTGCCTCAGGACTTGAAATCTTTTGGCCCTTTGAGGCTAAAGTGCAGCCAACGCCTGCTGTGGTACAGTTCTGAACCCAAAACGGCTGCATTGGCACAAGTGCAGCAGAGCAAGGCAATGTTGCAGGGCAAAGAGCCGGGATGCTGAGCAGGACCTTGCTGAGTCCCATACCGGCTCTGCAGGCGTCAGCGAGGAGATGCCAGATCCTGCTGCCCCCTCCTGCTCCCTGCCAGCAGCCTGGCCCCAACCCCACAAGGACATCCAGGGAGGCACGTGGCTGTGCCGGGCTCACCTCCCTGCCACCTTCCCCGAGACTGAGAACAAGGCACTGGCGCAGAGCAGGGAGCAGAGCAGGAAGCAGCCAGCACAAGGGGTGCGCAGCGGGCCCAGAGGAAAGCAAACAAGAGAAAGCCGTTGAGGAAGCTCACGTCTCATTTGTGTGCGTCTCAGCCAAAGTCCAAAGCAGGAGGCGTTTGCAAAGGACACTGGAAAAATTCCAGTGATGTTATCTGCCCCCACAGAGCAAGATTAGCCCAGAGGAAAAAAAATAAGAAGTTGTTTACAAGCTGGGCAAGCCAGCTCAGTGGTTGGAGCATGCTGGTGCTGGCATCAGCTGCTGGTCTGGCTATGTCTGCCACTTCAGAAGAAGCACCAAACCCCTCCATGCCCTGCTCTGGTCCCAATCACCTTTGCACCATTTAGTGGCTCTGGCAGGTGAGACACTGCTGAAGGGGATGTGGTCCCACATTGCTATCAGTGCAGGCAGGAAGCTATGCGTCCCGGAGTACCTGTGCAGGGAGCTTGCACATGAGCCGCCTGCACGCTTGGCAGGCTCCTGCAGAGCTGAGCGGAGGCACGGCCTTCCCCTCCTTGGCATCTTTGCTCCCAAATCCCAGCAGAGTTAATGGAGAACCCAGTCTCCCTGGAGCTGGCCACTGGCTGCAAACCAGTCACGTTTGCTCTCAGCATTAACAGTCCCTGCATCCAGTGGGACTATCAGGGAGCAATCTGCCCTTCACCCCTCTCCCTTGCGCCATTTACACTGCTTGTCTCTGCCAACGCCTCCTGCCTTTTATGAAGTGTTTCCATCTAAATGCAGATGAGGAACCACAGGATAATGTAGCACCTGGATTCAGCTCTCCTGGAGGACCCTATACCATGCAGAAATTGGGGAGAGGGAATTTTGGGTTGCTGTTCGGTGCATCCTTATGTTGCTGCTACATGGCTGCCCAGCCACCAGACAGGGAGGCACCATTACTGCTCTGTGCCCTGGAGAGGAGCCACACCGTGCCCCTCTTGGGCACTTTGCTTTTCCTCCATATTCTTTGTCTGGTTTGGTTTTTTTTAATCTTAATGAAAAATCTTTTCTGCTGAACACCTATGGCTGCTCTTGGTGAAACCCACACTCGCCTCATCTCTCTCCTGTGCATCTATCTAGGAAGCATTTGCTCAAGGGAGCTCCATGCTGGCACAAGCCTGTTCCTGCCCCATATGTACACTACACTACAGAGGGAAGGCACAATGCCATGACTGTGCCAGGCAAAGTCCTCCCCTGTAGACCACGTGTGGGGTGACAACTCCACAGACCCATCACCAAGCAGGTAGTGCCTGGGGCACCTTCCCAGGAGAAGCTGATGTGTCCTGATGCAAAGTCCTGTGGGAGCTCAGATCCACCACCCCTCCTTGCTGGCCTATGCTGGGACCCATGGCCCTGATAGCACCACAGATTCCCCATGTCCTGCGCAGGGAATGGTGCTTGTCCCCTCACTTGTCCACATCAGACCCATCTGGAGACAAGAAATAGGTTTCATAACAGGTGTCTGAAATAATTTGCTATTGGCTAGTATCCCTCCAGTCCTTTTTGTCAGAAACTCCTGTAAGACACAGAGTTACACTCTGTGTCAAGAAGCTTAATATTTAATTTAACTTCTAAATCTTGGCTTGTTGACATACTTATTTAAAGCCAAACTGGAGAAACTCCATCGGAATTTGCTCCTGGTTCAGTGTTTATAGTACCATGGCCTCTGCTGGACTTCTCAGCTTCAAGGTTTGCAAGCCTCTGTGATTGTCCTTAAACAAACAAAAAATGACAGTGTATTGCATCCCTTTCTCATCTCCTGATTGCCAACAAATGAATCTGCTAGGAAAGCATTACATGTGCAGCAGAGATTCACTAGGATCCTTTCAAGATATGGTATAGAGAACTCCAGCAGCTGATTATGAATATTTGATTAAATTGGATATCCCAACATAGTAAAACATTAGGTAGAAAAGCTTTCAACTCCTTGGCAGTGCAGGGAGAGGCAGTGCACATGCACCCTCGGACAGGCCTCGAAGGAATCAGACCGTGGTAACCCTTCCACCAGAAAGGGAAAAGCAGCTGGCAAAACCTGACACTGGGGGTGGGCAACGTGGGCTCTGGCCACTTTGAGTCCAGCAGATTTGTTTAGCTACCCTGTGCCTGATTCATGGCTGCTCTTTCTCTCCAGGAGCCTGTACCACCAGTGAGGAGCTGGCTATGGGTTGGTGAGCTGCTCTAGCAGCTGCAACCCATCCCCACTGACATCTTCCTCAGGGACCCCTCCTGCCCTTCCTTTTTCAAGTACCCAAAATGTAGGTGCCATCTTTGCATGATGAGGGGCGGATTAAGTGAGGACAGAAGGTTTATGGAGAAAAAGGCAGGTGGGAGCTGGTTGCTGCCACGTTATGACTGCCTTGATGTTTAATAGCTGATCCTCCTGTACGCTGTGTGTCCTTGACATTTTCCACCCTTCATGGAACAAAATGCATGCTCTAGTGATTCAGATCTGGACTTGTTGTGCTGGTTTCAGCTGGGATAGAGTTAATTTTCTTTATAGTAGCTAGTATGGGGCTATGTTTTGGATTTGTGCTGAAAACAGTGTTGATAATACAGAGATGTTTTAGTTGTTGCTAAGTAGTGCTTATACTAAATCAAGGACTTTTCAGCTTCCCCTGCTCTGCCAGGTGCAGAAGAAGTTGGGAGGGGGCACAGCTGGGACAGCTGACCCCAACTGACCAAAGGGCTATTCCATACCATATGGCGTCATGCTCAGTATATAAAACTGGGGAAGAGGAAGGAAGGGGGGGACATTCAGAGTTATGGTGTTTGTCTTCCCAAGTAACCATTACGCGTGATGGAGCCCTGCTTTCCTGGAGATGGCTGAACATCTGCCTGCCGATGGGAAGCAGTGAATGAATACCTTGTTTTGCTTTGCTTGCATGTGCAGCTTTTGCTTTCCCTATTAAACTGTCTTTATCTCAGCCCATGAGTTTTCTGACTTTTACCCTTCCGATTCTCTCCCCCATCCCACCGTGGGGGGAGTGAGCGAGTGGCTGTGTGGTGCCTAGTTGCCAGCTGGGGTTAAACCATGACACTCGTCCTGCCCAAGATCTTCCCAAATGCCACAATCAACCAGCGGCTGTGCCCAAAGGAGCTACTGCAAACCAGCAGCATGCAAGAGGAGCAGCTCACCTGATGCCTGGCATCTTCTGGAAAAACAACACTTCAGAGGAATCCTTTGTGATACAGCCAACAGCTCCAAGGAGTTTAAGCTGATGTGGATGTGATTTATGCACACTGCTGCCCTGCGTCTGCCCGCGGCCAGACCCAGATACAGCAATGTCAGACAGTCGTACCTGATGGATCTCAGTTTAGGTTACACTTCTGCAGATTTCCAGCCTCCCACTGCACATTTCTACTCTCTGTATTTGTCCTTCAGTGAGTAGGGGACTGCAAAGGGTCTTCTTCTGGACATTTGTCCCTCAAAGGCAAGCTTCTCCCTTAACAGATGATATTTCAAATTGCTTTAGCCTCTATCTGCACACCTCAATTGCTTTGAAACTTGCAGGAGCTCTGTAGGGCCAAACATTGACTTAGCTGGGCATCCAGGAGTCTTTGAATCATGGGATTCCTCAGATCCTTCCATCTACACTCAAACACATAGCTCACATTGCTACTCAAATTGTTCTGCAATCTCCACGCAAAGGTAAATCACACCCCACAGCAGTGGGTGGGTCATAAACTGAAATGCATAGTGAGAATCTCTTGGTCAGAGGAAATTCCCCAAAAAAATCCTCTACCTGCTCTCCATTCATCAGTACATCTTACATCCTACAAAGCTCTTCATAAAAATGTTCTTTTTTTTCCCTCCTCCACAAAACTGAGGCTCTTAGACTCTTGCAAAAAAGAGATCTTGGACTGCAGATCAGCAATTGGAATTAGCAAGAACCAGTTCTGACACATGCAAATATTGCGAGATAAAAGTGTTCACATCTCTGCTTACCAAAAGCTCTCGCCCGTGCCACCTCTCATCCCTGGGGGGCTTTGAGGACATGATTTTACAACAGTAATACTACTGGAGCTGCGCAGTCAATGCATGATGATCAGGGATCAAATATGAGGAGGGAACATCTTACATAAACAAAATCATAGGTAACACGGACTAGCTGTACATCACGCTGCAAGCACTCTCCTAAGAGCAAAAAGAAAAGGTCTGCAATGTGCTGGTGATCAGATCCCTAAACTGATGCCCACCCACATGGATGCCTTGACCTGGGACACAGACACACAGGCAGTGCTTCCAGATCCCCTGTCATGCAGAATCAAACTGGTGCCACTGGAGCAACAATCTGATTAATTCCCAGCATGGGTAACCCACCCTCGATAACACAGGGCTGATGACTCCAGTACAGCCAGACTGGGGAAGTCCCATGTCAGGAAGCTGTGAATGACACGCTCCTGGAGGTGGCTTAAGTGGTGACTTAAGTCAGGGCTGACCAACTGACAGCCTCAGGGCTGGATCTGATACACAGGCAGTTTTTATCTGCTTTCCCAGAAAAGCCAGTCTGTCCATGGGCTGATGACAGATGGCAGTGCACGGGGAGATGGAGGAGAGACTGCAAACCTGGGGTTAGATTGAGTCACACACAGTGCCTTGTAAATACAGCTGCAGTGGTTTGGGTCCTTAATACTTGAGACCTCAGCACGACAAGGAACCACAGCTTGTTGTGGGCCAAAAAGACCAGCGAGAGAGATGCTACCGGGACTAGTCAGCCCTTTCCCAGCCCTGCTCCCCAGCTGTTGACTGAGCAGTGTGAAATGCAGCAGACAAGTCTACACTGGTCCCTGTAAAATAAAATATTACTGGTTCAAAAATGGGAACTCCTCAAGACACAGAGCACAGGATGATGACACACAACATGGCAAACATGGAGGCTGTGGATCTGTGGACACCTCTTGCCACCGCAATGCCTCCCATGCCTCCATACCCTTCCTTTTCTGCAGGCACTGGTTCCTCTCAAAATACCCCAGGTTATGCTGGTGAAACATCCAGGGTTCAACATAACAAACAAGATCAGAGTGCTGATCCCAGCCAACATAGCTCCATTTCTGGTCAAATTATTTTCAAACTGGATGAGTTGCTGATCTGGCTTACCCTTCCCAAAGGAGAAGGGACATAAGTCAGTGTAGAGATGGAGGGGACTTTCACACTTGTGTTCAGCAAGTGTGCTCTCTCATCTGCCAATTTGTTTCCAAAATGATGGGCTATTTACCACCCTTGGTGTCTTCTGTAATGCAAATGGCTATGGAGAGCCTCTTTCCACCTGTTACTCCTGTCCAAGAATTCCTGCCCCTGATCAGGACACCACACCTCTCCTCCAAGTGAGGGAGGCTTTTATGGCTGGATGCATCTGCATCCAAGACGAGGACAGACACTCCCCTTGTATTTGTTCCTCACCTGGGTGTGCATCTGCATGTGAACTCTCAGGCAGGCAGGTATATGTATGTGAGCGTGTGTTTATTAGCACTAAAAAATGCATTTGTCAAAATCTCTAGAGTTAAAAAACAATCATTACATAATTACATTAAACAATTAACTAACTGATTCATCAGTGAGAGGCTCACCAACAACTCCTGAAACCATCCCAGCGACTTAACAAGGCACAAACAAAAGCGGCTCCCAGAATGCCCTGGAGGTTAATGACCCTGTGCTCTGTCCAGGTAAGAGAAGCCACTTCCCATTCCCAGCTGCTCACATCTGGAAGCTGATGGCTTCTGGGCATCATCTGCTCTGAGCTGCTGGTTTAAGGTGTTTTGATATAGAGATATTTCATATAAGTAACTCTTCAGGTCAGTACTGTGCAGTTAGGCACTCACCCAAAATGCCCATGCTGCCCAACTTCAAACCCTTCATGACAGTGTATACCTAGACCTCCTTTCTCAAGTAATACAGTTAGGAACAAACAACTTCAGCAACCTTTTCAACACTTTGTTGGCATTTCCTTCTGCTCAACAGGGTCCATGAGCATAATGAATATGCAGAACACATAAAACTCCATGAAACAGCCTGCTCCAAGTCTCCAGAAAATCTGTCTGTTATTACCAGAGCCGTGACCTGTAACAGTGTAGTTAAAGGCTGCACAGGAGAGCACAGAAACAAAGACAGAATGAAGTTGGGGAAGCAAGTTTAACTTTGCCATCACCTGCCTTCCAAGTGGCTAACCACGCAACACATATCATTAAAAAAGAAGTCTCTGGATTCCTTCAAAACAAAAAATAAAGGGGAAAAATCACGACTGTGCCTTCATACGCTACTGGAAAGTACCATGTCCTACAGAGAGCACCAGTGCTGCTGTAGGAGCCCTGGTAAAGCCAGGTAAGCTCTTGGTAAAATAATTCGGCTAGCATGGCTTAGTGGGTGAGCCTGTGGGTTGCACTGGGACCCCGTGAGGCAAAATGGCACTCAGAAGTGAAGGACACTGCTGCAGACAGAGTTATACCAGCAAATCTCTGCTTGTAACATTCACCTTGCTACCAGCTGTGTTTAGACAATGTCGGTGCATCCTTGCTGGGAGGGCACCACTGGCAGAGTAACCATCTAGTTGATGCCACTAAGTAACCAACCTGAGTCACCTTGGCTGGTAACATCTCGCTACGTGGTAGCATCCCATTGCTGACCCTGCAACCAGAACTGCCATCCGGCAAGGACCTTTCTCATGATGGCCAGCAGCTGCTGCACCAGGGCACGTGCTGTCAGGGGCCAGTGTGCAGAGGCCCTGGAAGCACTTGATACAGGTCTGTGTGCACATCCTTCAGTATGAACAGGAAATTCAGCACGACCTCCACAGTGGGCACCTGCACCCCAGCCAGCCGTGTGATCAGGCAGAAAGGCTTGGGCACGGTGACAGTGGGGGAGAGGAAGGGATGGCTCTCTCCAGAGAGCTAATCTTACGCCATTTGCAGTATCAGAGGCAGACAGAGTCCCTGTTCAGGAAGCAGAATACAATGCAAGCAAATGCAGTTCAAAATTAGTGCTTCACATGAACACACCACCATTCCCAGCATGCATGGGCTGGGAGCAGAAATGACCTGCCTGAGGTTCCCCGGTCACCCCAGGCCCAATCCTTACCCCAGGCATGTAAGTGGGGTATTGAACAGGGATGACCCAAGTTTTCTGCAGCCAAGTATCCCTGGAGCAACTGTGGTGCCCATATCACACTGAGGGATCCCCAGCCCAGCACGCAGGGGACACTATCCCTTGTTCCCAACCACCTCCATGCCCCTTGCCCCTGCTGATGCTGACATGGAAAAATGGGACTGTGCATGCACCATCTGTGGGGATGGTAACACGAGGCAGCATGGCTGGACCTTGGCATCCTGTTCAGAAGCAGAGTGTGCATTGCGGGGCTCCTGGCCCCCAGCACTGTATCGGTGGGAAACTGGGGGCGCTGGGCTGGGGGCCCTGAATGCCACCCATTTCTTTCCTCCCCAGCCTGCCCAAGGTGTCTGCACCTTGGATCCAAGGGGAGAGTACCTGAACCCAAAGCCCTGATAGTGGGGATTTGCCAATATCAGTGCCCTACGTGCTGGAGGAAGCCAGTCCCTCTCAGGCTGGGCCGTGTCGTGACAACGGGACGTGTCGCGACCAGGGGGCGTGCTGCGAGCACGGCTCGGAGAGCCCCACCAGCAGCCGTGCCGTGCCGGGGGCAAGCCGGACAGCCGGGGAAGAGGCCAGGCCATTGTGCCGCCCGCCCGCCCCGTCGGGGGCCGGGCAGCACCGGGCCGCGCTCCAATGGGCGGCGGGGGGCCGGGCCGGGCGGCCCGCCCTTGCCCGCGTCCCTATAACTGCCGGGAGCGCGACACCCCGCACACGGCGAGCCGAGCCGAGCCGAGCCAAGCCGAGCCGAGCCAAGACAAGCCAAGCCAAGCCAAGACAAGACAAGACAAGCCAAGCCAGCGCGGCGCTGCTGGTGCGCGGACCTGCTGCCCGCCGGAGCCCCGGATCGGTGCGTACCCGCGCGGGCAGAGCCCGGCTCCCCGTGGCGGCCGTGGGGCGGTGCGCAGGGGCGCCGCGGAGCGCGCCGCGCTGAGCTTTGTCCGCCAGCAGCGGGCTGCCGGACAGCAGCTCGACTCCCAGGGAGGTTGCAGCGCGGTGCCTTCCTCCCGGGGCGACGGTGGGGGGTGCTCCGGGATCCTCGGTCGGAGCCGGCTCGGACGGGAGTGGGAAGCGGTGCTGTCCCCGGGAGCCTTGCCCTGAGCCGTGTGTCGCCTTGCAGGGGCCTGGAGCTATGGCTGAGCACATGATGATGTCCATGAGCCACGGTGGCACCGGGCTGCAGAGCTACCGCATGGGGGTGAGTGGGCTGCAGGGACCCCCGCAGCACGGGCAACATGTGCTGAGGACACTGCCTACCGCCAGTCAGATGATGCCCTACGGAGGGGCTGGCATGGATGGTGCGATGAGGCCGAGACCCAACCTCAGCGGACAGATGGGCCACCACCAGATGCAGAATGCAATGATGTTCAATGGCCCAAGTCAGCAACAGCAGTACATGGGGCCGGTGGGCACCCAGCAGCTAATGGCTAGCATGCACCTACAAAAACTCAACACCCAGTATCAGGGTCACCCGCTGGGTATGAGCAACGGGCCCATGGGAGCTGGTGCCCAGCAGTACAGAGTGGGGCCAAGCCAGCACCCAGGCATGCAGCACATGCCCTCACCAGCGCTGACCTTGAACGTTATGGACACTGATCTTATAGATGAGGAGGTCTTGACATCCCTTGTCCTGGAACTGGGGTTGGACCGGATTCAGGAGCTGCCAGAGCTATTCTTGGGACAGAATGAGTTTGACTTCATTTCAGACTTTGTTAGCAAACAGCAACCCAGTGCCATCAGCTGTTGAGGGGCTTTGAGCTCCTCCTTGTGTCTTGGTGGTTTTGAGTTTGTTTCTAACTTCCTTCTCCACCTGCCATCCTCCTCCCTTCCCCTGCCTTGCCTTGTCCTGGATTCCTGACCTCCCCAAAGAGACAATCATCGGACACTGGCTTGCAATGGATTGCTTTTCTCTTCTGTGTGGCTTTTCATTTGGGAGTCCCTGGGGAGGGGGTGTGTACCCCAAACAGAGAGCAGATCAAGAGCTCTTGCTGTAGAGCTGCCTCTAAATGACATTAACAGGATTTCTGGCTTAAGTAGAAATAATGGACTTACGACTTTCCGCAACTAGGCTTTGAGCGCAGGAAGCGATGGGCAGCTGGCAGCCCTGCCGTAGCTGGATTTGCTCAAGGATTCTGTGGTGCCAGCGAAGTTAAAGGATCCCCTGAGAGAGGATTGTCTCTCTGGTGCATGGTTTGAACCAGCTTCCCTTTGTAAACAGGGGTGGGGTTAGATATTTGTTGGGACTTTTTACTCTGACAGTAAATAAGTCTTCAGTCTTGTCTGTTCAGCTCGGAAAGGGGGCACTTCCCCTCCAGCAGGCTTTTTTAACTGGCTGAGCAAAATAAAGTATGCCTTGGGGAAGGGTGTGCGTATGTGCCTAAATGTTGATCTCTGTGGAACTTCGGATCTCCAACCTGTACAGCTAATCAACTGTAATTTACAAAAGTGTTTGAGGTTGATTCAGGCATAAGGCTTAAAGCTGCAGTCTAGCTCCACTTTTTTCCACCTCTGAAACCAAATAAAGACCATGTAACTGTATATTCCAGATCTAGTCTTATTTATTTTCCTATGATTATTTATTTGCGAGGGCTTCTTTTGTTATTTGGCTTTGGGACTGCTGGGAAGGATGCATGGAGAGTACTGCAGCTTTAAGATGCTGGCTTCAAAAAAAGAAAGCCTGGGATAGTTTTCAAGCTGCTCTGCAGATAGTCACTTCAACCCGAGATCTTTATGCTGAATGGAGAGAACTGTAAATCCAACACCTTCCTGAATGTGATAAAGATGACTCGATTTCTAATTCCCTTACTCAGAAAAGGTTAAATGTAAAAGCTAGTGGGGTTTTGTTTCCTCTGCTGTCTCTTGTTTCCAGGCACTGTGGAAAGCTCCTGTTAACTCCTAGTTGTTGCTGCCCCCTGCTGCTGACAGCTCCTGGCAGCTGTCACTCAACAACCAAGTGAGAATGTACAGATGAATTTGCAAATAAAAGCTGAAATATCTCCAGTGTGCATTTGTTTAGTGCTTGTCTCTGGCACAGATGCAGTGCAGTGTCAAGCACTGGGGAGAAGTGCTTTCTTTGCTCCCGTCGGTGGGCTGTGGATCCATTCACTAGTGTCCCCCACCTGACACCTAAGTTGTAAGCATTGTGTTTCTAGTTTAATGCTTGGACTAAGTCAATCCTCAAAGTGTGGCTGGGAGGATGAGATACTCCTTCTCTGTACTGAGGGCAAATTCCTAACGTGGATGGTGTTGCCCTGTTGCAGACTGGCTGTTGTTGCTTGCAGCCCTGCTGCTGGCTGACCCAAGGCGCTCAGACAAGTGGGTGGTGACTCCTTACGCTTCTTTCAGACCAAGTGCAGCTCTGACAGCTGGGTTGCAGCTCTGCTAGGAGCTCTCTGCTGCAGTTTTCTATACGACAAAGGCTCTAAAAATCAAGACAGGGAGGAAGTGGAGTGATTTGGAGATTTGGAGTGACTGGGGGTTCCCAGTCAGGATTTTCTGGGGAGTCTGTCCTAGCAGGCCCAGTTGAGATTATTTCAATGTCAGCTTTCTTACAAATGCAGACTTAAGAGCAGAAATTAACTCCTCGGGTGTGTTACTGCTTCATTTCCCCAAAAGATACTGTTGTGGTCAGCCTCTGTGATTTCCTAGATAACCCAGGCCAAAAACACTTATGATTTCTGCTACAGGCCTATTGCTTCTGGCTGGATGAGTCCAGTGATCACCTCCTTTCTAATGCCTGCTTGGTTTAGGTGCAGTTTGAACCACCCTTCTTTGTGCTGCCTGCTTTGTATACCTTGCATTAGGCAGACAGGACCTGCTACAGCAGTACGAGCTGCAGCTTCTTCACTCGGCTCTACAGTGCAGCCCGCCTGTCTAGGTCCCCTGGCAGGGTGGTTGGCACCATGCAATGAGCAGAGGTGCCAGGTAGCACAATGGGTGGCACCCAGCTACCAGCATATGCAGACGAGTTTCTCAAAGTCACCAAAAATATACCAGGGCTGAACTCCACTTTTCCCATCTAGCTGACACTGATCTCTTCATCCAGCACAGGCAGGAGGGCAGCAGGGTGATGCTCCAAAGCACTGGTATCTGTAGGGGGCTGACAGGCACCGCAGACCAGTGCCAATGGATGCTGAATGGCAGTGCTAATCAGTTTGGGAGCTTTGAGGACATAAGCGAACTCCTCATGTGGAGAGCTTGTGTTTACAGACAACTGCTGGGAAGCGCCTCTCCTCTGAGATACTGGGAGTCTGTTTTCTGTGTTGGTGAAGAAGGAAGGTTCTCCCATCCCACTGCCTAGTCCAGATGGGATGGCTGGGAACACTGTCCCCTCACCTAGGCTGGATCCTTTGTTATACTCCAAATAGACTTTGTAGCTATTCTTGTGAAGACCAGGTCTTGAGGCAACCTGTGGGAGCACATGAGTGTGAAAGTACAGAAAGACAAGGCATTTCTCTGCATCCCTGTCTTTGACCACATGTGCTCTCAAGGTGATGAAGTTTGCTGATAATGCTCGGTGATTCAGAGTAGCAAAGATGAAAGTCCAGTGCAGAGAGCTGGTGAAGGAACTGCTAATAGTGAGTGACTGGGCAATAAGATGAGCAATGACTGGTAAATATGAAATTATATGTGTAGGGTTGATCTCTCCTGACTTTGCACACAGTGCTGGGCTCTAAACTAGCTACAACCACTCAGGAAAGATCTTAGCATTACAATGAATATTCCTATGAAAAATCTCAGCTTGCTGTTCAGGAGGAGCCAGACAAGCAAAGGGAAGGTTAGAAGTCATTAGGAGAGGAATAGAAAGCAGAATCAAACAGTGAATGCCCTACAGTATCAATACACAGTTCAGCTGCATCCTGTGCACTGCCCATGCTAGCAAATTGTCCAAAATTCTGGTCTGTTCATCAGAAAAATGGTAACACAAAACTAGAGAAACTGTAGAGAAAGAGGAAGCAACTGAGGCAGAGTAATGTTTCTCAAAAAAAGCCACAAAATAGACTGGGACTCTTCAGTTAGGAAGGAGAAGGCTGGGTAACAGAGGTTTATAAAATAAGTGAAAGGGGAAGGTGACTAGGGAATTATTTTCCCCAGGTGTAATGGAAAATATCTGTTGATCTCTGCAAATTTAGGTGGCAGGGGACAGGTTTAAACCCAAGTGAACAGAGGTATCTCTGCATGCAACATGTAGCTCAAACAGTGAAGCTCTTTCTGACAGCATGGGGGGTGAACTCTTGTGAGGATACATGACCTCTTCTGTATGACCAAAAAGCCAGTTGTCTGTTACAAACTGCTAAGAGCGGACCAGAGAACACAGCAGAGGCCATCACTGTATGCCACTGTACGTCTGCATGGTTCATTTCCAACTTGGGCACTGTGTGCTGTCCTTGCCCTACCATCTTCCTGGCTCAGAGAGGATGGGGTGGAAATTTAAAGGTTCAGAGAAGGGCAACCAGGATGATTAAAGTTGTGGGGCAGCCTCTGTCTGAGGCCCCACTAACCACAACTCTTCAGAAAGTATCTGAGAAGGGATGCAGTTGTTCAGTCTTCTTCCCGTGCAAGCAATAAGGCGTCAAAGGAGACTGGCAAGCTGCAGGTTCAAAGCAAATTAAAGAAGGTGGGTTTTTCTACAATGAATGGTTGAGCCATGGGACTCTCCTCCACAAGACGATGTGGATATATAAGGTTGCTGAGGGTTTGAGGGATGGCCAGACAAGTTCCTGGAAGAGAAATCCATGAAGGGTCTGTAAGCGCATAAAAATTATATCTGGCTTAGGAGGTTGCAAGAGCAACAGAGAGTTAAGGGCTGGAAAACTGGCCAAGCATGCAGTATCATGCATGCTTGCCTTGTGCTTGTGTTCTGCTGAAGGCATCTACTGAGGACAATGTTGGAGGCAGGATATGAAACTGTCAGGTCTTTTGGCCTGACCCAGGACACCTCTTATGCCGCAGGATGTGATAGGTGCTGAGACACATGGCTTTGAAGAGCAGATAGACAAAAGACCTGGGGAAAAAAATCCACCCTAATAAAAAGATCCTGTTTCTGAGTCAGGAAGTCTTTGATTCAGGAAGTCTTTGAGCCACAGATCAGTGCTGGAGAGTGAACCTGGGAAGGACCACGGCAAGTGGTCCGAGGTGCTTAGGGATTTCAAAGTGCTTAGGGACATGGTATAGTGGTGGTCTTGGTAGTGTTAGGTTTACAGTTGGACTCGATGATCTTAAAGGTCTTTTCCAACCTATAAGATTCTGTGATTCTGTGATTCTGTGAAGTGTGCCAGCATCCCCTCTGCCCTAGGCACTGCTGTCAGCCAGAGGTTGAGGCGTGCTGTGCACCCCAGGAACCTGTGGTCTGACCAAGCCTGCGGGTTACCCGTCTTGCATGTGTACCCACTCTCACTGGCCATAACTGGAAATTTGGGCATGAGCGAGAATAACACCGCCAAAAGAGACAAAGTCCCTTTTGCAGCCAAAGGGATTGAGAACGTCAAGTGAGAATTGCCAAGAAAGTCAAGCCAAAAGCCCATCTAGCCCTACCTGCTCTCTGGGAATGGGTGGTCAGGGAGGAAATCTGAGAAATCAAGTGACTGTGCATGGTCCTTCTCATGATGCTCCTTTACAACTTTCAGAAAGTAGTGGTCTGAGGAGTTCTGAGTCGCAGGTTATGTTTTTACCATGTTAAATACCCCGCTATGGACCTACCCACCCTATACCTGCAATCACTTTCTAATTCATAGGTACATTTTACCTCAGCAGTATCTTGCACCAATGAAATCCACAAGGGAGTTATGAAGATGTAATCAAGCTCTTCATAAGAAGCTTAAGCTCTGTAATCTCCTCTAATTCCCAGTCATTTCTTGGTCACCTTCTCCACACCAGTAATGATTTTATAGCTCTGTGATGTTCCCTCCTGAGTCTCTCCCCATTCAAGAATCACTTTGTGTTGTAGATTGTTGTGACCACCTTCTTCTGTCCTGTCTCTAGTTTTATGGGATGGGGGAGGGAACAGCGCTGGTTTAAGCTGTAAATGTGTCACGGATTTCTCCAATGCTATAATTAGGTCTGGTTGTTCTATATTTCAAACATTCATCACAGAACCACAGCAAGATTTAGACTGGGAGGGACCTTTGGAGGTCACTCAGTCCAATCTCCTGCTCCAAGCAGTACTGCATTCAAAGGTAGGGCAGGCTGCTCAGGACCTTGTCCAGTCAAATTTTGAAAACTTCAGAGGATGGGATCTCTCCAGACCCTTGTTTCAGTGCTGCACTGCTCTCATTTCTTTCCTAATTTCTCCTTTTCCAGTTTGTTGCTGGCTGGCACAGGCACTGACCTAATGTTTTCACAGATCTGTATGCAGGGACTCCAGATATCTCTCCTAAGGGATAATACCATACTTGTAGCCACCTTTGCACACACTGGCAGGGCTCTCTCTCCTATGAGCACTCTTGGCCTAGGAGATGGTGGATGGCCACCTCCACATCTAAAATACAAGTGCAATTGTTGCCCAAAGACCCATGTTCCTAAAAACCACACACCAGCACCATCCCTTGGTTCTCCCACCAGCTCAGACACCTCCCAGCGGCATCCTCGATAGAGTCATTCTCCCATCCATGCTACAGCTGCCAACTTGCACAGACTGACACCATCCTGCCATGAGACATTCTCTTTGCTGCTTATGAGGTGGTATCAATGAACCTTCCTCCCTGTGCCCCTCCACCCTGGCCACGTCAGTTTCAGGAGACAGTGCTCTCCCTGTGAGATCCTGGATGGCTTCCATTGTATGACATGTATTCAAGGTGCAAGCATTCATACCTGTGACATTCAGGGTGACACTCTCCTGAGCTCAGGGCTGGATTTCATTTTAGTTTTAGGGCTCTGTTTCTTCATCATTCTTTTAAACCCTGTATTACTGGGTTTGCATTTGCCTCAGAAGTTTGGAGTGAGGAGTCCCATCTGCTCCTCTTCTCCATGCTGCCAGGCTTCTTCATCTTGGGAGCTCACGGTTTCTGCATCCCTCTCCCCTCAAGCCTTTAGAAAAACCTGTTTGAGTTTTCTTGATCATAAAATAGTAGAAGTAAGCTTTGCTCTGCTTCTCTGCAGCACATTTCTGGGGGCAGTTTGTTCCTACTGAAGACAGCCAGGATGAGAATACAATTTGCTCTTGAGACATCTTGACTTTGCTTGAGTCCTCTGGACTCCATGAGGGGACCAAGCAGGGCATCCCATGTACCAGGTGCTTTTATTGCTCACAGCAGAAACTATAGTTAAGCCTGGTTATGTGAATGCCAGAAACATCTGTGGTGTTCCCTCTTCCAGACCCTCAGGTCACAATCACCTGCTGATGAGGATATCTCTGAGATGCATGGTGTTACCTGCCTGAGAGAAGAAGAGTCAATGACCTCTTCCAAGGCATAGATCAAAACCAGTTCCTGAGTGCCTTAGCAGCTCCAGAAGTCCTCTTTTGACATGTCCTACTTCAGCCGTGCAGTCCATGCACCACTGAATATCAGCTATCTCCTGCTTGGTGCTGAGGTTAGAATGGAGAATAGGAAGTTCCCGCTCCCACATCCCCACATGCTCCATCCCTGGTGCAGAAGCTCCCAGTGAGGAGCCAAGAGGTGCTCTCTGTGCTACTCCTGATGCTGCTGGGTCAGTATGAGAAGTGAAGCCACACAAACTTCAGGACACTTGTCAGAGAGCCATGGCAGTTGAAACACATTGAATCCAGCCTGACTTTCCCTTTGCAAATTATTCAGGATCAGTTCACAAGTCCTATATCTTTATCTATAACCAAACTTGCTGAGCAGCAGTTTTGTACCATAGTGAGGTTCCAGCTCAGTTCACACCAAGCTTTGCAAACCAGCAAGAGGAACCAAGGGAGCTAAAGCTGTCCCAACACAATGGCCTGCAGCACATTCCCTCCAGCCATAGACATTGCTACTAAGAACTTATTTGCTGCAGTAACTCCTTTTCCCTCTTTACGTTGTAATGGCACTCTCTTTCCAGAATACACTGGACCAGGCAAGATATTTCCCTCTGTGGGCAGAGCTTGCTTTCTGACCCATCATGCATGTTCTCCAATGTGTGCTTAAAACTGAGCTTTAACATGGCACCTCCCTGCAAGTGAGGAGAGGGAGCAGGGTTAGAGTCTAGGGAATGGGTAGCATTGTTGCTGGGGTGTTCCCAGTCCACTGCTGGTGCTCACCATCTCCTCTGCTTCCAGAGCCCCAGCGTGTGTGCCTAGGGTTCAGACCAACAGTCAAAAATCAGTCTTGTAGGGAAAAACTCTGTTGGCTTGAAGGTAAATTCTACTGGAAATTCAAAACAAGGCATGGGACAAAAATAATTGCAATGTACACAGCTGCTCTCCACAAAGCTAATGCCACATGATTGCAGATTCATCCATATGTAGATGACAACAGATAGCCTGTAAGAAATAACAGCATCCCTACAGGATGCGGCAGACATCAGGTCAAGTCTTTCTTGGATTTCTTCAAAGGAAGAAGGAGGAAGGTCTAAAAGAGAATTTGGTAAACTTTAAAATAAAGTCTGTTGTTTGTAATTTCTCAACAGGATTGTGAGAGACTAGGAGGAGCCTCTAGTACTGTTCAGACATCAGCAGTGCTGCTTTTCAGATGTGATTTAAGGTACTTTTGGAGTCTGTCACATCTGGGTGTATAATTCTTACATGGATAAAAAGGTTCAAGTGGGAACCTGGAGTAAATGTATTACAGATCATCTTATTATCTGCTAGATTTGACCTCAAAAACCTCATGGAAGATGTTTTAGTCCAGGGAAGACTACTGAAAACACCAAGTGGACATTACAGTCCTGGACCAAGAAAAGTATTTTTTGTTCTGTGTGGTTAAAGGTCTCCTCTAGTATATAAACCTCTTTGAGAGGGGCTTATATACTGATCTGAAGTAACATTTGCCATGCACAAGGAACTGACAGTCTTTACTAGACTTATACAGCAAACCCATTGCAACACCAGATTTCCGAACATTAGCCATTTCAAACAGTATTTTCCATCCTAAATTTCCTAGTTCGTTTCTTAATTACATGGCTTTCCCAATAAGATAGCAGAAATGAAACCATGAGGGCAACATACCAACATGAACAAATGAGCAAAGTATCAATGAATGAACAGATCCAGTTCTCTGCTAAGGAAACTGCAATAAAATAATGAAATATCACTTTGTTTCTTTGGAGAGAGAGAAACTGACTGGTTTTGCACATATGCATTTCAGAATAATACAGATTCCTCCACTAGCATATAAGACAGTCACCTGCTCAGAATACAGGAGTTTTGTAGACACTCTACAGCCGAGGCACTAGAAATCCCCTAAAAAAACTTCTTGCTGTATATCATGCTCTCTGCTGGTCTGCACAGTAGATACAGCAGCCTGGGTTTGAGGGGTGGAATTGGTAATTCAGGCATTTTGATTAAGGCAGAGGAGGGATGGAGCCCTGGCAAGTGCACACAGCTTTGACAAAGAAGCAACAGCCTTCACATGAAGGCTGTTCTACATCTCGGGGGACAAGCCAGGGCCTTCTGTGGACTTCAACAAAATGATACAATAAATGATCCAACTTTGAGAGAAAGGCTGATCCCATGTCTAAGTCTGAAACTGCTGGCAGGCAACTTCAGAAGATGCCTAAAGAAGCAAGGGTCCTTCATTCAAGTACAGGCTGCTGTGATCCTAGGAGAAAATGCAGCTTTATGAACATGCACCAGCACCAAATGCACATGAAAAACATCATATACCTTCTGACCCTGGAATGACAGCTTTGGTGAAATGACTCTTCTTTTCCAACTTAGGGAGATTTCTGAGAGAACTGCTTTCATGTCCTTCTTTGTTAATAGCTGTGGGAAGAAAAGCTGCAGTCCCAGCCCTATCCTACATGTGCTAAGCATTGGTAGACCAGTGGGATAAGAGATCTGTGGCAAAGATGCTAGAAGCTTTCTTGGCTTCCTCCATAAGAGCCAAATCTTTAGAAGGGAGGGCTTAGGGCTTTCCAGGAAATGGCAGAATTAGGCCAGGGTGTTTCTGGACCCCCTTCTTGCTTATTTAGAATAAAAAACTATATCAGCCTGGTGCACTGGACTGTGAGGGCTGGTGTGACCTACACAGCACTGCCATGGCACTGGGTAGGGGTGAGAAAGCCAGAGGTGGACAAAGGTCTCAGATCTTAGATTGGGCATACCCAGGAGCATCCTCCTTCAGCCGCAGTTACACGCACCCAGCAGCAGCCTGGGGCTGACGATGTCCTTTTCTCCTCCTTTTCCCGACCTCTGCCATCAATGGAGGTGCCGTGTGTGAGGAATTCCCTGTACTAGGACACACCTCAGTACTTAGATACACTGCATTCAAAAAGCAACCTGCTCCTCTCCTTTCCTCCTCCTGGCTGCCTCTGAGAGCCACTGTAGCTGAGTTTAACCTGCAACACCAGCAGCAGGGCAAAGAACCAGGCAACAGGTCTGTCCTGGGAAAACAGTGTGAGAAATAGGTAACAATTCACCTCCTTGTTATTAATGATGCACCAAATGAAATTTGGAGTCACAAAAGGGCAGATTTGGCCCTTTGCAAAACATGGACTTCCCAGGTAGGAACCAATACTCAGTAAACAGCAGTGTTCATGCGTGGAGAAGAGCTGACACACATCTCTGATGCATCACAGGAAGTACCCCTATGCCACCCAGGACTGGGGGCAAAGAGGGGTGCCCTCCTCCTGCACCATCTCCACCAGGCTTTGCACAGAGAAGCAATGCTGTGGGGGCGCAGGGAAGCTCAGCTACAGCCTGCCACAGGTCATCTGCATGTCCCTGTGGATCCAGAGGAGCCAGCCCAGGGCTCAGCATACGGATATATGGATGAGGCTCTGAAAGCACCTGCTGCTTGCTTGCTGACTCGATGTTTCATCTCTCTTTTGGGTCAGCAGTGCTGTGTATTCTTGGGTCTCTGGATCATGGGGAAGGACACCACAGTCAAGAAGATCAATGCAGAGGGGCTGTGCATCACTCCCCAGAGCCAGGCCGGCAGGCTGGGGTCTCTTGAGGATGCTACTGCAGAGTACTCATGGGGTGTAGTCCCACTTTGCTGAACCCGAGCCCCTAGTGCATCAGGGATTCCCAGGAGCATGTGCCTGCATGAATGGGGATTAGGGAAAGCAGCTCTTTGCCAAATACAAGTGATATTCCAGAGACAAAGGACTAAGCCCATAGTAAAAGCTTTGCAAGTGACTGCTTTTGCAAGCATCTGTTCCCAGCCTGACTCCCAGTTCAAGCCTTTGCCTTGAAGGAGGAGGAAAGAAGGGGGGATCTGCACCTCAAGTCTTTGATAAAACGCTATTAGTAAGCACAGTAGGTCACTCTATGGCCCACCTCTCAGCAGTATTTGAAGGCTGAGGGTGTCTTCTGGGGCATGTAGTTGTTTATGGCACATTACAACACTCATGATTTTCAGATGCTGGTTACAGTCTGCCGTTAGGTTGCTTCATAATTGCTACACCAAGGTATGGACCAAGTCCTGCTTTTCCTGTTTCAACTGTAAATACAAAAGACAGTTGATTGCAGGACATTATAGTGAGTTGAGAAAAGTTTTGACAAGTCAGCCAAGTCCTGTTGTCAGTTGTACGTGTGCAGCTCAGAAGCACCGGGACCTTTTATCGTGCTGCATCCTGCAGCCTCCGGATGGAAGATTATTTCCTTTCCAGATTTGCCAGAAATATCCCTGAGTTCACATTTCCAGGGAATTCTGCAAGTTCAGCCTGCTACAGAAGTCCATGACCTGCTCATGACCACTGAAATACCAAGGGGGTGAAGAGACCTCAATTCAACAGTTTTCTGAACTTCTCCCACTCTGTTGGCTCTGAGCCACACGTCCATCTTCACTGCTTCAGCTGTGTTTGGTGTGCAGAGCCACACTGAAATCTAGCTCTCCCTGCATGGCTGGAGAGCTGTGTAGTCTGCTCCGTCCTCTCCCAATCCCTCTGCACACCTCTTCCTTTCTCCAACAGCACCAAGACAAACATCAGAAGGGGACGGAGGGTTTTATTTCATTCTTCATTCTCAACCGAACCCCTGTGTATTGTTTCGCTAGGCATCTGGTCTTCTGTGCCAGGCTACTAAGAGCCACAACCAAAAGCCACCACATCACTACAGGTGGGAAAATCTGGGTAATACTGTGGTGCTGTACTGTGAGCAGTGCCAAAAGCAAACCTTGTTTGCAAAGGGGGCACAGCTAGGTCAGGGAAGGAGCAGTGGTTTTAATAATTAAATCTAGTCCTAGCTTCCTCAGAGTTTCTGGTGGGGTTCAAAAGACAATCCTAGCATCCCTGGAGGAAGAGGAACTCAGCACTGCCCCACAGAGCTGCTGGCCTGCTGGAGCAAGACAGGGAGGTAGGAACGGTGTTGCCCAGCATCCTTACACTATTAAACTAGGTAAAATCCTAAGAAAGCCATCTCATGGAGAGGAGATTTGAAGGTGCCTATTTCTATCCTTTTACAGGGAAGGAAAGCTAGCTACAGCTTGGAGGCTATGTTTTAGACATCTTAGAGCAGACAAATCCCACCTCAAGTGTGTGCATACAGTGAACACTGCACTGTTCAGCAGCTTGGAAAGATATGGCTAAAACTGCTACCGATTTCTGCCCATACACTGCAAAGAACATCCCCTTTGGACAAGCACAGCTGTTTCATGTGTTAAAGGCATGACTGCCACAAATGACTAATTTCTCCTGCAAAGCCTTTGCAACAATCCAGGGCTGTGAACAGCACTGACTGCACAGCCAAATTGTTTAGGGCTGAATTAGATACTCACTGGAGTTTGGTAACTCCAAAGAGTTATTAAAAGCTGTCAGTGCTGTAGCATGCCTGCAGCAGATGGTCAGCAAGATCTGCTCTATTTGCTCCTGTCTGAAGGATCTCTGAGTGAATTCAAGGCAGGGAAAGAAAAGCTGCAAGAGTCCCTGCCCCCTTGCAAGAGAAGGCTTGCACAGCAGGCTGTTTATAAATAGCCAGTTTCAGGAAAAGGCACTTTCCGTTCTCGTGTCAGTACGCTGTAAAGAATAAACAGCTTTCAGAGCTGAAAAAAAGCCCTCCTTATCTTCTCAGTATGCAAAACCCTGCATCTGCCTCCCTGTGCTCAGCAAGCTCAGGCATTCAGGGCACGGCAGCCGGCAGGAGTCCCCTCAGCCCGGCAGGGAAGCAGGCAGGGGATCCTGGCTCACGTCCTGCACAGAAGCTTTTGCTGCAGTTTTTACACAGCCACCAGGCAGAAGGCAGACTCGTTAAAGCAGGATGTTCAATCAGTTCCCTCATTTCTGCACTGCTGACCTAGTTTATATGGGATCTCAGAAGAATGAGGAGGGGCTTGAGCATACTGGAATAGTGCCCACAGTGCAAGGGCACGGCTTCTCATTAAAGCACCTTACTGCACTTTCATAAATCACCAGAGCTGGACCACAGGTATACATAGTATACCAGGTGAAAAACAGATAGGTGTTGTGGTGTGAGAGTGGCAACAACAGAGCTAGGAGCAAAGGGAGGGACCCTGTGGCTTCTGCTCTGAGCACAGGCAGCTCAGTCCAGCAGCATCAGATGGGAACTTCTTTAAGGACCCAGTTTAAGTCAAAGTAGTTCTCAGACCTCTCTAGTAAAGACACAGTTTCTGGAATCCTGGCACTTTCTGAAGAGCACACCCTCACCTTCCCGTTTTTCTTCATCCCTGGGAGCCCAGGACTATTTCGATGCCCAATGGGAAGTGGGACAGGAGGCTTTTTCCATTCGTAGGGTGGAGGGGAGGCAAAGCCCCACAGATAGCTGGGTCCGCTTCCACATCAGGGCCTTAAACTCAGCTTTTTGTAGTAGCCAGTGTAAAGCAGAGGAGAATCAGGACACGCTGCAAGGAGCCCTTCCTCCCCATCCCAGCATGGCTGTCCCCAAACGAGGAGGGACGCTCGGGTGCTGGGGGCTGTGATTGCTCAGGGGCCATCAATGGTGACAGCATCGCCCTGGCACGGGTACCGCTAAGCAGCCGTGGTACACTGACAGAGCCAGAGAAGGCGGCAAGCGTCCCCAGCCCCCTGGCACCCAGGACCACCCGGGACCACCCAGGGCCACCCAGGAACTCCCACGGGGCGCTGCTGCCCCCCGGTGGCACTGGGCAAGAACCACAGCCCAGTCCAGCCACAGCGCTACGGGAACTGGGTGCTGGGAGGGGGTCCTGGGTTTCACACCACTGCAGTCATTTTTCGGAAGCTGGTGCTGGCCCCCTCCTTCCCGCAGCCATGCTGTTTGCTCCAAAGATTGAGGGGTGCATGGGCTGTGTGTGAAGGCGGTGACACTTTCACATTTTGCATCCTCAAAAATATGAGTGAGGAGCCAGGCCCCGGAAATCCTCCTCCTCGCTGATGCAGAATATACTGTAAGCACACCAGCGTTATGGGGATCTCCCCCAAAGCTATTTCTGTTGCCTTAACTCCTTCTGCAAAACTCCTTTTCTGTCCCATGAGCTCCTCATGTCCCATCTTCTCCCCCCGAGTTGGAGCAGAGCCAATCCTGCTCTGCCCATCAGCTCTGCTCCTGCACCAGCACTTCAAGCATTGAAGACTCCCCCTCGAAACTGCTTAGCAGGCCAGGAAGCTCCAAGTGCCTTCAGATGCTTTCTGTGTCCTGGATCCAGGAAAGCTGGATGTGCCAGGGAGTGGCAGCATGGCCCAGCCACTACAGCAGCACAGGACTGGATTTGTGCACCTATTGTCAGAGGATGACAGTCTCTTATTAAGTCTAAATCAGAACTTGGGTGGCACAGGTTTCCTTTCTAGCTCTGCCACAGACTTCCTGTGAAGTCTGGGACAAATCATTTTATCTCCCCTCTGTTCCAGTTTCCTCTCTGCTCAACAATGCTGAGTCCATGTTTCATAAAAGCTTTGTGATCATTGTCCCTGGGCTCAGGTAATACAGGTATGAAGTGCATGATAACCCACGCTGCTGTACCCAGGAGCATCCTTCTCCAGAAATCTTTCTGTGGCCATGTGCTAGAACAGGCCTGTAGCGCTGAGCTCTACAGACTGCCTAAATCCTGCATCACCTGGCAATACCGATACACAGAAACTGTCCAACTGCAGCAAGTCTGAGGTCTGCCAAATCCACTGTGCTACCAGCATGAGCAGGCACAACCGGCTGCTCCAGCCAGAAGCAGAAGTGACTTGCCATGAGACACATCTTTAGAGAGTCTGCACTTTGATGTGTGCAACACAAGCAGCCCTCTGAAAACTGCTGAAAGCCTCTCTGGATTATCTTTTGCTCTCATTGTCATCCCATCTTTTTGCTAAGCATCCCCCAGTGACTTCCTACGGCTGTGAGTTCCATAGGCCAATTAGGTGAATTGTTTTGAATTTCCACCAAATATCACCTTGTTCTTGATACGAAACAAAATATGGATGCTGTTGAAAAACTTGTGGTTGACCAAATTTTCCAGCCCACTGTCCCACCTGCTCCCCAGCCCAGGACTGGTGGTACGCAGATACAGTTGTGCTGCTCCAGGACCACACAATCCCCCTGGCCTTCAAGTATCCCCCACTTCCCTGTGTGCAGCGAGTGCTGGTGTCCTGTTTGTGCAAGGTCTTCCAGTATCAGGAACTTTACTGACTTTAACAGTGAATTGTGATTTGTAAGAAAAGGTTTTGTCTCACTGTGGCTCAGCTCTATCACATCATTGTACAAATGCTCTTGGGTTGTCAGCTATGGATAGCTGAGTTTTGTCCCTAGTTTACCACTGCCAGATATAATCTATAGCCTAATTTTAAAACCCTCTTGGATGCTCAGCTCCTCGGAGCCTTTGACTTCCCGATCAACACTGCCGTAGCCTCTCCTGAAATAAGTCAGAGCCAACAACTTCATTTCTGCCTGGTGTGGAGACTGGTTATTGCTGTAAGCACAGCAGGAACACAGAGGTCTCGCCAGGCCATGCCGTGAGTTTGGTGGAGGGGAAGCAAGGCCTGGCTGAGTGCACGGCACACTGTCTGGTACACAGGCAGCAAGACAGCTCTGCTGATGACTCCAATCCCCTGTTTTGTCCACACAGCCTACAGGCCAGTTCCTTCCCAGGCTCTATTTCTAGAGATTTTCCAAGGATCTTGAGGCACTATAGAAAATGAAGGCAGTCTGTCAGGTCTCTGCCATGGCTTAACATAGACACTCGTCCATGCCAACACGCACCAGATGGTCAGACATGTTATCACCAGTGTCCTGTCCTCTGCAGCCCATCAGTGACAGCCATCAAAGCATGGGATCCTGGAGAGGGAGCCTCCTGCAGAGCTCCAATGCCGCTCTTTTCCTCCAGCACAGTCAGGAGGATCCTCCAACTCAGAGTAGTTACAGATATGGCATGTCATTTGAAAACACAGCAGAAACACAGGTCATGCTTAGGTAACATACTCAAGCGGGAATGAGTGCACGATGCCTAAAGAAGCTTCCAGGGCTTCCCAACCCCACTTTTCCTTAATGCTCAGATTCCAGGCTCTCCAAACATTGGGCCTCCATGACCTGCTCATTGCCAGCCAGAGAGCACTTCCACCTGGCAATGAGCTGCTTCCCACTGCTGACCAGAAGCAGTAAGTAGCAATTATGTGAAAAGTACCTCCAGAGCAGAACTGATCCTGACAGGCAACTCCTTGCCTGCCAAATATTGCTATGTTCACTAGGAGTGCCACTTTGCACCTATGCACATCTGTGGTCTCAGAACCAAAAACAGCAGGCAGAACCGCAGCTTGCTGGGCTTCCAGGCATCACCTCGATTGTGATGACCCGCAGTGCTGCTCTCTTTGTAGTTTTCCTTCTCTGTATCCTCTCTGTGCTTCCAAATCTTCCTTTCGACTGACAGGTCTGTAGTGCATCCAACCAAGCGGACACGATGTTTTCCACATCCTGTTTCCCTCTCCAGGGATCACTCCAAAGTATATTTATCTCTGTGAAGTTCTTTGAAAGATCTTTGAAGACTCCATCATCAAGAGGCATTACAGGCACTCTGGACGGGCTAGTTGTTTTCTTCTATGATTGAATTTAGCCTGTGAAGAAAGATCCTAAATTCATGCTAGCAGCATGCAAGCTGGTGACTTTTGTTATGGTAATGCAGTGTAGATAGCTGTGTGAATCGAGCCTATCCTTCCTTGCATATGTATGCTCTCTCTGCTACCCACTACTGCTCCCCACAGCAGTTTCTTGGGGGAGGATTGTTCCTTCAGTCCCAGGAGAAATGTACCATTGAGAAAGGACTAATCTTCCTTGGAGGGCTGGAGATTTTTTTAGATACATCTAGAAACTAGTATTAATTCACACTGCTGAGTCTGTAGGAAGAAATGCAGTGCAGGTGCAATCCCTAAAGGGCAGCAGCAAGCACTGGTGGAGGACATGTGCATTGTATATGCCACAAGCTTCCTTAGACCCAAGAGATTACCTCTGTGGTCTGTGAGTCACTCCTCTTCTTTCTACTGCTCATTCTCATTTGGTCTGCAGGCTTTGTTTCTCTATAGGTGGTCCTAGTTCATTGAAGAAGTGTGCAAAAGAAGATATTGGCAATTCTTTTGCGTTTGAAGAATTAGTTCTTCAAACACTGAATAAATTCCCCAACTTAAAACCGCTGTAAACGTTTTTCTTATAACCAAGCTTTACTTTTTCCACAGGGATGGACAGAATTGGAGCTGGCAGATCCAGATACACAACACAGATTGATTTTGCAGTCAAAGAGTTATGCCTGATGATAAGGAATGTATATAGAGTGGGAAATAGCTGGCATCATGAAGCTTGAGCTGCACTCCCTTCCTCCCCCATGGGTCAGTCAATGCGTGCAGTGAAATCTCATGACCTAGAGATTCCCTTCTTTTGGAATTAACATTTTTATTGGTTTTTCCAAAAAAAAACAACTCCCAGGGCACAAAAGCACCTAGAGAAGACGCTGGTGCTTTTCAGCCAGACAATATCGTGTGTAAATTATCCGGCCAGAAATTTACACAATAAAGCACATCCATCTTCAAGAGACTGGCTGTTTGTCTGTCACCTCTTCAGAGCTGACATGGACAAAACAGAACAGAAGAAAAAGAAAAGGATCTCTTATTCTCTCAGATGACAGTGTCATTATTCTTCAAAGGAAGGGAGGGAGCGTGGGATTTTATCACGGCAAATGCACTACACTAAAATGGACACTTTCAAAAGAACAGCTCATCCAGGAGAACGTACTGTACATCTCAGCTGCAGCCAAACAATTCCAGTGTCATCACAGATCTTCAGGAACCATGAATCCAATGCAGCCAAGACAGGGATCTGGATTTTCGCAGTAACCTTCTGTCAAGAGATGAAGAAAACCCTTTTAAAGTGCTGCCACTTTTCTTTAAAGTGTATCTTCATCTCCTGACAATGGTTTGCTTATTTAGTGTACGTAAAATAGACCACTTGCAGTACAAATTACTTGCTACCACAGTGCAACACCACCATATGTTTGCTTTACTTCCATTTATTTTATGAAGCCTTTCTTAGGAATAGAATTTTGGAAGGATGAGGGTTATTTCTCCTAGGATACTTCTGAAGCTGAAAAGCAAGTTCCAGTTTGTTAATACTCTTAAACAGAGTAAAAAGCAGTGCTTCACTAAAATTTGTAGTACTGTTTATCGGAATTTACTACATTCTGTTTCAAATTAGTTTCTGTCACAAATGGGGTCAATCTGGGAATTGTCTGTGCTACCCTCGGTGCCTTCTCCAACACCTGCCTTCTTTGTCATAAGCCCTATTTGTGCTCACCAAAGATTTGTTGAACATGAACAAGTGTTTTAACAGTTCAGGACCCGCAAGTATTTGCCTACATGCTGTTTCAAGCAAATCAGCGGTCAAATTGACTTCAACAAACTGCTCATGTGCTTAAAGTTGAATAAGTATCTATTGCACATACAGGTTTCATCCATAGCCCTGCTCTATATTTACCATAATTTTGAGCTGTTGTGGACACTTCTGTAATTAGAAATTTGTCACTGTATCAGGCATTTCTCAAATAAATATTTACACTCTTACTTTTAATCATACATACACTGACTTCTTTATTTCTTACAGGGCATGACCTCATTTTTTATTCAAAGATTGGATGTACTTTCCTTAAAATACTATAGCTTCTGCAGTAGGTAGCAGAAATGGATGTTAAATTTCTTTACTCTTGATTTGAAAGCTAGCATTGCATTACTAGCTGAACAAAAAGATGTAAGTTGAGAAACTGTGTAAAAATATAATGAATTTTAAAATAATTTTTAAATGTAAATTGTTTTCAACATTTAAAAAGGTTCTCTATTTTTTATATTTTGAATTGGTTTTGTCCTAGTTTATATTCTGATATTTCTAAAGTGATTATTTTGTAATCTCTGTGAATACACATTGAAATATTTGTGCTTTTTGTATCAAAATATCTCATTTTTATTGTTCTTATCGTACAGAAATGGACACACCAACAGCTTCACTAACAAATACACACAGAAACGCAAAATCAAATACTGAACTGGACCAAATCAAAACTGAATTGCTTCAGCGAGGTGACATGTCCACCTCCCCCATCAGCACCTGCTCCCTGAAACCAGCGAGAACACCTACTCTTCAGTCACTGATGCGATTTCACCTTTCACTGAAGCCTTAAATATGGACTTACCTGTGTAATAAATGTTCACAGTAACTTCGTTCATTTATTGGAAGGCATTGTTAGCAGTGAAGCAATTTTCTTCTTTAGAGGCTGCATTTTCAGGTAACAGTGCTATTTATACCAGCAGAGTGAATATCACTTTAGTGTCTTCAGGATTGGCGCAAATGTTTTTGTTTGTTGACTACAATAATTCTTTTGAGTTCAGATACAATTGCCTCCAGTGGTGGCATTAAAAAAGCACCTATAATTCAGTTCATTATATATTTTACATATAGTCCATTATATATATAGTTATTCCATATAGTTCATTATATATATATATATAAAAGCTGAAATTAAAACAGGAAAAAAAGAAACTAGTTTTACAGCCTTAGTTTGATTAAAATTAGTTATCTGACCAAACAAATTATACAACCGATTACGCAAAACAAATTGCTCTGCTGTCTTGAAAAAGGCATTTCCCTAGGAGCCAGTGTATGTGTGTCATGTTTTGAGATATAATTTAAAGTAGTATTATGTGGAAAGAATCTCATAATTGTCTTTGACAGCTCTATAATAATGGAAAGATAAGGGATAAAGTTTAATTGCAAATTGTTATGTATGCTCTACTTCTAAACACTTATTCATTATTCTCCCACTGTTTTATTGACTAATTATAAATTCTAAGCCTTTCAGAAAGCTTAGAGCATTCATTGCCTTTCAGAGGGGCTACAGCAGGATTGGTCTCATCTAATGAGGCCTAAAACGGTAGCTATCTTGTTTTGCATGGCATTCATGCAAGCACAGGTTATGGCCAAAAGAGTCTTGGCTTTCCCTGGGTCAGCAGTGACATGTTCCCCTGCTTCCCTTGGGTGGGCCCTGGCATTTGGCCACAGGATCAGGCGGATCAGGAAACGGCCTGATCTAACAAAACCAATCAGTTCCTTGTTCAGCTCATGTGAAGAACCGGTATGGGCCCCGGCAGGGACACAGCGTAGGGCACGACCTCCCCTCACGACTACCTGATGGTGGTACGGCTCGGTAGTGAAACCACGCACTCGGAGCCACGGCTCCTCCTCAGCGTCCTGCCAGGCAGCCATGGGCCATGGTGCCACGGACAACCGTGCCGGGCTCGCCCTCAGCGTCCTCCCACGCAGCCGCGGTGCCGCCAGGCCAGCACCGGGCTCCCCCTCACCACCGGGAGCGGGCGCGGCGGGGCGGGCGCCCCGTTACCATGGCACCCCGCGGCCTCGCCGCCCCTCGAAAGCGCAGGCGCCGGCGGCCGCGCCTCGCGCATATGCGGGCGCTCCGTCAGCGGCGCCCGGTGGCGGTAGCGCATGCGCAGACGCTGGTGGGGCTCTGTCAGCTGGGCCCGGCGGAGCCGTGCTCCCTCCCGCCCCGACCATGTCGTACGGCCCGCTGGACACCCACCGCCCCGGGGCGCCGCCCCCGCCGCGGGACTTCGGCGGTATCATCCAGACATGCAGCGCCAACGTGCAGCGCATCGCGCAGTACAGTGAGTGCGCCCGGGGGGAAGGGGCGGCCCGGCCCGGCGGCGCCCCGTGAGGAGCGCGGAGCACGGCGGCCGCCTCGCCGGTGGTGGGGGGGAGCGCTCCTCGGGGTCCCGCGGGAGCCGCCGCCCCTCCCCCCGAGGCTGGCAGAGCCTCCGCCAGGGCGGTGCCGGGCGGGAGTGCCCAGCGCGGGCGGACCGAGGGCTGGCCTGGCCGCCAGCACCGGCGGCCTCCCGGGGGTGGGAGCCTCGCTTCCCCGTGGCCGTGGACACACGCCAGCCGGTAGCTGAGCTTCCTCCTTCATGCACTGTAATTAACAGCTTGCGTGCTGCCGCTGGCCTGGGCGAAATATGTGCTCCTGTCGCTTTTGATGTGGTGTTTATATGACTTTTACCAAGCTGCGCTCTTCCCCAGCGGAACCGAAGCCCTCTGTCACCCCTGGCAAGAGCCCAGCCTCTCGTCTGCCTTTAGGTGCCTTCAGTGAGGTGCTCAAGTGGAAGCAGGGAGCCAAAGGTTGTCAGCCCGCCTTGCGCAGGGCATCTGGGAGAAGCTGCTGTTGCAGAGATTTCTGAAGGCTGATGTTAACTTGCCCATTTCTTCTTAACTGTGCTGGCAGAGTTCTGCAGGGAAGCGTTCTGCTGCTGAACAGATTGCTATTAAGTAAATGATGTTGCAGTTTCTTGGTCATATGGTTGTTGTTAGCGAAAGTTATCGGTATCGTAAGCTAATCATTGAAATCCTAGTATTGATTGCTGAAATACTGCTTACTTGAATCACTTCCGAAAGAGTCTTTGCTATAACCCCTCCTAAGGATACTGCCTTTGCTCAAAAAAGCATTAATTGTCCAAGTAACCATGCAGTTTTTTAGGGGCAAGGTCAGTTGAACATGTTGGCTCCTCTGAAAGTTGGTGACTTTTCCAATTTGATTATACAAAGCTATTAATATTGCTGAAACTGCTTTGCTTTTGCTCAGTCATGTTCATTTCCTCTTGGTATAGGCACGGCTGCTAGTTGAATTGCTTCTAAGTTCACCAAATAACATGGGTTGTCTGGGTTTTTTCCTTTTTCTTTTTTTTTTCTTTTACACCCTCCCTCCATTCCATGGGACTTCTGTGAGCTTCCCCTTCAGCTTCCCTTTCTCATAGGACAAGCTTCCACTGTCTCATGACCAGCACCCATCCTATCTCAGTGCGCTGCCTATCTCAAATGAAACAAATAGCATTACAGTTTTTATCACAGTGGGTGGGAACACACAGAACATCTGACTTAACGTTACGGTAATTAACTTTATTACATATTTTATAAAAGCTTTCTATTCAAGCCTAGGAGGAGAAGAGATATTGAAGCCTTAAGTCTGTCCTCACTTCTCCTTTCATTCCCTATAGGGAACAGCAAGCAAACAGTGGATACAGCTGAGTTATTCCCTCCTTTTGGGAAACTCTGTAGAGTTAGCATTTCACACAAAATGTACAGAAAACTGGTGACCTGAGCTGGCATAGCTGTTGCTTGCAAGACTGTTGCATTACCTAAGCATCTAGAGCAGAGGTTGAAATGTTTTAAGTAATCGTAAGTGTAAAACAGTCAGTATGTGGAAGGCTTTACAGCCTAAAATTGACAGGGTTTGGAGACTGAAAGCTGTTGATTGAGGGGGCTCTCTATGTTGATATGTATACCCACTATCCAAAGAGTAAAGAGCTCCAGCCCCTTCCTTTGGCCTCCCAGACACTTTGCTCTCATTTTGTGTAGACTCTGTGCGTTGCTGTTGGCTGAGATAAACTAAGCATAGCAAACTGCTGAACCTGGCTCAGACAGGACAAAAAAGCACATTGCCTGGTGTAGAAATGGGACTCACGCAAGAATCTTCCCCCAATGGAGAAAAAAAATACATCACAGAGTATCTAGATGTTATAGCGCAAATGCCATTTGCAAAGTCCTTGATATCCACACACAGAGTATAGTCCGTGTGCCGTTTGTCAGTTTAACTTGACTATGAACTTTTCTGACCTTCCTGTGCCTGACAGAGCTGTGAAATACGTGTAGTCTTGCTTGCTAGAAGCTATGTTCAGCTGAGTGTATAAGCTGCTAAACAACTCCTCACTGTATGAGCTAATAGCAGTCTAGAATTCTCAGTGAGAATACTCTCGCTGGATGCAAAAGCTAGAATACTTGCCTAATTACAGATTGAATCATATTGCAGCCGTAGCTGAGCTGCCATTGTTATAAGCCATTGGACATCACTTTAAAAGAAGTGGCTGTAGTAGGAATCTGATGTTTCTTCAGCAACACATTTAATTAACCAAAGTGGCTTGCTCCAGGCTGAAAGCAGAAATTACACCAGTAGGATGTCACTGAATTGGAAGTAGCTCTTGTTAAACTCGTGGGGTATCTCAACTCAATTCAGCTGCCTATAGAACTATATTAAGTTGATCCTCCTCGGTCTTGCCTCTCTCAATGCTTGATGGGGTAGCATACGATTTCATGATCAATTTGAGCCAATCGAACTTTGTACTGCTGTCGTAAGTGGTGCGCCCAGCATCTTCAGTAATGCTAAAAGTTGTGCAGCTGCAGAATAAAGTGGTTCAGCTTGCTGATCTGCTAAATAATCTTCTAAGGTAGGGGGAATGGGGAGAAAAGGTACTTGCTTTTCAGGTAGGTAACGGTTTGATGTGATTCATTGTGTGGTTGCATGATCACTAGTGCCTACACAAGGAAAATAGTAGAAAAACATAGGAGATAGGGAGAAAGAGGGGTAGAATATCTCCTCTCACTACAACATGATTTCAAATTGATGCAAGCTAACCGTGAAGTGCACCAATGCTATTTGCTGTTTGCAAAAGGTTTGGGGTATCATGAATAGAAAAATTCAGATTTTTTTTTTTTTTAACTGAGCACTAATAGTTTAAGTAACTTTAGAATATGTAAAAGTGGCAACACAGTGTAGTAAAGTTTTTCTGCAGCAGTGATAACCTAAAATACAGAAATAGCAAGGCTGGTAGAAACAAACAGCTATGTTAGTTCGTTTAAAAAAGCTGAGGAAGAGGAGTGCACAAGCTTTTAGCTCCACAGACTTGTCTTCAGGGTAGGTACGCCTCACTACCACTTTCTTATCTGAAAGTTAGTCTGTTAGCCTGGATCATGTCTCAATGGGGATGTTTAAAATACACTTTGCATTTAAAGCAAAGAATGTAAGTGTTGTCTTACCAGCTTAGTTAAGTCAAACATTGAGAGAAATCCTTTGGGGAAAGCTAGAAGAATACATTCAAGAAGGAATAAAATACACTAGAACTTCTCTTACTAACTCATCTTGTAATCTCTTTATCTTCAGCTGCTCAAATAAAGAATTTGATGAGCCAGCTGGGAACCAAGCAGGATTCCAGCAAGCTTCAGGAGAACTTGTAAGTATTAAATGAGCTAACATTTGTATAGGTTCTTTTTCATTTCTGTCTGTATTCTTAGAGGAACTGGGTTACTTGCTTTGGGGAGATGCTTTATTAGATAAATTTAGTACAGTCCTGCAAACCAAAAATGACTAGCTGTGTTAAGTAGTTTATTGGACAAATTCAGGTGTTTCTGCAGGACTCTGGAGAAGCCATTCAAAACTGCTGGATAGGAACAGTTAGAAACGGTATAGTTTATTTAAAAAGGGTGGTGGTACATCAGCCATGCATTAGCTGTACTCTGAGGACTAGCCATAGTAGCTTCACTTGTGGTTTAGAAGCATTGAATGCCATACTAGGTACTTGGTCCTCAGATAAGAGCAATAAGGAAAAACATCAAGGAAGACCCATAATAGATGAAAAAGTAGCTTGTAGTACAGATGGATTTAGGCACTAGAAAGATTAGCAATCCTATATGCAGCCAAAATGCCGCATGTAATTTCAGAAGAATAATATGCCACTGGGGGACAATGTAGAAGACATTTAAACAGACATAGTCCAAATTGACTCCTAGAGAGACTGAACGGGCAGTCTGTATGTCTGTGCATCTCTTACAGACTTGTAAAGCATAAATAGCAAGTTATGAGAAGAATAATTTCTGGAGTCATAAAAGAAAATTTGAAAGTAAGTTCTTCCATTATCTGTTCATGTGACTGTACCTTGAATCTCTGAACACACAACTTCCCTATTTTTTATAATAGCTGATTTTTTGATAAGTTCATAACTTGTGGTGATAGCTACATACACTGCATTTGTAGGATGAGATCAGAGGCCATTTGGGAGAGAAAGGAATTTGTTTGCCTGAGCTGCTCAGTTTATTTGATCTGTATTTAATCAGTAGATTAAAGAACTAATTACTGGTGACCAAACAAATGTCTTTCCATTTAATTTCATTGTAGAAATGGCCCTCCTCTTTAAGGTGAGAGGGGTTGCACTCCACAAACTGTCAGCTGCCATACAAATTTTATACAAAAATGCAGGGCTGGTTTATTTAGCTCACATATTGCAGGTCAACTTACACAATAATGCAGCCTGAATAGTTTGATTTGTGCATCTGTTGGGCTGAATAGGTGACTTTCACTTAAGCATCTTGTATCCACTGAATGCCAAAAAAAATTGGTTCTTGTTTTAGTATTTTGTCTTCCTGATTTTTGTGCATATGGCTGCAAAATAAAACTTGTAGTTCTGTTCTCTGAAGCACTAGCATTCTTTCTAAGAAACTGCATCTTTGATATACAAGATGATGTCTTTACATTAAGTTCAGTGTAACTAATGTCTTTCTGTATTGTGGTACTAATGAAGGTGCTGCTGCACTAGATGCTTTGCAACAATAGCTTTGAATTGCAATGTTGTTGGAAACATAAAGGTTCAAGGGAAAGCCTTGCATTTCCCAAAGTAGAAGCTGGATCATTCCTCTCTCTGACCATTAATTTTCACAAAAATGTAAGAATTTAATATCTCTGAGTGCCTGTACTTTTATCAAATGTACATTTAACCAGTGGAGTTGGCGGTTGTCAAGTGAACAGTTAGTTACCAATTGGTACCACAAGGAATTCACTCTAAAAGAGTGATTATGTTCACTGAATAAAGTTGTCTCTCCCTGGAATTTCTCTCATGCCATCGGAGAAAAATATCTTTTTAAAACTACTGAATTATACTAGTTAGCAGAGAGCACAGAACTTCTTTGAATCTTTTTTTTTTTTTTTAAATGTAGTCCAGAGTCAAGCTGATGGTAAAAGCTAAAAGTACATTTCTGTTCCATTAAGGGGGGGGGGGCGGGGGCGGGGAAGAAACCCATAAAGATGTGTAATCTCAGAATCCCTACTTAGTCATTATTTTGGAAACTGAAATGCTTGGAGGCTGCTTTTTAGGTAGAAGCTTGTGTAACTGCTTTTGAACTTTTATTTCAGACAACAGCTACAACATTCTGCAAACCGCCTTGCCAAAGAGACCAATGAATATCTAAAGGAGTTGGGGTCTCTGCCACTTCCTCTATCTACTTCTGAACAGGTATTATCTGAACACAGCACTTATCTGGATGTATTTTAAGTCACTCATTTCATGAAACTAGCTTAGACCACAACCTCACAAACCTTGAATTGGCACAGCTGAAGAGACAGCAGCCTTTTGCAATGAATAATGTTGTTGAAGTAGGGAAACACATTAAACTGGTTACATCCTGGCTGTTTATATGACACTGGGAAAACAATGTTTCCCAGTGGCAAATAGATATAAAACTTATCACATGAGAGTAAGAAGCCCTAAATGTTTGGGAAGAGCTGAGTATGCAATTCTGGTTTTCTGTGTAAATTTCTGAAAAACAATCTTGTTTACAAAGTGCCTGGTGATGCAAGGCAGTGTTTTAGGATAACAACTCATAGCAAATGGCATGTCAGTATGAAATGTGATCATGCCAAAAAGTTTTCCCTTGCATGTGATTTATTAACAGCAGGGGGGGAAGCTGAATTTGAGTAAAGCAAAATATAGTGAGGCAATGATTATGACTTTATCTCTTGCCAAATAGTCCTTCAAGTTCCCCCTCCCTATGGGGAAGGAAAGGGACAGTCCTCTGCTGTTGGTGCTTTCTTGCTCTACTTTGAATCACTACCACAATATTGATATATCTGCTTTTCTGATACTGTTGTGGGATGATCTGTGGATATGGGTCAGCAGATGTCATCTTAGTCTAATTCTGTATTTAAAGGTTTATATGCCAGTTGTAAGCATGGCCACGTTTTGTCTGTTTGTTCAGCAAATATTTTTCAGTTAATCTCCCCCTGGTGAACAAAATCCTGTCATGTGCATCTCACTGAATGCAGCAGTGACTTTTGAAGCCTAGTGAAGCCCACTGGAGCAGTCCAGTCAAAATCTAGAGGAGCTGGCATCAACATGCAGAGGATCTCCTCTGGCAGAAGGGTTGTCGCATCCAGACGGCTCAGATGGAAGCTGCAGCGTATTATGAGGCTGCTGTTGTGGCTTATTATAGAAAAAATTAATTGAAAACATTTATTTCCTTGAAATGGCTGTTGAATTGATACAAACTCATTGAAGGATTACAATACTGGAAAGCCTGAAATTTGAGACAGCTGTTGGGAATCTCTCTAACAGAAAACATAAGAACTGACCAGAGCATTGAGTATCCTTGGGACAAGCTTTTTCACAACTTCTTGTTTCCCATAACTGGGATGTCACAACACTTGAATGAGATGTTCTGTGGAGGCTAAGTAAGTTGATACTGTAAAATGAGGATGAAAAGGAATATTACAACTAATGTATTTGGAGAAAAGATAAACTGAAATGTTATCAGGACTAAGGATATTCTCTGATAAAACAACACCAGGCTTATAGTGTGGCGTGGCTGGGAGAGACAGCTTATGAAACTGGGGTAATGGGTTGTTGTCATTAGTTCTGTAAGTGTGGGACTTCCTATATTTGTAAAAAAGTTAAGGGGGTTGTCTTATCAGGACAAGAGAAAGTTAAGTACTACCAGGTTGGCTAAGTAGAGCAATGGAGGGTAAAGGCATTGTAGGTATCCAAAAGGTGCATAATTAAATGTGGTAGATTACCGGAATGTGATTTGAATAAAAGTAATGGTGTAGAAGACCTCTCTGCTTCAGACTTAAAACTAGATTGAAATTACAGAACATTATTGCACAAAACTGTTCTGCAATAGGCAAAGCATAGGGCATTTGGTATAACAAATTAAAATATGGTGGGCTTTTTGTTCTCTCCAGTGCCCCAGAATGCTGGAACAAAAAGATCACTTGAATGCCAGCATTCGTTGTTGTTATGATGATGATGGTTTTTTTGAGAGTCTGACAGTTACATTATCATGAATGGGAGTATCTGAACACTTGATTTTGTTTCAATTCTTTAGCGCCAACAGAGGCTTCAGAAAGAACGTTTAATGAATGACTTCTCCGCGGCCTTAAATAACTTCCAGGCAATACAGAGGCGAGTGTCAGAGAAGGAAAAAGAGACTGTAGCAAGGGCGAGAGCTGGCTCCCGTATCTCTGTAAGTATTTATAGGAATTTTGTATCAATATAGTGAACTACAAGTCTTTTGAGAGATCTTGTACTTGCCTACAAACTTCATAGCTGTCTACTGACACATTACTGAGTGCAGATGAGGCCTCGGTGCATTAGTTGTGTCATTCCAGATGTTGTAAGTACTAGGCACTCATTTCAATGTGCTGCTTGTCAATGTTAGTAGAGGAGGGAAGGAATCCTGGTAGTTGCAAATGTTGTGGAGGACGAGATGGAGCGTCAAAATACAGTTAATAGCAAAGTATTACAGGCTGCTCTTTGCTTGACGTCAGCCCTAGACTATAAAATTTAAGAGATCAGTTGGAAGCTTACCACACCTTAAATTACATCTTAAATCTCACACTATGTTTCTTTATTTTCTTATAGCTTCTGTCCTGCTAATATCGCCAATGTACATTCAAACCTTCTCCCTATTATGTTTTGACAAACCCCTGTGGCTACTAAGAATTCATAATAAAAAGGCCAGTGAAAGCATTTTTCTCCCCTTGCCTCGGGGCTTTGTGTTAAGTATGCATTCTTAATTTCTACAAGGCAACACATTTATCAGTTGGATTATGCTCTGAATTTTTTGCTACATGTTGAGAAAGGAAGTGACAAACAATGACAGCTGATCTGAGTAATCGGACTAGCTGCTTTTGATCTCTCAGTTGCCTCTGATTTGCAGAGACAATCTGAATCTAAAAATTAAGTCTAAAGATGAATCTAAATCTAATCTTAATTAACCAAACTTAAATCTGAAAGTTGAAGTGACAGTGGCATTCTCCAAGAACTCTCTGGACAATATATGCCTTTGTCTCAAAGATACTCCTGTTGATTTTGCGAGTGGTCCTGGTAGTCTGCAAGACTAAACTCATTTATCTCTTCCAGGCTGATGAGCGGTTCAGAGAAGAACAGCTTGTTTCATTTGATAGGTAACGGCTTCTTATACTCTTGATGTATAGCTTTAACTATGTATAACTAAAGTTTTTGTGGTAAGATATGTTATTGTAACTTGGGCCAGGGTCTGCTAGCTGAATGCAAAGCAAAAAGATTTGAAATGCAATTATTAACAGTACTTGTAATATACAATGTAAAAAATTAACTGCACATGACAGTATTTTATCCTCCTTAAATGTAGGTTGTGTGGTTACTGCCCTGAGAGGAGTAGTAGAGTCCCTAGTATGTGGCATTGGAGCTCCTAGTTTTCTGGACTGTGAGCACAAGATTACCAGACAGGATTTCCCTCACTATGACTCTTTCCACTAAGAGCTGTATATTTATTTCATGGGTTTGGGTGTTACCTAGCAGCCCATTTGGAGCTATTACAGAGTACTGGTTGAGGCTGCCTTGAATTCAGAAGTCCCGGACATTATGCACTGGCAAACTAATCCTAGAACGTGCAGACAGTGTTACTGTCACCTGTCAGACAGTTGTGTCTGTTCTGCAGTAACAGTGTGCCTGCATAGTAGGTAGGTTTGTAAAATGTTATATCAACTCTAGAGTGTGAGTGAAGAGAACTCAAGACCCTCTGGAAGTATCTGTGATTACTGTGGCAGTTTTTCCTGTATGTATGTTTAAGAAGACTGGGATGATATCTGTTGGCCCCATCTGTATAAATCCTTTAACTTTCTAAATAAAGAGACCTAGCTTATGTGTCTTATCTATACATCCTCCCTCTGCAAACTGCACTTCATCTGATCAGCTGCTTGCTGTGCATCCCCTTCATTAGCCCTGTGCTTTCACATACTGAGTCAGGAGTGAAAACCCCAGGTTGTTCAGTTATACAGATGCTGTGATGAGTTTGAAGGCCCTGCTCACTAAAGCAAGGGGAACCAGATGAGTACCTGTTGATGCAGAGGCTCTTAGCTCAGTGAGAGATAGTGGCACACAGCAGCTACTTCATATTTGAAGTTGTTCTTGTGTGCTACAGGTCAAACTTCTGCCTTAAATATCTGAAAAGCCTACTGTCATCTCAGAGCTGAATTGCTGGGATGGTCAGCTGTCTCTGACCTAGTCATGTAATTTATCTTCATTTCTTTTGGCACTTTGAGACTTTAAAACTTACTATTTAGTGTTGTATACCTAACACTGGAATGTTACAGTGCTTTCCAGCACATTTCTTTTTGTTGAGAAGAGGGAGATGTTGCCCTTGAAGAACTTTCTGTGCTGAACATACAGATGGCCTTGTATTATAGGTACTGCCTTCACTATAATTGGTGTAAATTGTGCAGCAGTTATGAAGTACCAGCTCATCAGGAGAGAGGCAGAGTGGGATGCAGAATAAATAACTTTTAATGTTTTTAATATCTCTTTTGGTGTGTGATTTAATTTGAAGGTCTTACTAGACTAATAAATTAAAATACTAAAACACTTTATTCTTATCTCCAAATGTTAGCTAGCAAGTGAGAATCTTTGAATCCAGATGCTTGTCAGGTGTTCTTTTGTTCTGATAATGTT
Organism: Mycteria americana; assembly: GCF_035582795.1. Lineage (NCBI taxonomy): Eukaryota > Metazoa > Chordata > Aves > Ciconiiformes > Ciconiidae > Mycteria > Mycteria americana. The sequence goes on from NC_134385.1 coordinate 8,120,297, forward strand.
GTCCTTGCAGGCTACTCTCTGTCAAAACTTCCACTCTGATTTCTCCCTTTATGGGGGATGGCAAGAGGGGAGGAAGGTACATGTATTTTATTTTTTTTTAAGGAAAAAAAAAAGCAGAACTAAAATAAGGAGGTTTCTTCTATAATGCTATACATAACTGTCACGTCCTAGAACAGAGTATTCTATGCATGTAACTGCTTTCTAGTTTCTTCACTTTTCCTGATCTGTCCCTTTTTTCAGTTGTTCCAAGTTGTAACTGTTGTCAAAAATCAGTGCTGTCTCTGTATACAGTTGCAGGGCCAGGAACCTGGGGGTTGTTCTGTAGGAAACTTTTCAACTTTAACTCACTGGTGCTTTGCTATAAATGGAGTGTGGAAGTACCTATACTCAGAGAAAGAGTTGTACTTTCTTTCCATCTCTTTCCAGTGGTGAAGATTGGAATCAAATGCAGTCTCAGGAAGAAGATGCAGCAATAACTGAACAGGACCTTGAACTCATTAAAGAAAGAGAAACAGCAATCAGGCAATTAGAGGTGACCAGTAGATCCTGCACAGTTAACAGTATTGGGAGATAAACCAAAGAAGTCGTGCAGTGCTAACTAATGGGATGGGCTGAGGAGATCTGAAGGTGGAGGAACAGAGTTCCTTGTAGAGAGGATTGATGCCAAGATCAATCTCCCTGCTGTTGAAGGAGACTAGGTATATTTTCCTTGAGTGTTGACTGGTGGTCCTTCAGAGATGGTAGGAGCAACTCATGTTACAGTGTTCATCTCAGTTCCATACTGTGCTAATTGCTAGTGTGATGAAACAAACATTCAGTAGCAGGAATATTGCAGACTCTTGTGTTAATCCCAAAAGCTAATCCTAATCCATAGACAGTAGCATCAAGTCACCTCAGTCAGTGAATGATGGTTATCTATTCTGACACTTTGAGCAATGGTCAGAAGAGGTACTAAGAATGAGGATTAGAAAAATTGTAACCCATGTTTGTTATAACTTGTCAAACTGTTGTCTTCAGGCAGACATTTTGGATGTCAATCAGATATTTAAGGATTTAGCCATGATGATTCATGACCAAGGAGATATGATTGGTAAGTGTGTTTGGATAATAGGAAGTTTCTTTTCAGTTCAATTACATATTTTGCCTACATAGATTAAATTTTCCAGTATTTTATGTAAAAAAAAAATAAAAAATAAAAAAAGAAATTTATTTCTGATTTTTTTTTTTAAACACTGAAGCTCCAAAATATTTTACAATTAATTCTCTTATTTTTCCATAGATAGCATAGAGGCAAATGTGGAAAGTGCAGAAGTCCACGTGGAAAGAGCCAGTGAGCAGTTACAGAGAGCTGCCTATTATCAGGTAAATTCTGTATGCTGGCGTTATTGTCAATGTGCAGTTGAGCAACAATGGAACAGGCATAACAAGACACATACTGAGGACTGCATCGCACCAAACAAGATATTAAAAACAGCTTGTGCAAGTTGGCACTCACTCAAAATTGTGCTGCAAGGAATAGATAAAGCACTTGAGTCAAAAACACAGTATTGAAATTACCCTTCTACTTCAGAGGATATATAGTCAGTCTGTTCCTTCATGTAGGTGTGCTCAGCAAATTTAAGTGTTTAGCTGTCTTTTGCGTTCTCAGGAGTTAGAAGAACAGTTAAACAAGAACAATTTCTCATGTTGTATCCATCTTGTAAACATATCAGCCAAGACACTGATGTGCAAAAATCCTTGCCTAGACTCGGGGAAGCTTCTGGTGACCGGGATTTTCCAACTGCTGAGTTTCTATGCCATAGTCTGTCCCCCCCGTCCCATCAATCACTTGCAGTGGTTCTCACTGCTGCTTAAATCTCCTTTGTGTATGATATTCAATGTTTTCTGTAGGTTCCTTTCATCATTATTGTCCCTGTAGGTTCAGGTTCTGTGAAGGAACAAGGGTTCTGCTTTGGTCAGTCCCATACAGAGTTTCACTGCTGGGACTAGAAAGCAATAAAACTCCAGTGCTGCTGCAAGGGAGGGAAAGTAGCTTTTATTGTCTGGCAGCATTTAGTAATATTCTCTCTCTCCATGGCTTCCTTTATAAAGTTTTGAGATATGTTATAAATCTAAGTTTGGGAGCTATTGGACATGCGTTGGATGTGTTTTTCTGGATGGAGAAGGAAGTGGTTATATATACCTATTCTCAAATCCTTAGATACTAAGTTAAAAATATTTGGTGTATATGGACAGACTGTAGTTTCCTAGGATGAATTAAGTGATTAAAGCTGTAAAATCAAAGTACAGTAACTGTATATTAAATAATTTAAACTGTAGAAATGCAATACTATTTCTACACCAACTCCAAGTGGCCAAGGGGAGATTGTATTGGAGAACTGCTTAGCAGTTTTATTAGTCTCACCTGGAAGATCTAAATAGTTAAGAGATGTTTGGCTTCCTTTGAAGCCATGCTGTTGTCCCTTAGGATGAAAAGCATATGGTAGGTGTTGTCAAGTTGAAGTAAAGCTTGCATTTTCCTTAAAAGAAGCAAAACTTGTCACATTTTTAATTAACTGCATCTCTTAGACCACTGTGCTCCTAAAACTAAAAACATTTATCTGTAGGATCATGGAGTTGAAGGAACATGTAAAAGTGTTCAGACTACACTGGCTACTTCTCTTGAATAAGCATGGGTATCAAGTGCTCTCATTCGCCAAAGTTAATGTTAACTGGTAGACTTGCTTTTTCCTCTTGTCATCTGTTCCTGGTGTCAGTGGCTTTTGTTTCTTCTTTTATTAGAAAAAATCCCGTAAGAAGATCTGTATCCTGACTCTTGGTCTTGCTGTGGCTTCTATAATCATAGGATTCATTATCTGGCAGACAACAAAATGAAATCTTCACATGGAACGTTTCACTGCTGAGATATTTTTTTCCCTCAGAGCAAACAGGCTGACTAGTCTCAGAAATGAATTGACCACCCTGAGAGAGCACAAGCTGGAACTACTTCTAGTAATAGATATTAGCAACTAATGTGCAGATAACTAGTATTTGGAATTAGTGAACCATGGAGACAGTATTTATCAGTTTATATACAAATTATATTGTTTTGTGTAACTAAAATCTTGTGGTTTTGCTTTCTGTAATGTATTATTCCCTGTTCCAACTGTATGCTGAAGTCTGATTAATAATTGGAGATGTCTTGTTTTTGACAAGTGGCACAACTTTAACATTTTATATGTATAGGTAACTTTGTTGGACTGGAATAAGAATGACGTTCAAAGAGGGCACAACACACTGATTCACATTACCTTAATCCAGCAGTTTCTAAGTCTCCAGTATCTGCCCCATGGTTTTGTTAGTCTCCAAGTGGCTGTGGTTCTAGATTCTCTTGAAGAGAAAGATGTTACAGATTGAAAAGCAAGGAGAAGTATGCATGGATGATAGCTGGAACCACTGCGTGCTGGTCAGTTTAGCCTTGAGACTCATAACTGTGGTGTTTAATTTTTTGAGCATGATTGGGGTTGTTTTTTTCCAAAATGCATCATTTGAGGACAGGATGTTCTTTGACTTATAATCTAACAGTGCAACTTCCTTAGAGAAACTAGCTGGTGGTTTTATTATTGGACTAATAAATATCTTCCAATACTGACTCTCAAGCACTAGAAATACAAAGTTTAGCTGCTCGCTCCTAATTGGTTTTAGAAACTTCCAGGGAGAAAATCACACAAAGATGAAGAATTGGGCACCTAAGTTAACAAGCTAGCAAGATAGATGAGTATTGGCTGAAATCTTGCTTCTGAAGAAGTACTCTTGAAGCTCACTTGTAGTATACTAGTATATATTATGTGTGGTTTGTGAACAACTGGTATTTCCCATTCTTTAGGAAACTGGTATTTCCCATTCTTTATGAAACAGAAAAGTGCAGAAACTAGCTGAGTGAAGTGCTAGGTTTTTTGGACTGAGGATGTGCGTGCAAGTGAAAAAGATTGCTGGTTCCAACTGTCTTGTTAGAGCTGGACAGAACATAGCAGCCACTCCCCACTTTGATGTAGCTCTGAACTGACATGCACTGAGGGAACAGTAATCTGTCCAAAGCCCAACGGAGTGTGGTAAATGCAGCATACTGACCCATTTTTGTATTTAATCCTTATTCCATGTCTCCTGTATAATAAAGTAAATGTGAAAGCTGGGAAGGGAGTGTGTTCTCCCAATTGCACAGTGGTTTGCACTATTGCGCCATCATTCCATCTAATAACCATCAATAAACACTTTTAAAAGCCTATGTCAGAGTTTCTTTCTCTTGCAGTTTAGACGCTGGCCAGGTATGTTTGCAGTTCCTTCTGTAAGCAGGGTAGAAGACTTTGTCAGCAATCAGCAGTGTTTCTTCCAGCTTTAGTTCTGTGGTCCCTGATTCTTAAGAATGAAACTAACTGAAACCATGTATGGCTTTCACATGGACATACACAAAACTCCTGTACAGAGCCCTGTACAATAGCTGATCTCAGAAAAATTACTCTGATGCCCCAGAACAGTGTTGGGTCAACTTTGACTAGTTGCCTGTTGCTAGAACTTCAAGTCTTCGCTGAGCCTGTATGGTAAAATCCGGGAAGGGAGCTGTGTGTTGTTCTGTTCCTTATTTAAAATATTTCTCCTAAATGGTAGAGCCTGCTGCTTTGTGCATTGCCTGTTGCAGGGATGTCACATCTCCATATGAAAATGAAAGTGCTTACCTCATCCCCATGCTTAAAAGGGAATGTGGGTGCATTATTTGTGGGATCCATCCTTGCCCTAGCCTGTTTTAGTCCTCTGGAAACTGGAATTGAGAACACCAGTCCAGCTCATGGGACTTGAGATTGCTGTTGTTGATTGATTACTTTCTCTTCTTTCTTTATGTCATTGAACTTAGTGGTGGAACTGCTGCAGAAACTGTTTTTAAGAGCAGTCTTGACTAGTTTCTGAGTGTGAAAAATCGCTATCAGAAACTCTCATCTCTGTTGCTGCAGCATTCTGGCACTAAGCATTCCTGGCTCTCAGATGTGTTTTCTACCACTCTGGGAGATGCTGGAAATTCACCCTAGGAAGTCTGGTGCTCACCGTGAGAGCCAGTGCCAGGATAAGCTTACTTGTGCCGCTTGCCAGGTAGCTGTTCCTGCGCTGCCCAGGGGTGCGAGGTCCTCCGACCAAGAGCTCTTAGGGGGGCTGCAGCTCACTGGGATAATATTGGAGAAATACGATTTTTCCCTCGTATAAGCTCAATTATCTGTACTTGTAACAAAGTACATGATCTGTGTTACCTGCCATCTAATTGGTTTTCTGTCTGACGTTCTCGAAAAAGTTGAGAGCACTTGCTAAAATGGGGTGTTGAAAACCTCTTACAGAAGGATTTGATCCGAGTCATTCCCCTGCTGTTAAACTTGTTACCGACCCTCCCTGTCAGCACCTTCCTCCTCCCGCAGCAGCGAGGGGGGCGGCCGCCAGCTGGGGCCGAGAAGGCGCGACGGTGGACGGGGCGGCGGGCACATGGTGCAGCAAAGGGAGCCGGCGCTGCTCTCCGAGAGCCGGGCCCTCTGTCCCGCTCGGCGCCCGGCCGCCTCGCAGCGGGCACCGGGCCTCCGGGCGCCGCCGGCCCTGGCCCCGGTCGGCGGGGTCCCGCGCCGCCCCGCCGGCGCCGCGCGGGGCACGCCGGGATCGCCTCCCGCGCCGGTCCTCCAGCTTCCCATCCTGCCCTCGGCCCGCCTGAATGGGGCAGATGCAAGATGGCGGCGAACGCGAACTCCGCCGGCGGCGGCGGCCTCTCGCTCTTCGAGTGCCCCAGCTGGTGAGCGGGCGGGCTGGGGCTGCGGCCGCTCCACCGGGCCGCTTGCCTCTGGGTGTGCCGCGGGCCTCCTGCGGGATGCGGCGGAGCGCGGGTGCCCGCCGGGCCGGGCCGGGGGAGTGGCGCCGGGCCGCGGGGCTGGGCCCGGCGGCGGCCGGAGCTGGCCGGGCGTGCGTGGGGAGCACCGGGCGGGAAGGGCCGCGGGGCTGAGGTCTCTCACGGGTGTGGGGCTGAGGCCGCCTGCCCGGGCCGGCGCTCCCTGACCCCGCAGAGGTGGCGGCTGTCTGCTGCAGCGGCGCTGGGCCTGTCAGGGGTCCAGGCGCGGGGTCGTGCAGCCTGCGGGTGCATCCATGGGCAGCGACTGCCTGCGGGCTGCCTCGGCTTAACGCCACAGTGCAGCGCTGGCTGAAGCCTAGAATGCTTCCCGGAGATGCTGTGTCTCTTCCCAAGGGCTTAAACAGAATATGTGATATAGCACAAATTAAATTTTCTGCTCAAGTTGTGTATTCAGTACGAGAAATCTACCAGCTTGAAACTAGCCTGGATTTTTTTATTACACTGAGTTAAGAAGTGAGGGCAATGTGATGCGTTGGAGAAGCAGTATCAGGACCGTGACTTTGGCTGGTTTTAGAGTCGTAGAAAAGTCCGCGTTGGAAAGGATCTCTGGAAATCATCTGGTCCGACCCTCTGTCGAAAGCAGGGCCTTAGTTTAGGTTACCTGGGGCCCTGTTTCATTTGCTTTGAATTTTTTGGTACATTACTAAATAGATCTTTGCTGTACTGTCTTCTTTGGGTGTCAGAAGGATTGATTATTCAGGGAATGTGTGCAGTTATATTTTAAGTCGCATAGAAAATGACACAACATTACCGCTGAAAAGTCAAGCACTTGTATATTTGTATGAGCCAGCTACGTATGTGCATGCATGATGGCATTCTTTAATTGCATAGTCATCTGTTTTTTCCTACAGGTCCCCTACCTTTCATAGCTTTGATGATAGTGCTCAGTGAATGGATGCTTAGTGAATATGCTTTTTAATTTTGACCTGTTTTATAAGTGCCTGCTTTAGTTAGTAAAACCATTAACTCTCTCATGGAAAAGAATTGCTATTTTAGTATTTTATTTGTGCCGAACATATACAATAACAAACATCCGTATGAGACAAGATGGTGCAGCATAAAATGATGACACGACAGAGTAGATAAAGCCAAAAAATACTCAGTGTTAGTACTTTCTGGATATTCAACTTGAAATGTGAAATATCATATCTTTAATTTTTTTTTCTTAGTGTTTTTATACAAAAGCATTCACAACTTGCATTATATTCAGTGGTAAATTTGAATGACTTCTGCCTTTGAAAGCTATAGATTGAACAGCTGGAGAAGTATAACTTGTGAAATGCTTAGTTTCAGTAACTTGCATGCGACTGCAGAAGAATTCCTAAATAAATACCATCTGGAGGGGAGGACTGTAACAACTCTTAACTGTGAGGGCCTCTTTGGCTACATACTTTCTGGCTTCTGCTACAAACAGGGCAGGGTCTTACAGACAGACAGCTTTCTTCACTGTGCTGGTGCTGACCTGATTTGGTTTTGAAGCACAATCCCTTGCACTGAATGACAGAGAAATGAGGTGGTAGGGGTGTAAGGGAGATGATCCAAGCCAGGGTTTGACACCCAGGAGTAAGGGGGTCATGTTCGGGTGCTGGGGCCTGTTTCATTCTGACATTTCTAAGATTTTTGGTAATTTGCTTTTTGCAACCTGAATGTCCTTTTACTATAATGTTCTAAAATCTTTCTCAGGTAGAACAAAGCTCATATATGGACTCTCTCATTATGCATTCTAAGGAAGCTCTTTATTTTCCCTTGCACCTCTGCTGTACATATGCACATTGTAATATTTTAGAGACCGAGTTTGGGCAACCCTTATCTTTATACCGGGGTAGTGAAAGGCGTACCTGATACAGTTTGATCTTAGTCAAATTGTCATGCGTAGATGTGGCAGTTAATATTGGTGAAAGATTTGTTTTTGTGTGGAAAAACTTAACATTTTTCCTTAACCCTTCTTTTGAAACAGGTAAGCTGTTGTTTCGTAAGTGTGGGGAAAAAAAAAAAAAACAAACCAACCAACCAAAAAACACCAAAACTGTAGCAGGAAGCCAATATGGATGGCTTCCAGTTACAGTGTTTATCTTCTGCTGAATAGGCAACTGAAAATGGAAAGTATCAGGTAGTTACGTCTGGTGGTATTCCACTGCCTCATCCAGTAAGAGGGAAGAGCTCTCCTACCAGGTTGAATTTATTTACTTCTGGTTTATTTTTCTAGTCTGCAAAAAAAGTAGAATATATTTCATGTTAAAGCTTTACATGACTTCCACTGGCATCTACTGAATTACAGATTCTAGCTCACAGTTTTAAAGTGTTTATTCCTTTCAGAGCAAACCAAAGAGCACACAGTTATGATATTGAATAAGTGATGAGTCTTTCACAAGTAGGATTCTCCAGAGTGAAGATGGCTTGCAGTAGCAGGCTTGGACCAACAGTATTGTTATTTGAAGCTCTGACTTCCAGAAAGTCTCAGTGTAAACATATCCTGCAGGATCCTTGATGTCTTATGCAAGCACTGAAAAGTCTTCTGTATAGGTAGCAATGTAGGTCTTCGTAGGGAGAGCTTTGGGTGCCAAAAAACATGAAGTTGCAGAGAGTCTTCATGGTCAGTAGTAGCTTCTTCAATCAGCTTGAATTATCTTCGATCTCATCAACCTACATCAAAATCAAAATCACAGTATTTACCTATTTATTTTTCTGCCTCTAAGTAGAGCTGCCTTGGGGACTGCAAACACCGATCATATGAGAAATATATCTTAAATATAATCAACAGAAATAGCTTTTTTTCCTTGTCTTTACATTGTTGCCCATGCTTTTGAGATTTGCCTCCATCATTGTATCTGTTCTTTCCTAATGTGGATAGTGTTTTAGTGTCCCGTTTCCAGAAAAGACTTCTCTACTGAAATTCAAGGTTTTCATCGGTTTTATGTTCTGGCTTTGATTTAGTTTTTATGCTGTTACAGGTTACTTCTTCATAGTCCATAAAATATTTATTCTTTCTTTTCTTGTGTTTCCAACAGTTAAACTAGCTCAAGACAGGTGAAAAATAATGAATGCTGTCTTAGTACTACTTGCTTATGCCAGTACTTGTTTATGCATGTACTGTAATTCCTCCGTACGTGTTAGCAAAGACATGGGCTATGCATTTAAAATTGAAATAAAGTTGGAATAAAGATGTTGCAAATACTTTCTATGGATTAAAATTTAGCCATAGCATGAGATTAGAAAATGTCTTCAGATAACAATTACATATCCTAGTTTATTAAGACTTTTGCATACTTTCTGAGGTGGTAGTGAGTAAAAGTAATTTCCATGAGGTACAAATGGTCCAGGGTGTAGTTTTGAGGTGACCATCAGATATTTAATGGACACTGCCTGTCTCTCCTTTTGTCCTGGTTTAACCTGCATTTGGGATTGTGAATCTTTCTGAACCCTCTGCCTTGACACAGCATTAGGTGGGATGTCAGGCTTGTTCTGGAATGTACATACATTTGAAATAGCATGTTTTAAAGGCAGCAGTTGTTTCTCTTCAGTTTCTCTGAGCCAAGAACAAGCTATTCCTGGCAATGATTGTACACAAATTTCTGGAGAAGATGAGCTCTTGATTTCCGGAAATTCCACCTTGTCCTTGAATTTGGGCATGAAGGTGTGTACAGTAGTTGCACAGGCCAAGATTTTTAGGAAGTGGCTAAATTTAGGCTGCTGAGTCCACATTTGGAAACCTAAGAAATTGACCTAATTTTAAACTAACACAATAGAATTACAGTTGTCCTGCCTGTGTCCTTAATAGCTACAACTCAAAATTTTTCTTTAGACTGGGTAGGACTTACTTCAGTGAGGCTGCTGAGTTTCAGCTGGATATAGCTGTTGTAACCCCGTTGGCATGTCAACATTGAATCTTAGCCTTGTCGAAGAGATACTGTCAGCTAATTTGTAAAACTTCAGTTCTGTTATTTGGTACTTCTAGCTAGCATCACATCCAAAGCGTTAATGGCTTTGTCCTCTTTTTTTGAAATGTTTTATTTTTGTTACTCAATATGCTCCTTCCAGGGTTAAGCCCAGCTTGGGCTTTTTTTCTTCCTCTTCTTGACTATCTGTCCCTGCTTTTTCCCATTACTCTGTAGTTCTGCTGTAGAGGGTTTGCCATCAGCAGCAGAAATAATCTACACAGGTTCCTCACAGAATCATCCTGACGTAATGCACAGAGCAGTGGACTGGCCTGTAGAGCACAAGGTGACAAAACTGAAGAAACACATTTTTCTGTTTCTAATACAGAAGAAAGAATTTTTGCTTGTAGGTGTTTTAATCTTTTAAAAACCTAGACTGAAACTTGGTTTTGTTCAGTGGCATCCCTCTTAAATATTTCATTAATAATTATTCTAAGCAGTTGGTGTCTTCTGTAAGGCCAACAAATCCATACATATAGCTGCTATGGGAAAACCTGAACTTCACCGTGTCCAGCTCCCAGACTATATTGTGAAGGAACTAATTATTCAAGGCAGGGAAGTGGATGCACTATGTCTGCCAAAGGCTGACTTTGTCAGATGAACCAGCTTTCTTCAAGACTGTTTCTTTCAGAACACACAGGAAACGATCACTTTAGGAAGCAATGGAGGGATTCATACAAGAACTGTGAGTGTGTAAGGAATTGACTTTGAGGGGGCAATAGCAGGGGGAACAGAATCTGTGGGCTGACCCTTTTAGTGTTGGGGTGTTTTTTATTAATTACCTTGACAAAAGTGACCACCGTACTCGTTAGTGACACAAGCATGGTCAACATAGAGGCCAGCGTATTATCCGGTCTTTTTGGTATAATTTGAAGACCAGAACAGTAGAAACAAGATAAAATGCAGAAGTGTAAGATGGAAAATATGGACTAAGAACAAGAACAACTTCTTAAAGCTAGGAACTCACTATTCAGAAGTAAAAGGACACAAGTTTATATTCAGAAATAAAAGGGACATATACATAAGTACATAGGCTAACCTCGGAATGACCATCAATCACTAGTAACATATAACTGTTCAAAAATAAATAGACTACTACTCTACCTGATGTATAATAATATGTATCAGTTTCTAAGGTAGGGAAATGTCAGTGCTGTTGTAGAAGACACTGATGAAAATGTGTAGTCTATATTACCTGTACTTAATAATTCAAATTCAAACTTAATTCAGATTCAATTCAAACTGAAACAGATGCAGTGGGAAAGTTCATTGATGGGGAAAGAGTGATCTTACTTTGAGACAGGACAGAGCTTTAGTTGTCTAGTAAAATAAAAACAGCAGTGGTTTTCAATGGCTAAAGTATTTTTAAAGAGGGATAGTATTGGGGAATTTTCTTTATAGCTGAAGGGAGAGAACAAAAAATTTAGGATGGAAATTAAAGGATTTGATCAAAAATTTAGGATGGAAATCAAACTGTCAGAATAACAAGGCTTTGGAACAGCTTCCTGGTAGGCATAAAGGTTACAGCAAGGTGGCCTGCAACAGCAGTGGCTGGACTTCCTAGTGCTGGAGGTCCTGTCTCTTCTTCCTCTGATTTCTACAGGTAAGTTACAATTCCAACATACCTGTTCTCACTCTGAAAATGTAGGAATAATCTTATCAAATAATCATTGCATTGTTGCTCACTATTTAATATTCATTTTCCTATTTAATTCAGTGCCATTTGAATTCATGTTTTTGATGTCATAAAACCTGTAGTTCTCTCTAATAGAATATTTATGACCCTGCTCTCAGGAATTAAATTTTGTGTACAGTTTCCAAATTTCACTCTATTCTATGGAGACTTTGTTCCTGAGTAAGTAACCAAGGGAACCAGAGTGAACCGGTAAAATCTAGTTCTGTGTGGAAGTGCATTGTAACAAGAAAACATACATAGTGCCAAGGTGAAGTTGGGCAAATGCTTTAATACAAATGGAATGCTTTGTTCAGTTGAAGCAGCTACATTTCTCATCAGAAATCTTCCATAAAATATTCCTAAAACACAGTGCAATTTTTTGTGCTCAGGAAAGGTCTGTAATCATCAAGTTTGAACCACGAGCTTTTTTAACTGTGTTTCTTACAACTGGAAGTCTGGCAAGAATTATTTTAATGTTTCTAAGAGGAAATTATAAATGCCTCCCATCAACCTGCATTTTTTTTAAAGTTCAGATGCCCTAACCAGCGTATTTCCTCTAGACATAACAAGGTTGTATGAGAATTACCAGTCAGCTTTTTATCCAGTCCTCTTCTTCCACATGGGAAGAAACCATTCTGTGTGAGCTAAAGTAATTACCTAAAAGTTTTTTGCATTAACTTTGTCATAATACCTCCTTGTATTGTCAAAATTAAGTCACCTAAACAAATGCCAGTGCTAGCTTGGTCTCAATTTCTGTGGTGTATATGCTGTGCTTTGAGAAAGGCATATGACTCATTTCCATCGCTGATGCACAAGATCGGCAATAACTTTGTGTTCCACCAACATCTTGGTAAGAGGAGGATTTTTCTTAATTCTGGTTTCTTTCTATAGAAAAGAGCATGAAAACAGCCATACTAATTGAAAACAACACCCCAGATGGTCACTACCACAAGATGATAGGAAACCAATAACTTATGCGTAAGCCTTAAGTATTCTGTCCTCTTGTATGCACTCTAGGCTTTTGGCCGTCAGAAGCAAAGGAGTTTTGTGAGCTGAAGGCTCTGTCTGGGTGGTTGTATTTAACAACTTAACACCAGACCTAATCTCCACAAATATTCTAATTTTTCTTTGTTAACTTACAGTTTAATTCCACAACACTGAGTGACAGTTCTTTCTACAAATTATGCAAATGGTGGAAAAGGCACTCTCCTTGTTTTCAGATCCAGAGCTCCTTGCTGCTTGTGTTTCAAGAAATAATGAATACGCTAGTTTTGTAGCATTCAGGAAGAGGACAAAAGGGAATGGATATTTGCCTGTTTTTTTCCAAGCTTTTGAAGTGATGTACTCCATTGTTTGTTGGGTTTGGGTTTTTTTTTTCCCCTTGCATGAAGTCATTTGTACTGGTTATCATCCTTGTGCCCTTCTCAACAAGAGAACCAGAACTAATACAGCATTCAAGATGTGAAAACATTGTATTTTTATAGTTTCTTCCTTATGATGTCTTTGCTTTGTCAACTGTTGATGAGTGTTCCTCTGATTCTTTCTGAACATAGTCATGAAGGCTATAGATCTTTCCTGAGTGGCAGGAAGGAGCATGGAGCTCCTGATTGTGTTTGTGTGGTGGAGGTGGTCTTTCTCTAGCGTGTGCTAGCACTCAAGAGTGCTGATTTCTGCCCCCCCCCCGATGTTTCGATATTTTCTCAAACAGTAGCTCGGTATCATGAGATTCATTTCCAGCATTGTAGTCTGATTTGTTTCCTGCATAGCTGTTGTCATAAGTGATTTTTCTCATTTGTTCGCTGGCTCCTTTTTTCCAGACTGCATATAAACATCACAGAGCCCTTGCAGAACCATGCTCCTTCCTGACTCTTAATCGTTTACATTCCCTCATGGATTAGTGTTTGTTTTCCCTGTCACACCTTAAGACCATTTGATAATTTGGCCAAAAGCTTTTTTTTAAAATGCCAGTCTACTGTACTGGTAGCTTTGTTTACATCTCCTTGGTTGTCTCCAGTAATTCTGGTAGATTGTGTGATACTACTTGCCTCTTCAAAAAACATGTGAATTATTTCTCTCAAGTATTATTTTCAAGTATAATCTCAATCGGAGATATGGAAGCGGTACTACAGATGGTTAGCCTAGGCTCCTCTTCAGTCTGGAAAAGGAAGAACTGAGAGAGATGTTGGGTGTCTTCAATAGCAAACAGAAAGTCTGTAGGAGACAACTGTTTGCTGTCCTTTTGAGGAGAACAACTAGAGTTTGCAAAATTAGATTAATAGCAAGCAGATTTGTGGCCAAATAGCAGAGAGGGTGCTTAAGCTATATGTAGGTGACCTATGAAATTGTTTAAGTGATTCAGTGCATTCACTGAATCTTAGAGCAATTATGTAGATAGCTGTTTAAATGGATAACAGCTATGGCTCAGGAAGTCCTTGAATTGGTAACTGTTGGAAACTGGAAGAGTATTCCTGTGTGAGGCACCCAATACTGGTTACTGGAGGTAGTTTTTATTTTGTAAAAGGTTCCTTACTCTGGATTTGTCGGTTTGATCTGCCTGATACAATTCCACAAGAATGTGAAAGATAAAGAGAGTTCTTGAAGTCATACAGAAGCAGCACTGCTCTCTTGATTAAATAGGCCTCTCATTTTACAAGAGAAATGGTCTAAAGGAACATGAATACAGCATTTTTGGACCACTGTGTAAATAGTACACATCTTATATGCAAGTTTTGAAGAGTATCGCTTTAAGGAAAGTTGACCTCGCAATTAAAAAAAAAAAAAAAACCCAAAAAACAAAACACACAAAAAAACCCCAAAACAGCAACCTCCCATTAGGAGTATTTTGAGTATGAAAACAGCCCATTTATTAACTCCCCGTCCATTGTACAGGTAGTGAACAACAGTCTCAATTCCCTACTCATTTCTCATCATCCATGAATATGCCCACTTTCTCTTGCAAGAAGTTGACTGATTTGGCTAATAAGCATCAGTTTTATCCAGATACCACATTAACTCATTTCCCAGGACATTCAACTCATCTTAAGTAGAACAGAAACTATTTCAGTGCTTGGTTGTATTCTACCAAACAGGATGTTCCTTCAGCATGGTTATTGTCATCTTGGGATTCTTACAAAGGCCGAAAGGAGTAGATTATGTGTAAGTCAAAACAAGGTTTATCCTTCTTTAATCCAAGAAAAATGTTTCACTGGCATTGGAAGAACTGTTATGCCCCACGAATCGTCATGTTTCCAAAGGATAAGTGCTGTTGAGTGTTGAAGTGCAGATTAGATGACTCTATTCTGGTCTGGCTATTATTCAATTCCTATCTGTCTGCAAGTTCTGCTCAGTAACACAGTTTCTACAGCTCTGCTCTCTGCAGCTTCCTGAGGAGGGGAAGTGGAGAAGGGAGCTGCTGATCTCTTCTCCCTGGGATCCAGGGACAGAACATGTGGGAATGGTTCAAAGCTGCACCAGGGGAGGTTTAGACTGGACATGAGGAAGCATTTCTTTACCAGAGGGTGGTCAAACACTGGAACAGGCTTCCTAGAGGGGTGGTTGATGCCCCAAGCCCATCAATGTTTGAGGCATTTGGACAATGCCCTTAATAACATCCTTTAGCTTTTGGTCAGCCCTGAAGTGATCAGGCAGTTGGACTAGATGATCGTTGTAGGTCCCTTCCAACTGAAATATTTTATTCTATTCTACCACTTTTCCAGTCAGAACTTGACTTTACTGTATGTAGTTTCCACATCACTCCTGAAATATGTTTTAAAATTAGCATAATCAGTTGATACTTTCATTTCTCTGACAGTGAGGGTAGCTTAAGCAATAGATTGCTAAACTGTTATTTGATATCGCTTAGAATGCTTGGCTAAATACCATCTGGGTTTTGCAGTTTGTTACTTCTTTTTATCAATTTTCATAAACTTTCTCATTCTGACACTTCTTGGAGTTCCTTGGACTCGTTCTTAGTGAAGAAAAGCTCTGGTGTGGAATGTCCTCTCACCTCTTCTCCGATCCAGAGAAGTCATTTAATTATACTGTTATGGTCATGTTCTCCTTGCCAATCAGCCTCGTTAATTCTCTGGAAGGCTTCTTTTCTCCCAAGTAAACCTTTGGCGATTCAGTAGGCAGTCTAAGCATACTTTGTCTCAGTTAAACTTACTGAACTAGTGATCATTAACAATTAGTCCATTCGCAGGTCTTTTTTTAAGGTCACTTGCAGAATGCGGACCTGTAGAGAGCAGAAGAAGCAGAAGGCGTTCAGGCAGTGGGGACTGTGATACACAATCTGGAAGGTACAGAACAGCTTCATGTTTCTTTCGTTCAAACGCAAGCACTTGTGCTGGAGCCAAGTTCTGGTGTGACATCATTTGTCTTGGAGCAGTGCTAAGCCTGGCTGTCTGTATGTGCTCTACAGAGAGGAGAGTCTGTTGACCTCAAGTAATTCTCCATCCTTCAGAACAGTGTAGGAAAATTAGCTTAGTGGATATTTTAGCACATTAGTTAGTGGGAGAGGACTTTTTTTTAATATTGGAAATAAGAGGGGAAAAACTGCTGTCCTCTAACAGCACAGTACCACCTTTCAAACAAACTTTCTTCTAGTAGATTTTTGCAAGAGATTTCCTTTCAATGTTTTACTTCCTTGATGCGTGAGGTGAGGGGTCTGATAGGACAGAGCATGTGAGGGGTTGTTGATACATCCAAATACAGCCATTACTTCTGATCTTTGGTGACTCTGGAACTAATTAGTTTTCGATTTAGAACTAGAAAATCGTTCTACTTTTTTCATTAAAAGACTTTTCAAGTGTCTAACTTCAGCAGCCTAAGCTGTGACAGTGATTTAGCTTGTTCCAAAGGGACAGACTAAATCAATTCTGTACCAGAAATTATTTCTGTGAGTTTGTTTTGATGGTATTGTAACAGTATTTACAGCCTTACTGTGTTCAGTGTTTTGCAGGCATAGGTGGATAGGGGAAATACTGTCTAGAAAGGATTCTCAGTCCAAAAGATGCCAGAGAATAGATACATTTTTCAAGCACCTTAATTCATAGCTGAAGGCACTATCTTGTGCTGCTGCTGTGTTCAAATAAAGTTGTTTTTCTGTGTTCCAAATATTGTTTCTGTGTTCAAAATAAAGTTGAAGGTAATAGCAGAGTAAAATAACAGTAAGGGTGAAACTAAAAGTAGAGGTGATAATGAAGAATCAGAGATTGTATATGGTGAAAGATGACCACCAGATAGGATTCAGTTTACAGAAGAGGAAAGTGGTTGTGCTAGAGCACTTGGGAGCTTTCCCATAACCTAACAGGTACGTTGAAGATGTTGCTACGATGTTTTTAGGGTAGACTGACCATTGAGTATCCAGGAAGAGATCACTGAAAAGAAAAGCAGAGACCAGATTGAGTGAGTAAGTAGACTTACTTGTAGAGTTAATTTGTTGAAAGATTTACCTATTTGGAAGGAAAAAAAAAATAAAAGGTGGGGGAAGCAGCATTTGTTTGATCAAAGTAAGGCAGACTTTGTGAAAATTATCAAAAGTTGTGTCGCAGTGTAACTAGAACTTGGCAATTTCAGTGGAATGGAGAAAAACAATTTGCCAGTGCTTAGGGGCAGAAAGAGGAAACACTGAGAAGTGTACATGAATCCATGAATGAAACCTGTCTTTCAATGAAAAATGCGAGCTGAGATCTGAGGGGAGCACAGGAGGAGAGAGCAATACTCAGATGTAGCCTGGCTGTATGATCCTAGAGCAATACTTCAGAGGAGTCAGTCCCCTAGCTGTACTGGAGTGACTGGAAGAGTCAGTCCTTGTAGAACTCATCAGGCGGACTGTGTATCTTCTTTGGGAGCATTTTTACTTGTTGGTCTTTCCCCCGCGCCACTGTAATCCCGTTTCTAGGAAGCAGTCACCATTTTAGCAGATTGCCCTGGAGTTTTGCATCCTCTGCTTTTGCTGCTGCTGTTTGTTCATCCAAAAGAATAAGAATCAACATCAGCCATATCCATCTTATTTTGTTAGGATGGTATTATCCAGAATCTTAGAGAAGGGCTGAAAGAAAAGGGCTGGGTAAGAAAACTTGTGAAAGTCCCAACTGGCATATTCAGGAAGGGCTGGAGAGAGATCTGAGCAGGATCATATAATGGATTTGGAGCAAGAATGGAAAATGCTTGTGCAATACTTGAGAAAGAAATGAAGCAGAAATAATATGAAGTCTTCTTGTATGAAGTTATCTAGAAGAGCATGTCTATAGTAACCAACAACCTGGGGACACAGAAGAAACCTTCAAATTGTAAGGCACATCCCAGAAATGTGAACATCTATATTTAACCCCTTTGAACAACTTCAATTACAAGTGACCTTTCTTTCTTCTCCAACCATGCTGAGAATGTTGCTACCCATTGTCGCTGTTCTTTTGGCTTGCTCTGTGCAGTGAGCAAAGCAGTAAATGGGAATGTGATCTCCTCTGCAGTTCTTCTTCAGAAGAGCAGCAGAGGAGCCAAGAACTGGGGCACTGCTATTGCCCAGAAAGTTGGTCCAGCCATAGAGAGAAGCAGCAGTGCTATTATCAGTGAAGAAGTACTAGAGATGCAGATTTTTAGAGATCTGAGCAGAAAAAGATCATTTGCTGTCAACAGCCTAAGATCCTGTATAGTGAAGGGCAGCGTATTGATATCACAGTGGTGTCCTGGTTTTGAGCACTGTAAATACCAAATATGTTTTTGATGCTGCTAATCCTCATGGGTTCTCCCGGATATTAGCGTTGTTTTGCTGTGCATTGCCAAGTCCCATGTGCCTCTGTGCTCCCTTCACCCAGGTGGGAATAATGCTGTCTGACTGGTGAATCTGCTTCACAGGAGGTGAGCAGGGATGGAGCTATGGGGCTGGGGGAGCTGAGCTGCTGTTTGTTTGAGAATTTGGTGGAGGAGGATTGTACTGTTGCAGGGTAGGGGTCCCTCTGCCATCTAATACTGTAGTCTCTTCCATGTTACCTGTGTTGGTAGGAAAGTTTGATTATAGGGTGAGTATAGAGGAACACTGGCTGTTGGCCAACATTTTTATAATATTACAGGTGTGTGTGGAGCCCCTTTCAGGTTTTTTGCCATTACCAGTCCTAGAGGGGAAGGATGGTAGAAGTTTCTGTTCCTCTCAGCAGCTACGGGTAGAGATCTACTGTTTTGAAGGTAACATGAGAAAACAGAGCCCTTGAGCAGGCCCTTAAGCAAACAGTCCCAGCCTATCCCCTTCTCTAGTTGTTAGCCTCTTCCTGGCCTCATATCATGTTCTCTAAGGATCTGCTGTGTTCATTTTGTAAATTAGCTATTTTTCACCTGCAGAAGTAAAGCTTGAAATGCCTCATGTCCTGTTAGCTTAACTCTTATTGTAAAAAATCATGTTTTATGTGTTGTCAGAAGGAATCTGCAGGGAGGAAAATAAAATTATGGGATTTTCATATTTTCCCCAAAATAATTCTGCTTACATTTGTGTAAGCACAAATGTAAGGCACAGGTTTTGTCTGTAGCTCTAACAGAGTATTAGCTCTAACACTAGGCACAGGTTTGGTCTGTAGCTCTAATAGAGTATTAGCTCTAACACTAACAAACTTTTTATTAAATATTTTTATACTATATTTTCCTTTTTTTATTTTCCAGGGCAGGGAAACCACCACCTGGCTTACATCTGGATGTAGTCAAAGGAGACAAACTCATTGAGGTATGAAAATAGGTTTTGTATCTATTTGTATCATATACATAGGCACCAGCAGTAGAACATTTCCCAGCATTTTCCACAGTTACTCATAAGTATTCCCTTTCTCTCTCATATTAATTATTTTCAAATCGGTTTGTTTTACTCTGAAACGTCAGAATGAAGTGAATTTTCCCTTGCCTGTACTCTAAGGCTGTCTCATGCTATGCAGTGCTTCCATCAGTTATCTTCTGATTAGATGCACCGTTTGAAGGGATACAAAACTGCAGTGCTCAGCTAGCAAACAATGACACTTTGATTCCTGAACATTAAACCTGTCCTAGTAAGAGAGAGAAAAAAATAAAATGTTTGTAAGGGAAACACAATACTTTGCAGAGCCTTATTTCTTCCAAACTTAATTTTGGACCAACGCTGACATTTTGTTCCCTACAAGATACTTATATAGGAGGTATCAGACTACAGCCAGAAGGCACCTTGTCTTAGGAACTTCAGGAGCAGAAACTCAAATAATATAGGGAAAGAAATCTCAAATACAAAAGAGTAAGAGCAAAAACTCTTCACTTTGTACTGCTTGTTTGAGATACTTGTCTGGTCAGTTTATTTTTTATTTTGTTTTACAGTAAGGTTAACTAGGCATCCTGTATTTTACAGGATCGTTGCCCTGTCCTACAGTATGAAATACAGGATGATTTTTCATTCCATGTGCTGGATCTGCAAACAGTGTTGTGATTAGCACAGATACAATGAGTTATTTTTATTACAGCGAAGGAATTTGTCTGATATACACCAACTCATTCTATATTTCATATTTTGTCTTATATCGCACTAAAAGTAGCAAATAAAAAAAAAAAGGCTCTTTAACATGGTTGACAGAGAGGACTCAAGCCAGTGAATGTATTTTAGCTGTGGAGAGACTCCTAACTTGCAGTTGACTGAAACACAGAAATGTTTCTGGGCAGCAAAAGTTTGCAAAGTTGAGCCAACTTTTCTGAACAGAAACTTGGAAAATTAAGAACTCAGTGTTAGATCAAAAAAGATTTAGGTAGCTTAAAATCTTGGCTGGTTTTTAGTGTATGCTACCACAGCAGCATCAGGCAGTATTAAGTGTTCCTTCTGGTGTCTAACTGGAGAGATTTACTGTTTAGAATTTGGTTAAGTTACCAGAATATGCTTTGCATAGGAAAGCAGATAGAGATGTCAGAAATAGGTACCTCACAAATAAACTTGTGTTTTCCCAGGCCAGAAACCAGTAAAATGAGGCTTTTCTTTATAGTCCATTACTGTTGGTTTTACAGGCTGTTTTGAGAGAGTGCACTTAGTCTGGATTTAAAGATACAGAAAATTGGCAAAGCCAGTCCTAACCTAAGAGATCTTCGCTCAGCCTTAATTTGAAAGGAATTAGATTCTAACACACATTTACTGCATCTTCAGAGTAGCTCATTAGTTCATACAAGACATGGCTGAGTTGGTTCATACCCGCTACTCGGACTGAGTTGGAGCTATCCTTCACTGGCTCTTTCTAGGCACTATAGCTTTCAAACCCTTTGCATTGCGTTTGTCTTCAAACCATGGACCATGTATTCTGCTTCTCATGGTACCGTTACATGTTCAGAATCATTTTCAGAGATCAGAGAGCTGTAGTAGGACTGCTTCTCAGCTCAGCTTTCTCACTGCCATCCTAGCAGCAGCATCTGGGGTAAGGATTGTACTCAGCACTGGGTTTTCCAGTACTTCTTTCAGGCCATGTAATGAGATTCAGTGAGCAAAGCCAAATGGCAGTGACTTTGGGTTTTTTGGTATGTGGCAGGTGACCAAAGATAATGCAGCCTTCCCACCTGGGAGTCTTACTCTAGGA
This sequence comes from Mycteria americana, assembly GCF_035582795.1. Taxonomy (NCBI): domain Eukaryota; kingdom Metazoa; phylum Chordata; class Aves; order Ciconiiformes; family Ciconiidae; genus Mycteria; species Mycteria americana. The sequence continues at coordinate 8,141,384 of NC_134385.1, forward strand.
GATGAGTTTTTTCTTGTCATGTTTCTTTTGGATTTTTGAGTGTGGCGAGAGGGCTTTAGGATGAAAGAGTTTATATGGAGCGCTCTGCTGAATTAATCCTCAGGTGCTAGGCAAATGCCTATCATGGGAGTCCTGGTCAGGACTGAAAAAAAAGCAGCAAAATGCCATATGGAAGCTGAGGATGCACCATTGGTTTTGGCAATGGATGAGCAAACTTAGTGATGATAAATTAACAGTCAGGAATGTCATCCTGGTCATGTCAGACTCTGAGGCTGTGCTGCCTAAAGCTTTTGGACCTACAGGAGGCCCAAGCTGGCTTTGTAAGCCTGGGGTCTCTGTCCACATGGGGGAAAGTGGGTAGTACAAACATCCTGATTCCCTCTTCCTACCATCAACTCTCTTGATAACCTAAAAGAGATTCTTTTTGCTGTCATGCAGAGCACTGTTAACAATCATTGCTAGTCCGAGGTTCAGTAGAGGGTGTTATCGCACAGAGGTTGCAGAATGACTGTGGAGTTTCTGTTTTGCCTCCTGAATATCTGATGTTGGCTATCAGCGTTACTGAGATCAGTGAGGTACAGCTTACCTGCCATTCAGTGTGTAATATGTGTATTGAATGCTGTGGCAAGCGGTGACCAGGCGCAGGCACCTATGTGTGTAGCACAGAGGTCTGGCTTGCTATCGTTCTTCTGTCTGCTGAAGTAAGAATCAGAAGAGTGGGCTTGGTGGGGAAGTTCTGGCAGGCTGTTCCATGTAGCATGTATGCCAGCTATGGTTGCTTTGTGGCCTTGAACACTATATACAGCTGATGACTTAAGTCCTCTAGACTGTGGTGGTTACATGAGACAATGTACTGTGTGTATGTATGGGAACTGTGCAACAAATTAACAGCATTTGAATGTGATCCATCTGTTTCTCTTTTTGGTACATATGGCAAAGAGTTTTTCAGTTTTGTGTCTATGGCAGACAACAGTAACCAAGAAAGAACATTCTTAAATCTTGTGGATTACTGAGCACTTGATACTAACCGAGCCATCTGTGTCCCAGGTCTTGTGCAGAGGTCTGAGGTACACCTTGTGATTGCTGGGTCTGAAAAGTGCAACATTAAAAGAAGCCATGAAGTGTTTAAGCCCAGTGTATAAAGGATAACACCGGGTTATAACTCAGAGGCACAGAAAATTTTGGAAACATTATCTTGAAGTAAAGGCAATAATTTTATTTTCTCTGTTGATGATTTGGTGCAATATTTCCAATTTATGAATTCATTTGTGTCTTTGCAAAATCTCTTGAAATGCTGTCAAGTCAGAATGGTATTGTTTTGTGTGCAAATGAAACCTTACAAGGACACTTCTTTTGGTTTCAGTTGTAGACAAGAATGAGAAATTGTTGGACCGATTTTTATGGCACTTGCAATCATGAGATTGTGGAGCTGAGCACTGAAATGTGGAGTAATGAATCAGCTTGTGAAGATGCACTTGTTTCTATCAGAGTTGTGTTTACACAGGATTTTTTCAAATACACAAGAATAAAAGGAAAAGTTAATGCTGGTCTTTCTTACAAAGTGGAATTGTAGAATTCATTAGTACAAAGGTATTGAATTTGGGAAGACTCAGAGTGCAGAAAACCTAACCAGCATTTCTCAAAAGATATGTTGTAACAAACACTATGGTATTCACAGATCAATAGCTGGATGAAACAACTGTAATCTTAAGGGAAAATATCAGTGAGATTAATGGAATGATAGGTGTTGATTAAGGCTTGCGGGGAAAAGCGTAACAAAAGCACACTAGCATGAAGAATGTACGGGGAGGAGATTGACTGGTCTATTTACAGGTGGAATTTAAAAAAAAAAAAAGCGAAATAATATTCAACCAGAAAGGACTGAGGAAAGCATGTACTAGTTTAAGCTCTTTATCAGTGTCTTCTGGTTAATTCTGAGGGGAGGGTCTTGTGAAAACCAGCATTTGTAACGAGACAGAAAGTGGTAATAGAGTAGCCAGGTGAGAGCAGAATCCAGTAGACTGTTTCAGTATATTGATTTCTCGGGTTTTTATCTGAATTATACTGAGGCTTAGAGGTATGCCATTCCCCACCAGACACAAATAGATTCAGAGGAGACACCTGCATGTTTTAAATGTCCCAGCTGGAGGAAAATCACTTGAGTTTTGCATTTGCACCTCATTTGTCACCAGATAATGTACTTGACAGTGAATTGCTAATTAAGCTGTGATTCCTGTCTTATCAAATGAGACATGGATTCACAAAAAAGGATTTTTTTTTTTTTTTTTTTTTTTTAGTTAAAGTCTAAGTATTGGCACTCTTGTGGATTTTCTGCCATCCTGTGTATCAGTGAGGGTACTGATGAAGTTGTCATTTTATCTAACTGTTTGTTTTCCCAGAACTTCTTGAAATTTAATATTTTGTAGTGCTGGTTGAAATTGGCCGGTTGGTTGAGAAGTTACTTACTTTAGTAGTGGGTGTTGGGAGCTGATGGATATGCACACAGCTTGATCACCTAAATCTTGTTATTTTAAGAAAGCAGGCCAAAATATGTAAGTCAGTAGATTTCACAAAGCATTTACTCTCATGAAATCATGCTTAAAATGTATACCTTGAGCTAGTTGGGAATAAGACATTAGCAGATTGTTACCTAAGGGACCAATTAATTGTAAAGTTGTCATGATGTGTACTAGTATGGAGCTGAGTTGTTCAATTAATTCTTCTAGTGACCTAAAAGAGAGAGTAAACATACAGAAATACATTAAATACTTATTACTGAATACCAGATTATGAGAATTTACAGCATGGGGGCTAACAAATGTTCAGCAGAACGATGAGAAATCCAAGCTAGAAAATGTAGAACACATCTGGGGGGGGAAATCTGAAAAAAATCAGTTGCAAAGTGACACCTGAATGCAGCAGTGCTAAAAGCCTTGAAGTTCATAATTGGTGGGCAGATAAATAGATGTAACTTTGCAAGGTGATTTGTAGTAGAAAATGAGGTCCATGTGATTTTTATGCTTGCAGATAAGGCAGAGGAATATAAATACTATGTCTTATTCCAAGCTGTCTCCTTATTTTCTGTATGACTTGGTAGTGCCAGAGAATAAGTAACTGTCTAGGTGCTCATTGTGTCAGTCTTTCTGATAGCTCAAAAAAAAACCCAAACCAACTACCTGTAACTAGTCTGATACATTAGCTCTTTCTAGCTGAGCATGTGGTTTATACAGCTGGGAAAACTGAGGAGCAAACAACTGATTGACATGAACGCTGCTGCCAGGAAGGGAGGTCCTTCCTCATCACGCAGTCCTGGTGCATATAATCCATTGCTTCACTAGAGCCAGCTGGGGTACACAGCTGACTGAAGGCAAACTGATTCAGTCCACTAAAACAGTAGTAGACTAACGCAGCAAAAAATGCAGTAGACTAACACAGCTTTGCAAGCTGAAAACTTTGCTCAGATGTGTGGCAGTGCAATTGAGGGGAGGATTGTATATCTGGGAATGGAAGGAAGGAGAGGGGAGAAATCCGCGTGCTCTAGCAGGCAAAATGTTAATTCAGCTCAGACCATCTCATGAAAGCAGTGCTTTCCTGAACTAAGATCTGGGGTTTTTTTCTGATGGAAAACATATCATCAGCATTCCCTTGATCATGCTATTGAAACGTTGTGTGGGCTTTGGTAAACGTTTCAAAAAGCAGGAGAAGCCATCTGTTAACAAATCTGTAATGCATTGGCAGCCTTTGACTTGTGCAGCTGGAAACAAGAAAACAGGTTAGATTAAGATCTTAGGATACAGTGAGAAAGAAGGCTGCACTGCTTAGGTACTTCAGCATTTAGGCACAAGGAGTTCCTTTCAACGACATTGTCTGTTAATAGAAATATGCTGTTTACACTGTAGGACTGTGTCAACATGTTCCTTTGCTTTTCAGAGATGGTTTATGTAACTGATATTACAGTATGTAAGATCTTGTTTGAAGAAGAGATTAGAACTAGGATGAATTAAGAAGAAATGCCTAAAATTAATGGCTTACTTGAATAGATTAATATGGATTCATATCGCAGTACATATTCAGTATAGTTTTACATCTTTATAATAAAGGTCTTAAATCTCCTGTATGTACACATTTCTATACAGAAATATAATTTTGATGTTCTGTATTGGACTGGAGATCATGTAGCATAGATTCCTGGTTTAGACAAGGACCAACGTCATCTGCCTCGAGGAATGTGTAAAAATCATTGGGAGCAGATGTGAGAGAGAATCTCTTGTATGAGACAGTCTCATGCTTTGAAGAGTTATTGTCCTTCCCAGGCTGTCTTGTGTTGGCTGTTAAAGAAGGGAATAACTGGGACTCTTCCATATTCAGCTGTTCTGATTTTACAAAGAGAAGATTTGAGTTTCTGTATTGAACAGTGTCAGACAAAACTAAAATATTGATCAGATGTTGATGCTTTGTTTTGAATTTGCTCTGCTTATTCATGTTCTTGAATTTTTTCAGGAAGATCCAAAAGATTATAGGAGTCTAATATGCTTCTCTGTTTGATATTCTACCTCAGAAACTCATCATTGATGAGAAGAAGTACTATCTCTTTGGGAGAAATCCTGATCTGTGCGATTTTACCATTGACCACCAGTCTTGCTCTCGGGTCCATGCTGCCTTGGTCTATCACAAACATCTCAAGAGGGTTTTCCTCATAGATCTAAACAGCAGTAAGTAGTGTGACATTTAACCAGATAGAACTACAATATTTCAGTGCTTAAACATTTCCGAATCTGAGACACTTTTTCCTTTTCTTGTTGTTGTTGTTTGCACTGTGTGAATAGATGACTATAATCTGAATTAGCATCCTAGTGAAAGATTGGCAAGGGTTAGGAGCAAAGGAGTGTTTGCTCCAGTCAGCTTACATCTGCTTCACTTGGTGTTTAAAACAACATTTCTAGACTCTTAAGAGGCTAAGGGAAAGGAGGAAAGCGACTCAGCCTTCCCTTCACAATTTTAATGAAGGTTTCTCTTCTGAGGGTGGCTTCCCAAGATCTAAAACCTGACATACTGTTTTTTCCACTGAGGGAATGATTCCAGACATAGTATGTTGGGACCTACAAGAATCCAGAAAGTAAATGGTGCTTGTCATTTATTTCCATGACCTTTTGAGGACTTCTGATGTGTGTTACGTCAGTTTGTGAGATGGTAGGTAAAATGTACATAGCTAATGTTTTCAGCAGTACCTCAGCGACTTTTATCTCGGACCAACCATGTACAGTTTCTGAACTTCTCAGGACTTGAACTTGAATACTGTTGAGCCCAAGCTGATGACTTAACAGACTATTGTGCGTTTTGATGTTCTCAGCACATGGCACGTTCTTGGGTCATATCCGTTTGGAACCTCACAAACCCCAACAGATACCCATTGACTCCACGGTTTCATTTGGTGCTTCTACGCGGGCATATACTCTGCGAGAGAAGCCTCAGACTCTGCCATCAGCAGTTAAAGGAGATGAGAAAATGGGTGGTGAAGATGAAGAGCTCAAGGGCTTGCTGGGTCTGCCAGAGGAGGAGACAGAACTTGATGTGAGTACGATGGCACATTGTACCTAGATGGGATTTCCAGCTAAATAGCTAGCATTCCCCAATTGTTTGCTTAGGTTCAGGTTCCTAATTTCTTGGCCTTGAAGAAAGTCTGGGGTGTCTTCTGCTGGCAGATATGCACAAGCCGTCTCTTTCTGCCATGATAAGCCTGTGATTATCTTCCCAGATAATCATCAGCTATGTGATAAGCTTCCCAGAATCAGTGACCTCATAATCCTACTATTCCAATGGTCTTCTGACAAAGGCTTGCCAGGGAGTATGTGCTCTCCAACTAACATTACCCCAGGTCAGGGGTAATTTCCCACGCTGTTCCCCATTGCCAGATAATGGTGAATGCTGCCCTGTTTCCTACAGTTAGCTAGTGAAGAGGGAGAAAGCAATGTGTGTGGCATTCACAGGATTGTTGAGGTTGGAAGGGACCTCTCGGGATCATCTAGTCCAGGCCCCCTGCTCAAGCAGAGTCAGCTAGAACAGGTTGCCCAGGATCACACTCAGTCAAGTTCTGAGTATCTCTGCAGGCAGAGACTCCACAACCTCTCTGGGCAACCTGCTGCAGCACTGGAGCACCCTTTCTTCCTAGGAGTCTAAGGTTGAAGCTAAACAGTGTGCTGTGATCTTTGATATGTACAATCACATCATTAAATCAGACTTCATACAGTAGTTGCTTAAACTATTTCATCTCCAAATTTGTCATTAGAACCTGACAGAGTTTAATACAGCCCACAACAAAAGAATTTCCACGCTAACCATTGAGGAAGGGAACTTGGATATTCAGAGACCAAAGAGAAAACGGAAGAACTCCAGAGTGACATTCAGTGATGATGATGAAATCATCAATCCGGGTAAGTAGTTTGCTTTAATCTTTAGTTGTTGCCGTTAAGGCCCTCTTTCCAGTATTCTTACAGGGATTCCTCATGGCTGCATATGGATAAGGAGAACAGAAATTTGGCAGTCAATATTTGGGATCTGCTATTTCAGAGAAGCTGCCACATGTCTCACTTACTTCTTTGACCTCTCTCTGTTTCTTCTCTTCTACCTGTAAAATAACTGCATGATTTGTGCAGGACAGGGATATTGCACTCGGCTTCATTCTTGAAAATTCTGTCACATGTTGGAAAGATCTCATGGGTCCAAAAGGAGGAAAGTGTTTTAAATTTTTTTGCCTTCTTTAGAATCTAAATGGGAACTGAACTTGTTTGGTTTTCATCTGTCTCTTAATGCTTTCCTTACTGTTGCCCAATGGATATTTGTCTCAAGCTCAGAGGTTTTTTGCTACTTGTCTGCATATCTGAAACATGTCATTCTCATTCAAAATAATGCTTCTGAAGATGTATCCAATTCCTAATTAGTCATTTTTCTTCCATAGCTGTTTTATATTAATGGTGCTCCTATTAATTATATTTTATATGGATAATATTCCTATTAATAAGAGTAACTTATTAATGAGTATGCATTTTAAAATATAGTCTGGAGCTAGTTTCATTTGGCAGTGTATACCACCCAGAACAACCATTTTGATTTATAAGGTTATGCAATTTAGTGCTCAGAATATCCTAATGTAAACAGCAGTCATTTGTATTACAAAAAAGGTAATTTTTTCAGACTTTCAGAGACTTTACATTGAATTCTTCTAACTCCTCCCTCAGGGTCCCCCAAGGACTTCTGGGGCTAGCTGTTGTGCCTTTGAGCACATGCAGTGCCTTGTCAGCAGCAGCTTTCAGCCCAGAACTCCAGTCTGTCTGATCAGTGCAAGCTGGCCATCCATCTGTCCCCTTTCCACATTCTCCATTTGAGTGGAAGCCTTTCTTACCAGAATATTTGATGAGCCCACCTTGAGACAAAGCCACTAGGTGTCCCCTTAGCTCTTCTCTTTATTTGGGCGTGCTTGTGCTTACTTAGAGCTACTAGAGCACTGGCTTTGAGAAAGTCCAGTACCAATTCTTCATATAGGTTCCTTTACCTGACAGATTTTCTATCTTTTTCTGTATTCTTACTGAAAGCTTCACTGTTCTTGCCTTTACAGAGGATGTGGACCCTTCTGTTGGGCGTTTCAGGAACATGGTACAGACAGCAGTAGTCCCTGTTAAGGTACAGAGTAACTCTCAACTTTCTAATTAGTACATTAGATTGATGAACTCACTTTATGAATTAGACCTTAGAAACATAATGTTCTATGGTGGAAAGTGTTTTATTGTTAAGCAAAAGTCATGTTCATGTTGTTCATGTTTCACAATTCTCTCTCTCTTTTTTTTTTTTTTTAAAAAGCAGATTTGACCATTTCCCTTCAAATCCAGCTTTAGCTCTTTTCTTTAATAGCACATGGGATCAATGGCAATTTTCTTTCCTCCCAAAAATAAACACTTTCCAGAAATTCAGTATGGTAGTTCTAGGCATCAGTTAAAATTGTGGGAAGTGTGGAAAAGAAAAAGTAAAAATAAGAGGTTGTTTGTTTAAATACCGTAAGTGCTAAAGATTTCATAACGTTGTCTACTAGAACTAGCAGGGTTTAGACTTTGATCCAAGACGAGTGTGTTGCCAGTGCTGTACTTAATTTGAATATGCTAGGAGCAGGGAAGACTTGCAAAACTTCAGGGTAGCTAAGCAACAGTGTAATAGCAATTTCGCTTGTTGCTGGTATACACTAAATAATGTATGTGGAAAAGGATATTTCTAGATAAACCCCAGACAGCAGGAGAAGATTCAAATGATAAAGAGCTAGACAAAATCACCCAAGTGATCTAGAAGTTGCAGTTTCTTACTGGGGGGGAAGAAGGGTCTGTGTTACTGACTAAAGACCTACTTGGTCTTGTGTTCAGGACAAGCTCAAGACTGGCAAGGAGGTACAGGAGGTAAAGAGGTGCTCAGAGGTGCTAAGTTAAACCTGAGCTTCGACTTCTGTCACCCCTTCCTGCATTGTGCACCTTTAAGAGTTTATTATTAAGTGGTTTTCAAGGAAACTCAGAAGAAATCTGGGACAAAGATTGGGACATGGTCTGTAACCACTTTATATGTGGCTGGTCTGGGTGTCTTTTTGGGGAAAATTACATTGGCATCAAGTTTAAATAGCATGCTTGTTTCATGTATTTTGAATAATTCTTTAAATACTTCCATCTACAGAAAAAACGGTTGGAGAATCCAGGCTCATTGACCACAGATGATTCTGCATCACGACGTATGCAAAACTTTCCCTACAGTGGAGGATTATATGGTGGTTTACCTCCAACTCACAATGAGGCAGGTTCCCAATCGCATGGCGTCCATGGGACAGCACTCATTGGTGGTCTGCCAATGCCCTACCCCAATCTTGCCCCAGATGTGGACTTGACTCCTGTTGTGCCCTCAACAGTTAACATGAACCCAGCTCCAAACCCTGCTGTCTTTAATCCTGAAGCTGTGAATGAACCCAAGAAGAAGAAATATGCAAAGGAGGCATGGCCGGGCAAGAAGCCAACCCCTTCCCTACTGATCTGAGTTGGGTTTTGTTGAGGGAGAGTGGGAGTTATGAACTCCAGAAACTGTTTATGTGCAGTATCGTCTTTTTAAAATTTCAGTGTCCTACCAGATGTAATATCAAGATTGGAGAGGTGGAATACCCCTTAAAGATCTGTCTTCAAATGTTTTTATATGTCTGTTCAAAACAAAACAAAAAAAAAATACAGCTCCCATCTCCTTTTGAACCAAAATATCTGGCAGCCTTTTCTTAGCCATTACTGTCCCCAGAGGTCTTTACTCTGAATTTTGATCCATAAGTTGAAGGGGCAGAGTCATACAATTTAATTATCATTTATGGCGTGACCCTGCAAATTCATGTATTTAGGTGTCGTGCTTACTATGAGTAATGTTGTTCCTGCTGGACTTGCTCATAGCAGGTCAGCTGTATCAGAAGTATATGTTTGTGGGGCCAAGCCTTTCAGAAATCCCATTGGTATGAGTTCTAAAACTTGCAAAATACAGGTCAGCTTTTATTACATTTTCAAAACCCTACCAGTGTGGGACATTATCTTTTTTCCTGTTTTGTTTAGCTACAGCTTGTTTTAATTTCCACCTAAAACACTACAGCATCCCATTAGTTCATGAGAATATGGAGTTGAGATGGACAAGAAATAGGTGGGCTTCCTTAGCTGTGGTCCAGTATTGTACAATGGAGTGCTGTGTGGATGGATAAAGGGGTGTACACATGGATGGATCTGAGCTTGTGTTGGTGCTAATGGCAGCATACAAGCATGGCAAGCCTAGGAGCGTTGGACTGGTGGATAGGCACTATCTACACTGTACAAACAATAAACAACAAAGTAGTGTTGACTCCTTCCCCTCTGGTAACTTAAGGTGGAGTTAACACAGAGGAAAACAGTTTCTTTTAAACTTGGTGGCCCTTTTAACTTAAATAGTTTCATTTTTAATTGCAAATGGAACTTGTGAGCTTAGAGTATATGTGAGATGCAACAAGACACACATAAAAATGAGCAGCTATGAGCAGTGTCAGAGGACTTGCACATTTGACAACTGAAACCACAATCTGCACACTATTCTGGCTGTAGTAACAGTGGGTGAGAACTGAGTGCTACTTAAAGCTAGAATATGAATTCTCAATAGAGAATCTGCCTTGCCTTGAATAAAGCAGTGCACAGGTTAGTTTCATAATATTACATTTTTTTTACCACTTCATCACTTTTTCCCATTGAATAAAATGAGAAGCCTGATTTGGATTGTTGCTCTAGCCCTTCAAATCCTCGGGTTTAGATTTCAAAATCTGATTGACATGTATTCAGACACTATGTCTTTACTTTATACAAGGTAAGGCCAGAGCTCTGTTTTTCTTAGGTTTACTCTGGATTTTTTTACATTCTATAATGCAGTTCAGCTACGTAGTCACATTCCTTTGTTGTTTGGGGGATTTCTCCAGGAAATGTGCACTAAAATGACAGTAGTATACCCAGCTGTTCATTGTGTACAGTACTGTAGCTACCTCGCTAAGTAGTGTTGTGAAAATCTGATGGTTGCTGGAGCAGTGCTGTGTTACAGTGCATCTGGTGTGCTGTATGCACTAGACTGTTTTGGACAGATGCTCCAAAATCAGTGTGACTTCTGCGTCTGCAGAGTGATTGCTTCTATCATGTTATTGAGGTAAAAATGAGCTAGTAGCTGCCCCATTTACAAGAGCAATGGCTTTAGAGACTGGTTTGTTCCCCTCCCCGCACAATCATATCTAGCTCAAACTATTATATGGATGAATACAGTACCTTCTCCATGATATAGTTGTGCCACTCTGTGTTTAGTTGCTATTGAATATGATTCAGTCCTCAGACATTCTGCTTCCAAATGCTCCATGCTGACTCTTAAAATCTTTCTCCCTTTATTTTTAATTTTGCTTCTTTCTGGTATGTAGAATTTTCTTTTTCCAGCCAGTCTGTTTTATGAAGGCAACTCTGTAGAGTAAGACTAGTTAGGGCAAGTAAAAGTTGAACAGGTTTTCTTCTTCCTTTTTTTCCATTTTGGGTTTTTTTTTTTGGGGGGGGGGGGGGTGGTTTTTTGCAAGTGGCTCTTTGCAAGATTTTTCTTGAAAAGGGAAGCTTTACTGCTCATTGGTTTTTAAAGCTCTTCTCCTCCCTAGGTTTGAACAAGCTCTCATTATTTTAGAGCTTAGGGGCCATAACTGGCCAGTACAGGAGGGGACAGTATAACATCTAGGGGCTTTGTACAGAAGTTTGTACACTTGTGTAATATGTAATAGGCCTTTTCACACTTTCTGTTGAGCTTTTTACCTGTAACCTTTACTATGTTGTAAATTAAATGCAGATTTTGCCAGTTTGGAGAGCGTAGTGTGTTCGTTCCCAGTCTACACTTATGCAGTTGGGACTGTACATTGTTTTGTGGCTTATTGAAGGATTTCTGCCATGGCAAAGTGCAGCTATCGCTGCAGGTCTTGTTCTTAGTGGCTGGCTCAGGCTGCAGCTTTTAAAGCTGCTCCAGCTTCTTTGCTTGTGACCTGCTTTTCTGCCTTGTGCTGCAGCGCGTTGCACTTCTGCACACAAGAATGACACTTAACAGTGGATTTTAAACAGCAGTCACCTTTGTTTTCTGAGTGAAGTTTTATCTGGTTCTGGCGTAATCCTCTCTCTGCAGAGGTTATACTTTAGAGCCCAGCTTTGCTCTTCTCATTGCCCCACTTGCTGCCTCTGACCTATAGAGTGGCCTTGGGCAGTCTAAATGCACCATCCTTTGTCACACTGTGTCTCTGCAGCTTGTCCTAGGCTCACTGGGGAGAGCTGTAGTGAAAAACAGTAAACTGGGACCTGGTTAAAGATAACTGTGGTGCCTGCAGTGTAGGGTTGAGAAGGATTCCTAAGCCTTGCTGAATTTAGTAATATTTAGGCTTATAGATTAGTATTTCTTCCCAATCCAGCAATATCCTTTAAGCAGCTGGGGCAGTTACATTTTCACTATTGTGTGTCAGCAGAAGGCTGAATCTTCACAATTCATGTGCAAGCTGCTGATCTGCCATAGGTAGAAATAGTTGGTACAGGTTAAGTAGTTAACTTTGTGGTCTGACATTTTAAGTGTCGGTGTGGTTAGCAGTTAGTTTCCTGTATTAAAGGAAATTAGATAATCTAAAGCACTCTCTGCAATGTGGAATGCAGAGGTGGGAACAAAGAAGTGGAGAAGAGTTTGCAGCTGAATAAATGATTGAGCTGAACAATAATGGCAGTGTTTTCCAGGAACATCTGTCCTTGCAGCATTCACCGGATTGTCATTGTAACCCCTCTCCTCTCTTGTGGTTTTGAAATACAAGAGTGCAGCACCCAGCAGGCATCCCAAGAGCTAGTAATGAGCTGACAGAAGTTGTTCTATTCCCAGTGTGCTGTGCAGTAAGATACCAATGTGTTAGACCCTATGATCACATGCCTCAAAGAATGACTTCTTGGAGAGGAGGTGACTTCTCCCTGGGGCCTTTTAGGAGAGCAGTAATAGCTTCCAGTACAGAACAGGTGAGTGTGCCAGCTGAAATGTGCGCTTGTGCAATTATACCAAGTGTTTCAAAACACTCAATGGCATGAGGAAAGACCACAGTAGAGGGTTGGACTGGAAGACACATCTTAGGGCGAGCCAAAGAACTGGGGCTGTGTAATGGCTATTACTGGGCTCAGAGGTCAGATGCTGTTTAAGAGGTTTTTTTCAAAAGCATTCTAATATAGTCAGGTAATTTGTAGGTTCTTTGATCTCAAAACTCTGTCTTAATCTAGCAGTGGTAGGTAAAGGGGGGAAAAAGTTTCAGCTTTCACTTCTGATCAACACCAGGATCAGCTCCTCATTCATACGAGCTATGTGGCGTCACTGGGACCTACCTGCTTGGTGTAGGGGACAGGAATGCTAATGCAAGATGGAGAGCATGAAGTAAGATTGTGGTGAGTTCAAGATAGACAACCATGTGTTGTCACAGTCTTCTAAATTAGCCTTCCCTGAAAGTCCCATAACCAGTAAAGCAGTAAGAGGTATCTTGCATACCAGCATCACATTAGTGCCTGAGACTAACCATGATGCTTCCCCTGCCTCCCTCAGAGGTCCTGCCTGCTCCACAAAAGCAGTAGCTTTCCAGCTGCATTGACGGTTGCTTCAGTGTTGTCTTTTGCTTCTTATGAATTTCCCAGAACTGATGTCCTCTTCAGAGAAGCTTTAAGGGAGAAGCAGCTAAAGACCCCCAATCTTTGCTGTCCACCCTCTTGTATGTAGCTGTCTGTCTTGTCATATATTCTGGCATACATCTGTGAAAGGTTTCAATCACATTTGCGGAATGGTAGAGGATGAGGAAGTCTTAAATACTAATGTGCTCCAAGTACTGTTCTGCTCATCCTGACACATCTTGCTATGGCCCAAGTTGTTTACTGTCATCTTGCAAAGACACCCAGATGGGCAGCTGCCTGCGTGTGTGCTGGCCTTTGAGGAAATGGCCAGTAATACTGGACTAACCTAGCAACTCCGGTCATGGCTGGTGACAGAGGCTTTTCTGACTCATATTTTGCCTGTGATGGGTCATTTCCTGCCTGAGGTTCCCCACGTACTTCTAGATATGTCGAAGAGGCCTTCCCTTGCTTGAGCCTGGAGGCAATGGAAGCAGCATTTCTCCTGGTGTGTAAGCAATGGTGTATTTATGCCCATATCACCCCAGGGCAAGTCCTTTCTGAAAGGAGGCACAACCAGTTTTCTCCAGTGTCTTTGTAAAAGTACTGTTTTTATAACTTGAAGAGCTAGCAGGAGCTTGTAACCTCTCCCATATAGGCTTACCAGAGTGCTCAGTTACTTTGATAACAATTTCAGGGTTCAGTGAAGATGAGGAAGAGCCTGGAAATGGGCTGTTCAGGCAGCGGTTCCACTGCCTGCTTCAACTTGGATACCGCAAGTAGCTCTGATAATTCTTGCTTGTTGACAGGTCAGAGAAGGTTTGTGCTCCACTGCAGGGAGCGTTACAAACCTTCAAGGTGAGGATGGTTCAGGCTCAGACACCAGTTTTGCTTGGATCGTAGCAGCTGATGTGATCCCCTGACTTCACATGTCTTCTGTGCTTGTCTGTCTTCTGGGGCCCTGCTTGTGGGATCACAGTTCCTGCTTCTGTTTGAGGAGCTCTGACCTCCTGCATGTTGTAACTTCAGGCCCCCAGCTGCAGCCAAACAACAGCAAAGTTTAGGACTTTGACAAAGCAGTGAGGATGATGTGGGGACTGCCTAAAATCTGTGGAAACTAGCTGTCTGTCTGATGCCCTGCAAGGCAATTTCTTTAGGCAATTATTATGTTTCCCTAGTTGAGTTTGGACACCAGAAGAGCAGGCAGACAACTTTGCTCCCTGTAGTTGCTCATGATTGGTGTGATTTTATTCATCCCCATGACTTGAAGTTGGCCTGTTCAAGGCTTATTCCTGACTTCTCCATGGGAGCTTTTCTCTGTCCTACAGCAGTCATACCTAGTTCAGCATTTGAATTTCTGCAAACCATTTCTAACAGATTTTTCACCTATATTTTCCCATGGTCTTAACAATGGGTGTGTTCTGCTCTGCTCAGGCAAATGTACAACTGAAGGGGAAAAAAAGCAATTGCATTGTTTCCTGGCTCACTGCGTGAGGCAGAAAGTGGCAACTTCCTCTGATGCAAGTCCCGTGCTACTACTACTGTCGATCCTTATCACCCTTGTTAGAGCCTCACCAGGGTAAAAAACAAAATCGCTCGTGGGTCCTGGCTTGCCCACCACCCTGTGCTGTGCCTCATGATGGTACATGCTTGCTTGAAGTAGGAGGAGAGGGTCCCTTTGCAGGGAGATATCATCTCAGTTGGGTTTTGTATCAGACACTGACCTTGGAGAGCATAAGGACATGTCTTGTGTAGTGAGAGATGATGCCAGGTTAGCCGTAGCACAGTGCTGGGTAGTGAATGGCAGGGAAGCGCCTGTAAGCTTTGACAGGCAAGCATGGACAGTATCATCAAGGCGCTATACATGACCCTGCAGTGCCAGCAGGGCCCTCTGCTATTGACGTTCCCTCTTTCTTGGCCTTTCTGCTGCACAGCTCCTCTGGCCTTGGCAATGAGCTGGGTCTTGCTTCCTGGGATGAGCAGTTTTATCATGTGGTGCTCCAATTTCTTCTGCTGCATGTGCTGCTGAGTTGGAGCATCTCTATGTGCTGCCCTGGTGTCACAGGGGACCCCTCGGAAGGGGGCACCTGCTGGGCAGGATCACCTCTGAATTTGAACTCTGAGAGGCGAAGGCAGTGCTCACAAAGAGGACCCTCAGTCCAGGAACCGTGTGTCTAGCCTAAGCCATCCTGACGTCAGGAGCTGGGCAGCTGATGTGGAAATGTCTGCTATGGGAAAAGAATGGTCTTTCCTCAGCCCCTGCGGAGTGCCTGCTTGCTGTGGGGAAGTGAGGGCTGTTCATGGAAGGGGATGGGCTGGTTTCGATTAGCGTATGGGATAAAGCAGCAGTTCTCAGGGCCCCGCTGTGGCTGGCCTGTCCCTCCCTTCACAGCCAGAGCAGGCAGGCGGGCACCAGCCTGGTGGCAAGCAGGAGGAAG
The DNA here is from genome assembly GCF_035582795.1 of Mycteria americana. Taxonomy (NCBI): domain Eukaryota; kingdom Metazoa; phylum Chordata; class Aves; order Ciconiiformes; family Ciconiidae; genus Mycteria; species Mycteria americana. Next base: position 8,157,027 of record NC_134385.1, read on the forward strand.
TGAAAATGTTCCACGCATTTATTCAGCTCAGTGCTTTGGCTGTGTTTGGATGACAGAGCCCTGACAGGTTTGCTGCCTTTTCCTCCGACAGCTGCTCTGTTGTTCCCAGAGGCATCCCAAATCTCACGGGTCTGCTACATGTGCTTCTGGGTAGCTGCAAAGCAACAACCTCCTTCACCTGTCCCCTGATGAAATCAGGCTCAAGGCTAAGCTACCAGGAGAGGATAGCAGGCATCGGTGGCCCCAGAGCAGAGCTGCTCAGCCCCTTGGCCCGTAGTGAGCTGTCTTGAACACGTCTCTGCCTCTCCTCATTCCCCTTTCCTTGCAGCTTGTCCCCATCCCTGAAGAGATGCTGCTTCCTCCTTGGTTCTGACTCACCATGGCCAAGCCTTGGCTCTTTGCTGCTGGAGCTCAGCAGCCTGGAGACCCACTCCTAGAAGCCTCTTTCAGGCAAGAGCCAGTGGGCTTTTGAGCTGACCATGATTGCTCTCCATGGCCATGCTCATTGTATCTGTGTCCATGGCTTGGACACCCCCATGACACCTTTTATTTTTCTAGACTTCCCATGGAGATTTGCACACTGGGTCCTCAGCTGTGCTCTGCAGCTGGGGTATCAGCATCCCCCTTGAGCATGTTTCCCTGTATTGGTCACCTGCTCTGGGAATCGGGGGCTGCTGGACCAGCAGCACCCAGCAGCATCCCAGAAACATGAGCAGAGCTTTGGGAAGCTGCACTAGTGCTGGGTCTTTCCTCCATGCTGGCTCTGTTCAGTGTTAGGTTATCACATGTCCCTGGGAGGACACCTCAGCCAAGAGCAGGCAGTCTTTGGTAAGAGCATGTAATAACCACAACCAGCTTGTTACATGCTGAACCATGGGCTGCTGAGCTGTCCAGTTTAGGCTACTGTACATTTCTGGTTCCTGAAGTGACCTCTTATTTTTAGACATATTTTTCTATGACTGATTTTCAAACTAATTCCTTCTGTTCCCTGTCCCCCTCCCATTTTCCCCAGACTGGTAGCAGAGCACAGGTATGCAGGGGTGGCTGTGGCCAGGCTGATTTTGAACTAGACCAGCACATCAGCTGGGGAAACCCTCGTTCTCTTGCTGCAGCTGCAAACACAGGTCTCAGCTGTACCAAAATCCACACCCTGGTTTGTCAGGGGTGCCCACCACAACCAGTCACCTCTTCCCTGCAGAGAGGCCCTGGAGTCAGCCTCGCCACTGAGGTTTCAGACTGTCTAGGCACATGGCTTTAGGGCCTGTTTGGGAATGGAGGAATAGATACTTGGTGTGCAGAGACCTTTGCTGTTGTCTGTTCAACTTATCCTGTGATTTCCAGAGCAATGCATCTGTTCAGCTCTTCCCTGGACTCTGCCTTAGAGCAGCAAAACAATCCCAAAGGGACAAGCTCTGCAAGTTTGGGAGCTTCTCTCTACTATATTGAAAGTTTCCTGCCCTTCAGGGATTCTTGACGTTGTTTGATAGAATAAAATACACTTTCTTCCCAGCTATTGGTACAAAGGATATTTCTCCCAGGTGCAGTTACCCACTCCCATTTCATGATGATAAAGTTGACAGCATCTAAGCTGCTGCTGCTTGGGCTCTTCCACCCACTTTAGCTTTGTTCCTCTAGTTCCACAAGGGCTTGTGTGCCGCTGCCCAGCTGTAAGTCTTGCAATGTCCCATCAGCACAGGCTCAGCACCTGTACGCCTTCTGCAGCGATGCTGAGCCTGCCTGGGACAGCCTGTCTGGCTGGGGAACAGCTGGCTCTCCAAAGGGGGCTGATATATGGCAGTTCCCGTATCTTTTCCCCTATATCCTCAGTCATGCTCTTTGCTCTTAAATGTGCAACACCACACATTGTTCTTGCTGTGAACAGGGCAAACCATGTGCTGGACTAAGACCAGATCATGGCTCACAGATCAAGGGAAGCTATCCCTGCTGCCTACCTGCACTGGGAATAGTGGACCTAGTGTTGAACCCCGAGTTCGAGAAGAGGGATGTGGGAGAGGGACCACCAAAGGTCTTTTTCTGCATCATCTACTTAAAAATAGCTTTCTCCAAGTTTAATTTCTACATCCTGCTCCTGTTCCTAGCCTGCAGCGTTGGTTTGATTCATAGGGCAAGTTGAAGAAAAACCTTACAACGATGAAGCTCAGCAGGAGCGGCAGCCCTCAGAACTGCTGTTTCCACCTTGGCAGCCTGTGGGGCTGGCAGCCGCGGGGACTGTGCTCCGCTGCTTTGGTGAAGGACAGGGCCCATCTCTGCAGGAGAGTGAGAGGGGTGCTGATGCCTGTCCTGGAGGAATGGGAGTTTGGCTCTGCCTTTCCCATGGCTGATGCTGCTGCAGTGACACACAGTCCAGACCCACTGACAGGGCATGATGCACGGGATGTTTGTGCCAGGGGCAAGTGTGGTCTGAAAGCCCAGAGCTGGGCAGTATGGAGGTGCCTGTGTGTTTGTAAGGGGTGAGGGCTGTCTGGATGCAGCCCTTGGCTTTCTCTGACATGGTCCACCCAGACCTGCGCTCTGCTCCACGGCACCATCCCTCTGTCTGGCCCCAGCCGCAGGGCAGGCTGGTACACGGGAGATGCGCGATGGGGGCAGCCTGGGTAGGACAGGCTGGAGCATCGGTCCAGCCAGGACAGCACCACAGCAGAGCTGGGGGGTCCGTGCCTTCACCCACCCTCAGCACTGGTGGCACCACCAGGGCCAGGACTGGGGGACACCAAGCTGTGATGCGTGATGGAGGCCAGGAAGAGGATTGTCCCAGCAGCGCATTGGTCAGTCTGCGCAGGCTGGAGAGCTGCCAGCAGCGTTCCCAGAGAGGGAACTTAGCACTGCTAGAAGCAGAAGTGAAAGGCAGGCAGAAGTGAAAGCAGAGCCCAGAGCTGCTTCCCACGCGGTTCCCCTCTCTGCAGAGTGCTCCAGAGCACCTGGTGGCACAGCCATGGAGCCCCTTTCCTTCCAGGAATACATCCGCTCCCTGGACCCTGCCACCCTGCCCCGCATCCTCAGGATTTGCTGCGGTGTCTACTTCCAAGGTGAGTGCTGGGTGCCTGCTGCCTCCAAAGGGTGCCCTAAGGCCACCTTCCCCCACCATGCCACTGCAGCCCGGGCTCCCCGCTCCCACCCTGAAGATGGATGGTCCCCTGCCACGGGGGTGCCCGTGCCCAGGGAGAGGCACAGGTCCTTGTGCCACCACCAGACACTGGTTCCTAAGGCACAGCTTCTTGCAAAACACTCTCTCAGGGAGGGGAGAAGTTTGGGGCTGCACAGAAGGTTTGGTAGCAGCTCAATGAGTACAGAGATTTAAGGGCAGAAGGAGGCATTGCTTGTGTTGGAGGGTATTGTGATGTGGTAGTGTAGCCTGAGAAGCTCGTGCTCCAGGAGAGGTACATCTACCCCCATCCCTTTGCAGTGTGATCAAGCACTGAATCTTTCTTGCTGCATTTCTCGTCTGAGTTATATCAGTTCAGCCTCCAGCCATTCCCGTTGTGCTCTTCTGCACTGTTTTTCTCCCCTGTTATGACCTCTGCCCAGTACTGGAAGCTTTCCAGGACATGGGCTGTACAAGCTTCCAGGTATTCCTGATTCCTTAGAAATAAGCATCAGCCCAACAAAGACCCCTCAGCCAACCTCCTGGGTGCGTGTTCCCTTGGCTGCTGGTGAACGGTGCTAGACCTCACAGAGTGCACTGGGGGTCAGTCAGTGTTGCACCCTGCAGATCTGCTGTCCCGCACTGATGATATTTCCTGAACACTTCTGGATTTCCTGCCATTACTGAAGATCTTGCTACTTCTGGCTTTCTGTTAGCAAAAATTTGGGTGGGTCCCCAAGATGTCAAACAAAACTGCTGCTGGCCTCGGCCCCTTCTCGGCTTCCTTGCCCAGCCACGCACTCCTTGCCTGCTCTGTGTTCTTGACCCTGCTTTATGTTGCAAAACCGCTCTGGCTTGGTGCTGTGGTGGAGTGGAAGAGTGCTTTGGGGTCCTGCACAGGGCATCCACAGCCACATGTGTCTGTGTGTCTCACTGCCAGCCAAGGGGGCCAGCCATGCCACATGTGCATGGAGTTAACCGGGTCTCTGCACCCAGGGTGTGAGGCATCTCTGTGCTCTGGGCAGTGCAGCCTGGCTGCGGGTTTCTTCCCGTTTCAGACCATGCCCTCAATGCTATCACAGCGTGACAGGGCAGGGGAGGGCTGGAGGAGAGGGACTGGGGCTTACACAACATGCAATACTTTCTGAAACTTCCTAGCTTTCATCCACCTCTTCCTGTGGTTTATTTTTTCACATTTATTTCCACTTCAGGGTTCCCCCCACTCCTGGCAGGCAGGCGCTCTCCTGGCCAGTCCCACCCCACTGCTCCCACCTGCGCTCCACAGGCGAGCGGTGGTCAGTGGTGCGGCAGTGCCTGCAGCAGCGTCCGTCCCCCTGCGCTCAGGCGCCGATACCCAATGCAGGGACATCAGCCCATCTCTGGCAGCGTGTCCAGCCTTGGCTCCATCTGTCGTGCCCGGACCTGCTGGGACGTTGTGTGTGCCGGGGCCCTAAACTAACATGTTCCCACCATGGCCAAAGGCTTGCCCCACACACCAGGTGAATCTGTGCCAGCCCCATCTCTGACCACTGCTGAGCCCGCTGACCAGCTCTGCCCTTCCCTGAATAGCTGCCCTCCTTCCCCATCCCATGGCTCCCTTCTGCAGTCCCAGATGTCAGGGGTCGCCTTGCCCCACCACAGCCACAGGCACCGGGGCTTCCTCAGGGACGTCCGTGCACCTGTGAGTGCCGGGACACTCGGGCTTGGCTCACGTCCCAGAAATGAAAGCCTGCGGCCAGGGCCAGGCCATGGGTCAGCCCCCTCCCCACTGCCCCAGGGACCTCATCACAGCTGGCTAAGCAGAGAGGCCCCCACTATGTAACTGGTATTTGTTAATGGCACATAGCATGACTACCTGTGATGGGAATCACTAAATCACTGAGGTTGGCAGGGACCTCTAGAGATCATCCAGGCCAATTCCCAGCTCAAGCAGGGTCAGCAGAAGCTGGTTACTCAGGACTTTGTTTCAAATATCTCCAATGATGGAGACTCCACAACCTCTTTGGGCAACCTGTCCCAGTGCTTGACCACCATCACAGTAAAAAAATGTTTTCTTACATTCAGAGGAAGTTTCATGTGTTCCAGTTCGTGCCTGTTGCCTCTGGTCCTGGCACTGGGCACCACTGAGAAGAGCCTGGCTTTGCATCCTCCCTTCAGGTATTTATATACGTTGATGAGATTCCTGCCCCCAAGCCTTGTCTTCTCCAGGCTGAACAGTCCCAGCTGTCTCAGCCTTTCCTCACACGAGAGATACTCCAGTCCTTTAATCATCTGTGTGGCCCTTTGTTGGACTCTCTCCAGTATGTCCATGTCTCTCCTGTACTGGGGAGCCCAGCACTGCACACAGCACTCCAGGGGTGTGCAGAGGGGAAGGATCGCCTCCCTTGACCTGCTGGCCATACTTTGCCTAATGCAGCCCAGGACAGCATTCACCTTCTTTGCAGCAAAGGCACGTTGCTGGCTCATGTTCAACCTGGTGTCCACCAGGACCCCAGGTTCTTTTCTACCAAGCTACTTCCCAACCGAGTGGTCCCCAGCATGTGCTGGTGCATGGGGTTGTTCTTCCCCAGGGGCAGGACTTTGCACTTCTCCTTGTTGAACCGCATGAGGTTCCTGTCAGCCCATTTCTCCAGCCTGCCAAGGTCCCTCTGGATGGCAGCACAACCCTCTGGGCTGTCAGCAGCGCTTCCCAGTTTTGTGTCATCTGCAGACCTGCTGAGGGTGCACTCTGCCCCATCATCCAGATCATTAACAAAGAAGTTAAACAGGACTGGACCCAGTATTGATCCATGGGGCACACTGCTAATGACCGGCCTCCAACTAGGCTTGGTGCCACTGATCACCACCCTCTTGGGCCCAGCCGTTCAGCCAGGTTTCAGTCCACCTCAGTGTCTGCTCATCCAGCCCATTCTTCATCAGCTTCTCTATGACGATGGGATGGGAGATAGTGCCAAAAGCCTTACTGAAGTCAAGGTGAACAATACCCACTGCTCTCCCCTCATCCACCAAGCCAGTCACCTCATTGGAGAAGGTGATCAGATTGGATAAGCGTGATTTCCCCTTTGAAAATCCATACCAACTAATCCAAATCACGTTTTTCATCCTTTATGTGTCTGGTAATGGTTTATAATTATCTGCTCCATCATCTTCCCAGGGTTTGAGGGGAGTGTGACTGGCCTGCAGGTCCCTCTCTTGCCTGTCTTGAAGATAGGAGTGACATTTGCTTTTCCCCCCAGTCTTCAGGAACCTCTCTCGATTGCCCATGACCCCTCAAAGATAAGAGAGAATGGCCTCACAAAGTCAGCACTCATGGGTGCATCGCGGCAGGCCCCACAGAGTTATGTATGTCCGCTCTGTTTAGTGCTCCCTTACCTGGTCCTCTTCCACCAAGGGCAGGTCTTCCTTGCTCCAGACTGGTCTCGGGGGGATTCCTGAAGGCTGCTCATACCTGTAAAAACGGAGGCATTGAGCACATCGCCCTTTGCTGTGTCCTTTGTCACCACATTCCCCTGCCCCATTCAGCAGCAGACCCACGTTTTCCCCAGTCTTCCTTTTGCTGTAGATGTACTTCCAGAAGCCTTTCTTGTTGCCCTTCACTTCCCTCGACAGATTCAGCGCCGGGCAGGCTTTGGCTTTCCTAACCCCATCCCTGCATGCTAGACCATGTCTGTGTGCTCCTTCAGGGCCACCTGCCCCTGCTGCCACCTCTTGTGCACCTCCTTCATATGTTGGCGTTCAGTCAGGAGCTCCCGAGTGTTGGAAGGGAGCACCAACCACCTGCAGGTATTCTGAGGAAGCAGTAAAGGACAGCGCGCAGAGGGTGGTGAGACACTGCAACCGGTTGCCCAGAGAAGTTGTGTATGCCCCATCACTGGAAGTGTTCAAGGTCAGGTTGGACATGGCTTTGAGCAACCTGACCAAGTGAAAGATGTCCCTGCAGGAGACATGTCCATGGAGGTGGTTTGGACCAGATGATCTGTGAAGGTCCTTTCCAACCTAAACCATTCTGTGATTCTATGAAATGCTGGTAGAGGCATTTTCTTTGAGGAAATCTCCCTCCTCACCCTGCAGGGTCCGTGTACGAGATCTCAGGCAACGAATGCTGCTTGTCGACGGGTGACCTGCTGAAAGTCATGGCCGTGGCACTGCAGAAAGTCATTTGTGAGGACACAGAGACGGGGCAGACAACAGAGCTGCCACCAACGTTTAAGGGTGAGCGGGGCTGCTTTGTCCCAGCCCAAACCCAATGGGTGCCCTCCTCCCAGGGGAGACCTTTGCAGCCCCCATGGGCTCAGCCTCATTGTCCCACAGGTCTTTTCCAGCCTGCCCCAGCCCCAGGACCATGCCCGACACCACGGGGACCATTCCGGGAGGGCAGCAGGAAGTGGGGCCTGACGCTGCACCAGGCGCTGGGGCGGTGGGACGGGCGGCCACAGCCCCTGCTGTGCCCCACCATCAGCCCCCATGCCCTGCTCCTGCACCCCGTCTATGAGGTGCACGCTGCCATGCACCGTGAGTCCAGACGGGGTGCTGGGGGGGTCGGGGCGGGGTTGCTGCGGGATTCAGGGCAGGGATGCTGTGGGGTTGGGGCAAGGATGCTGCAGGGTCGGGGCAGGGTGCTGCAGGGTCAGGGTTGGGGCACTGAGGGGCTGGGGGGGCGAGGCTGTGGGTCAGGGCGGGGATGCTGTGGGGTTGGGATGGGGTGCTGCAGGGTCAGGGTTGGGGCACTGAGGGGCTGGGGGGGCGAGGCTGTGGGTCAGGGCGGGGATGCTGTGGGGTTGGGATGGGGTGCTGCAGGGTCAGGGGCCTACACCAGTTTGGTGCTGGGACCCCGATGCACACAGTGTGGGTGGGGGATGTAAGGTGGGGGTCGTCGCCCACGTGGGGCTGGAGAGAGGCTGAGCGCAGGGTCAGGGCAGCTCTGCCCCCACAGTGCGTCGGGATGTGGTGAAGATCCCCTCCACACTGGAGGTGGATGTGGAAGATGTCACGGAGGAGGCACAGCACGTCCACTTCGCCCGGCCGCTGCTGCTGAGCGAGGTGCTGGGGATGGAGGAGGTGCTGCCGGCCCAGGCTGAGATCCTGGAGGGTCCAGCTGGCCCTGCCATCTTCGAGAGCGCCTGGGTGCCACTGCTGCAGCGGGGGCAGCGGCTGCAGCTCCACGGCCGCTCCCACGCCTGGCGGGTCCTGGCCTCGGCCCCCAGCAGTGGCCGTCGTTTCCTCCTCTCCAGTGCCTACCAGGGCCGGTTCCGCCGGCGGCCCCGGCAGTTCGCAGGGGTGCAGGACCTGGCAGCTGGCCTGCAGCCTGGACGGCCGCTGCGTGTGGTGGTGACGCAGGACTGCGAGGGCCGGGGGGACGACGTGCCCCCGCTCGGCGTGGGCGACTGGCTGGAGGCCCGGGGGCTGCAGGGGAACGGCCCTGGCACCCGGCTGCTCTGCTACCGCCACAGTGGGGAGGACGAGGAGGAGGAGGAAGGCGAGGAGCTGCTGCTGCCGCTGGACCTAGGGGGTGGCTTTGTGGAGGAGGCGTCTGACAGCAAGAAGTACGGGCTGGCGGAGCTGCTGGAGCGGCAGCCGCTGCCCTGCGAGGTCCGGGTGGTGGCCCCTGACCCGGAGCTGGAGCAGGATGCACTGGGCACCCTGCCTGCCCTGCGGCTGGAGGCCCGCCTGGACCAGCCCTTTCTGGTGGGCAGCTTCTGTGAGGAGCCAGAGGAGGGCTTCGAGATCCCGCCGCGGTGGCTGGACCTCTCCCTTCTGCTGAGCGAGGGGCCCGTCCACCCCCCGGCCCCCTGCACCCGCCGCTCCCGGGTGGAGGAGCTGACCGAGGCCTTCTACTACCGGCTGCTGGCCCAGCTGCCTGGCGGCCCAGCCCCACCGCCCCCGCGGCCCCCCAAGCCAGCACAGGCAGGGACAGGCCCTGCGGGGAGGCGCTCCTCTGCCCCCAGACCCCCACTCCCCAACCCCCCTGCTGATGAGCGCCGGCCTGGCTCCTCCACTGCTGCCACTCCCAGCCCTGCGCCGGCCGAGCACCCCCAGCCAGCAAGGCCAGCGGGAACCCCCCGGGGATGCAGGTGAGGTCCCCGGCGCCTCCCGGGCCCTTGGGGATCTGGGGCAGGGACGCTCAGCTGGGGACATCTGCACTGCAGCCAGCCGGGCCCCAAGGGGGCTGCACCTCCCCATCCCCTTGTCCCACATGTGGGGGGGACCCATCAGGGATTGCCCCATCCCCGTGTCCTACATGTTGTGGGGACCCACAGGGTCTGCCCCATCCCCCTGTGCCACATGCAGGGGGGACACATGGTGGGGGGGCACCCCAGTCCCAATCCCTTGTCTCACATGGGGACCATGGCACAAGGGGAAGCAAGGCTTGACCTCAAGGGATATGGCATAGTGAACACCGCCAACAAGCCCTTGGCCTCCATCTGCCATTGAACGGGGCACCCTCCCACCCCCCATCCCCCAAGTTCGCAGGGGACCTGTGGCCCCAGAGGCTGGTGTCTGTGGTGGCAGAGCAGCTGCCACCACACCACGAGATGCCCTTCTGCCCCCACACCCTTGGTCCCCGCCATGTCTGGACACAGCGCAGACTGGGGAGGTGGGGAGAGCAGGTTGGGGCATCCCCCGTGGGGTTTCTGCCAGGGTCCATGGTGGTGCGTGTCCACAGGCTGTGCTCTCTCTTCCCTTCCAGGCACAGAGAGCGACAGTGCTGAACACAATTATGAAACTGTTGATGACAACGTGCAAAAGACAATTCACAAAATGCAGGCAATTTTTCCTTTCTAATCCTCTAGTTTCTGGAAACCACCCAGCCTCCAAATACTCTTAGACCTTAGGTGACATTGGTTACTTGCAGAGGCTAAATACAGCCCTAGGGATCCACAGTGCAACCTCCAACTGCCTCGATCCTGTGGAAAGGTGCCCACTTTCCTCCAAGGCGAGCAGCCCATATGCTGTCGGGACAGCTCCAGGCACAGAATAAATCCCCCTGTTGGGCTATGTCCTCAGCTGTCACCCATGGGATTCTCCAGCAGCACCAGATCAGTGTACAGCTGGGCGGCCATCAAGATGCCACTGAGATGCCAGCCCAGGCCCTGAGACATGGATCTCACTCTGCTTCGCTGTGTTGCCACGGTGTGTGGGCTGGGATTACAGACGTTTCCAGATGGAGATGCTTTGGGGCCAGGATGTCCAGACACTGTTTGGCATGTGGGGTAGGATGGGGTTAGGAGGAGACATGGTGAGGTACTTCACAGAGCACAAATGATGCCCCAGCTGGGGCTCAAACCACCGAGTGACACATTTGTACAATTGCATGTCAGAAACCCACTTTCATAAGGCAGAAGCTGTATTTTTCTCAAGTACAGCCAAACTCGCTTCTCACTCTGGCCTAATTTCTCACCAAGGTTGTAGAAACATTGTAAAAACATTGTGGATTTAGGTTTTGCTGGCTTTCTCATCCATTTTTAACTGCATTGGCAACTGGAAGCAACGCCTGTCCTAGACCTCCACGGTCACCTCTTGCTTGCAAGCGTGCTTGTCGCACTCTTGCAGATTCTTGGCACCTACAAAGGCCCCTGCTGCACTCATGGCATTGGATGCAAAAAATGACCTGAAAACCAAATAAGGACCAAAGTTCAACTCTTCTTTTCCTGGAAGTTTGGCAAAGCCCCGGGAAAGTGGCAGAGACAAAGACCTTGTAGTCCTGATGTGTATTAAGGGAAAAGAGCTGACGAGGGGAGAGCTTTACACCGAAAGCAAGCAGGCGTTTCACTCCTGCATCACACACTGCACTCCTCTTCTTTCAAATCAGAGCTGGAAAATAAATTTTAAATTTCATTTAAGATCAAACTGGTGGGTTTTTTTTTCCCTCTCCCAGTGAAGAGTAGCTTTGGTTCAGTTTTTTGGTTCATGTCATTCCTCACTCAGCGCCTAGGGCAGAGTCCCAAAGCTGCAGCAAGGATCTCATTCATTCAAGTTTGGCTCGAGTCCTAGCTTGGGTTTGGATTGGTTTCCTTCTGTGGCTGTGTTTCTGCCCTGGGATTTACACTCGGTATTGGCACTCTCTCCTCAAATCAGCATTGAGGGAGAGACACTGACTATTGCTGTTGAGGTCCTTTCACTGAACACTTACCCAAGGAGGAACCCAGCTCTCACCTGCAAACAGGCACTAGCCATTCATTAACAGCACCTAAATCATAGGATCAGAGAATCACAGGATGTTTTGGGATGGAAGGGACCTTTAAAGATCATCTGGTCCAACCCCTTTCACTAGATCAGGTTGCTCAAAGCCCTGTCCAACCTGACCTTGAACACTTCCAGGGATGGGGCATCTACAACCTCTCTGGGCAACCTGTTCCAGTGTCCCACCACTATCATCATAAGGAATTTCTTCCTTATGTCCAATCTAAACCTACCCTCTTCCAGTTTAAGACTGTTGCCCCTTGTCCTGTCACTACAGGCCCTGGTAAAATGTCTTTCTCTGTCTTCCATATAGGCCCTCTTTAAGTACTGAAAGGCCACAATAAGGCTGGAGCCTTCTCTTCTCCAGGCTGAACCACTCCAACTCTCTCAGCCTTTCTTTCATACAATGTACAAGCTTCAACCAAAAGACCCACTGCAGTGGCAGGGGCCAACATGTGTTTAAGCCACCCCAGAATCCAGTTTTTCCTTTTCCCAGGGGAAAAACCAATTGCTGGACTATGGCTGGGGAGAAGATGGGCTGCAGGGAGCAAGGGAGCAGAGCATAGAGGAAACCAGAACAACTGAAAATGCCCAAGTGTTTTTCCTTGTCTCATTTATTTGGGCCAAAAGCATTCTGAGTTTGGATTTCACTGTTAGTTCACAGACAGTTTTAAATGCAAACTTTTTGTGAAGCAGCCAACGCTTCTGTCCCCTAAGACCTGTTCCAAATTGTCCCATGAGCCAGACAACAGCAGATGCTCCTGGATGCTTTGAAGATCAAACAGCAAATGGAGACTAGGCAAAGACTTAAACTCCCTCCCCAGCCGATGAGTTTTTTCTCTCCAGTCACATCAGAAGCATTTTGTCCAGTTGCACAACTAATTCTCTTTACCACGAGCAATTCCATTCATCTTCCCTTCCAAAAATCATCAGGGATTTTCTTCCTAACCTGCACACCTCCTGCAAAAGGGAAATGACAGTACTTTTGGCTTCTAGATCTGCCAGACTCCATAGCCTGGAAGTTCACCTGTTACACATCTCTGGCACAATTTAGCCCCAGAAGTGCATCATGGGCTGCAGCTGTGCCACTTCCTGAGACTGAGCAGGACAGGAGGCTTTGCCCCAGCATTAACACCTGTGTCCAGCGGCCAGCCCTACAGACGTGTATACAGGGAAGGACTGCTTTTTCAAAGCCAGGTCACCTCACCAGTCCCAGGTAACATAAACCCCATGATTTGCAGCTCCCACGGCACCTGCAGTTGACTAGCCCGTGAGCCCGCCGGCGTCAGCCCCAGCTGCACGTGCTGTTCTTCCAGCAGGGCCCTGGGAACTTGGCAGGCAGCAACCAAAGGACAGGTCAGCACAGCACAGCAAACCAGGCTCCCATCTGGCAGGCAGCAAGCACATTTTGGTGTCTCGGTGTTCAGCTTGAAGGGTCCTGCTTCTCAGCAAGGCATTCACCACAAAAGCCACGGTTCCTCTTGTGAGGACAGCTACAGCTATGGGGTCATGGTGAAAAATGCTCCTGAATATTTATCAACTCAGGAAATGCTGCCCTTAACAAATGCAAAACAATTCCCAGAAAGTAGTTTTCAGCTTTGCATTTTACATGACAGGAAGCATATCATGACTAAGAGGACAGAAATATGCTGAAGCAGCTGCCCTCAGCACGCTGCCTCCCTGAACAAGGCAGGATTGTGCAGAGAAACAGGAGATGCAAATCTGTTATCTCCACCCCAATGCATCACCAACATCCACGCTGCTGTTTCCCAGCTCAGGGGGGGGTTTGGTTATGCTTTAAAAATAGTTTAAAGAAGAAAAACTTGTACCACATGATACAATTCATTTGAGCTTCAGCTAAAGTACTTTGGGTGGCAGAAGTTATCCTGGCTATATTTGGAACACTGATACAATGTGTAGCTTTCTTGAGTATTTAATTTCTTAGTGTCCAGACATTCACTGCAGTTTGACCTTTTAAAGCAATTTACTTCAAAAGCTAAGGAAAAAAATATCTATAAAGAAACTCTGAAAGCACGGGCTGTGCTTTTACCCACATGGCCATGTTCTGTCAAGGCAGATGGTTTTCTTCTTTAGGGAGAAGAAAAGCCTGCAGAACCACACACGCATGCAAGACTGCTGAAGTTAAAATTTTATTGGAAACATTCAAAAGCTCTAGTAACAAGATCACCTCATAGTACAAATATAGATTTAAATGCATAAACTAAACCAATTAAAAATCTATTCATGATTACTGTATATTAGTGGAATATTACTCTTGGCTACCCACTTTGTGAATGAAATGGAATGAAAGCTGAGTTAGGAGAAACAGCTTGAGAAACAAAGACAATCTGCCCAGGACGGGATTAGAAAGAGGATCGTCTTTTTTCCAACACAGGCATCCTCTAAGGAGACAAAACCAAACCAAAGGCTCTGGAGCTTCGAGGAGTTCCGTTCTCGCCTGCCTGTTTATGCTTTCAGTCACATGGTCACAGCATGTAATTGAGTCCAGTTAACAGAATCCTACACGTTCTGCTTGTCCTTGAATTCCAGGGAGGCACTCACAGAGTAACTGGGACTTTCACAGGCAAGAAAGAGTAAAGATCACCTTCCATGTCGCAAAGCTCGGCAGGATAACTTGATACATGGACAAGCATTTGCTTAGAACTAAATCCAGCTGGAAGTAACTTCACTCAGCATCTGTCGACTTATAGTGATCATCATCCACAGTGGAGTAGATGTGTCCTTCGCTGCTAAGGAATTCAACGGCTTGCCTTCAAAGAAAGAAAAAAGCAACTGCTAACTAGTTCACATCAACACCTTTCTCCCTGGGATTTCCCATTTACAGGCCCCATCCCTACTGTTCCCTTCTGGCGTCTACCAAGGGAAGCTCTCAGTGGCTCTATCCTGTGAGCAGCTGAAGTGCTGCTCCACCAGTCCGCAGGCACAGAAAGTTTCTCCAAAGCTACGGCAGCATGCTTCCCCAGCAGCTCCGGGACTCTGCCTGCCACAGAGAGAAGGCCACCACTATCAGGACTTCCCAGGTGGTGTGGTTTAACATAGCAGGCAGCTAAGCACCACCCAGCCCTTTGCTCATTCCCCCTGGTGGGATGGGGGAGACAACTGGGGGAAAAAAACAGTAAGATCTGTGGGTTGAGATAAAGACAGTTTAATAGGACAGAAAAGGAAGGGAAAATAATAATAATAAGAATGAGAAAAGAATATGCAAAACAAGTGATGCACAATGCAATTGCTCACCACCCGCCGACCGATGCCCAGCCCGTCCCCGAGCAGTGATTGCTGCTCCCCGGCCAACTCCCCCCAGTCCCTAGACTGGGCATGACGCCATGGGGTATGGAATAGTCCTTTGGGCAGTTGGGGTGAGCTGTCCTGGCTGTGCCCCCTCCCAGCTTCTCGCTGACAGGGCATGAGAAGCTGAGAAGTCCTTGCCCAGTGTAAGCACTGCTCAGCAACAACTAAAACATCCATGTGTTATCAACATTATTCTCATCCTAAATCCAAAACACAGCACCATACCAGCTACTAGGAAGAAAATTAACTCTATCCCAGCTGAAACCAGGACACCAAGTAAAAACAGTACCTACCCCTGCTTCAAAGGGGACAGAACACAGAAAGATAATGGATGTTAATTATCACCTTTAGGCTTCACTATTTTTCTAAGTCTCAGGGAGGAGAAGCTATAAGAGACAGCAAAGGAAAAGAGAACAGAAACAGTCTATTCCCAAGTTTTGACTGGTGTGCAGAGAGCAAGGTAGTCCTTCAATAGGAGAAAATAATGCTGAGGCACTGCAGTACTCCCAGGTGCCTATTACTTTGCTATTGAACTGTTAAACAGCTTGTTCTGAAAATAGGGAGTGAAGCATTTTATCACCCCTTCAACTGTCAATGGCTCATTCTAAGCTGTTGAAGACTTCAAAAGCTCTGGCTCACTACTGCATCCCACTGGGAACATCTGAAATTACTAGTGCTGTTGAACAAGTAAAGATCTGGGCTTGCCCACTATTTTCCTCTCTGCCTTCTTTTATCAGACTCCAGGAAGGACCACTTGGATTTCCAGAACATCCTTCGTTTCTACACACTTACTTGATTGTTGACATGCTCATATTGTGGAGCTGAACTTTCAACTCTTGAAGACTCATACCTTCTGGGACAGGGCAGTTTTTAATCAAGTTCAGCACCTGCAAAAGCAAGAACCACCATTAGCAAACAGCTACGCTTCTCTATCATCGATGGACAGCAAGGTCGAGAACTATCCATCTTCAAAGAGTAACTGAGCTTTCATCTCTTTGTCCTACATCATGCCACAGCAGCCTCCACTGCGACTGCTGTGTTCCGGGAGAAGCTGCTTGCACCTACCTGACTCTGATGCGCTGTGAGTCCATTCACTGGTAGGCTGCCACCTCCTCCATAGCCCCCCACATCAGCAGAGGAAAACGACTGAGGCACTCTTGATGCTGACTGAAAGTATGAAAATATAACTGCTGTGGTTACACTGGCTGCCGCAAGCCTACAGCATTAATGACTTGGTGTTATTTCAGAGACAGTAATTAAAAACAAATTCCCAAAAGAAAGCACTGGAAATGGACCACAACACAATCCCTCTCCAAGGAAGCCAGGACTCCTGTTACACCTTCACTGGAGCCATCCAACAGCTGCAAGCTTTCCAGCCCCACAACTGGTATACCATTTCCCCAACGAACCAAGAGGTCCCTCTCTTTGGGAGATAACCAGTAACCCAGTAAGGGCCAAGATGGAATCAGGATCTTCAAGTATATACATACCATAAGATTTTTTCTGAGGATCATATGTGCATTGACAATCTCTAGTATGTGTGTGGTGAACTCATTCATATTTTCCAGAGGCATGATCTTAAATGCCACCAAGCTTTTCTTATTCTTTCAGAAAATAAAAAAAAAGCAAAGAAAAAAATTAACATCACAGCAACAGGAACATGCTTAGCAGCCAACCCAACCATCCTCTCCAGGAACAGGGGCAGTGGCAGGTAGGGAGCTTGTCTACACGTAACTAGTCCAAAATTTTCTGACTTACGTTTTCATATGTTATTTTGCAAGGCAATGCAGACAGGGTAACTTCTCTTTCTAACTGGCTGGTAATTAATTGCACTTTGCTTTAATGCGTGCACCATTATTTGAATATTTATTCATATATTTAGTTATAGTATTTCATTATGAGGCAACCACATCACATAATATGCTACAAGAAGTGTCCCCATTACCCAGAACCTGGTCTAAGCTCTACAGAACAAACACCCAAGAACCTCGGGTCCAGTGCTCTGTTCTGCTGAAAACAACACACTGATGAAGAATGAAATTTTAAATGGGTCCTCTGTCCTTTGCATTTAGGAACAATTAAAGTGTTATTAAATACAGCCCTGGCAAAAACCTTGAAGGATTTGTCCACGAGAAAGGATGAGCAAAGACCACAGTTAAGCGGATATTCTAAAGGGAGCCCACCAACACCGTGCCAGATCACCAGTCCTTCACACCACTGCTCCAGCCTCATGACTTGAGGAGTCAGACGTGGGTAACATCACCTTACCTGGAAAGAACGAAGATGACCAGCTACTTTTACGTAAGTTCCTGGAGGTACCACAACATTCTCGCCACCTGCCTCCTAACAGGAAGGAAAAGGAGAAAGGAAGGTTTTGCTGATTCACATTTCTGTTTCTCAATTATCACAATAAATGACTTGGGAAAGGAGGCTCATCTCAAGCAAACACAAAGGGCATGCATTCCTATGTCTAGTAGGAGCAGCTGGGTAAACATAACTGAAAACAAAAAATAGAGGAAAAAATATTTGCTCATTTGAACACACCGTAGACTTGACAGCAGTCAAAGCTAGTTGTCTGCTCTGCTCTCTCTGTCCACTTCTGAGAGGTCTTCACAGAACAACAAGAGTAAAGAACCCTCAACAGGTTCTTCTCAACTATGTAATTTGGCTAGGGGAACAGAAGCAGTCCAGAACCCTTTTTGAAGTTATGATAAACTTGCAGCTAAGCCAACTGAATGGCTGCCTAATTACTCTCCCAAAGTTGTTCAAATGATCTCAGCTGCTTGCCTTCAAATATATGTTACAATAATGTGGGCTAGCTTCAAAGGCCTGCTATACCAGCAGTGAAAATTATCAGCACTTCAGGAGGCACGCATCAGAAAACAAGACAATATTCATCAGTACACATCTGTGTCCCAATCTCTGAGCCACATGGAAAAATCTCTGTTCACTCCCTCTCCTTGCATTCTTACACAAAGGTACTGAGCATGCATCTCCAGTTCATCTATGAAGTAATGGTTGAGCTTCAGCAGCTAAACTCTACAAAAGTATTTAAAGTGATTCAATGTAGAATCACACATGGATTACACAACAGGAGAAGAGTCGCACACAGCACCGGTGATTGCTGCTACAGCAGCATCTCCCTTGGCTTTCAGAGGCATGTTATTCCTAAAACACTTTTCAGAACAGCCACATCTTCTTGATACGTTTTCTCTCTTCACTACTCCCAAAGCTTTTAAGAAGCATGTTCATAAGGAATATGGTGCTTACATCAGTATCGACCCACTGCCTGACATCCATGGGGGCTGCCGTCATGTCATCCACTTTGTAGAGAATGTTTGTCGGTGCCTTCTCAGCGTGCCGAATGATCCCCATAATGGTCACCTGCGTTGGAAGAGGGAAGAGTTCACCCGGGAAGGCCCCGGAAAACGAGTTCGCTTCACGGGCAGCCTCCACTCGCTGCTTTCCCCGCAGCGCCCACCTGGGAGATCTCCACGTCGCGGATCCGGAAGGTCTCGTCGACCTGCTCGGCTGTCAGCAGCTGCGACACGGTGCAGGGGACGATGTTCTGGGAGCGGATTCTCTGCAAGGGACGGCGGGGCCGTCAGCGCCGCCGGGGAGCGGCCAACCCTCACCCTGTTCCTCCGGCCGCCGCGGCCCAGCGCCCCGGGGCCGGCCGAGGCCCCGCTCCCGGCCTACCTGCTTCTTCTCCGCCTGGGTGCCGGCGGGGGAGCCGAAGCCGCCCGGGGACTGCGTGTAGCCGCCCGCTGGCCCCGAGGTGCCCACGGCGCTGTACCCGCTGTCGAAGGTACCTGAGAGGGGAGAGGGAGAGCCCGTGAGGCGGTGACGGTGACGCGCCCCTCGTCCCCGCCGCCACCACCACCACCGCCGCCATCACGGAGCGCGGCAGCCTGAGGTCCCCGTCCCCGTCGGCCCCGGGCGCCCCGCGCCGCCCCCGGCCGAGCCCGGCCCGACCCGGCCCGGCAGCCCCCGGCCCGCACCGTGCCCGCTCCACATGGCGGCGGCCGAACGTCGGACGCCAGCCGGCCCGCGCGCACCGCCCCTCCTCGCGCCGCCAGTTTCTGCCCAATCCGTGGCCGCCGCTCTGCCGGCCAGCAGCCAATCGCGACCCTCCGTCTTCCAGCTCCTTCCAATAGAGGGAGGCCGCGGGGAAGCGGCCGGCGCCATTTTGAGTGTGGGCGCTGCCCGGCCTCGCTGAGGTGAGGGAGGCTGTAGGGGAGGCGGGGCGGGCGGAGCCGGGCTGTGGGCAGGGCAGGGCAGGGCAGGGCAGGGCACGGCACGGCACGGCACGGCACGGCAGCCGCTGGCCGACATGCAGCTCGTCGTGCTCCTCCTGCTCTGCCCGCTGACCGCGGCCCTGTCAGGTAAGGGGAGGCAGCGAGCCCCGCTCCCCCGCCGGGCGGGGGGTCCCGAGCGGCGCCCGGCGGCAGCTCCGCGCCCCCCGCCCTGCTGAGCTTCGGCGTCTCCCGGCAGCGGCAGGGCGCTTCTGGCACGTCACTGACCTCCACTGGGACCCCGACTACGACGCGGCGGCGGGTGCCGGACAGGTGTGCCCCTCGGGCGGCTCCCGGGCCGTGCCCGCCGCCGGCCCCTGGGGCAGCTACCTCTGCGACGCGCCCTGGCGCCTGCTCGCCTCCGCAGCCCGCGCCATGAGGAACCGCCTGCAGCGGCCGGACTTCGTCCTCTGGACTGGGTGAGGATGGGCCGGGGACCGGGCCGGGCCGGGGTCCCGCCGGGAGGGCATCTGCTGCTTGGCCGTCCCCCAGCAGCGGCGGTCGGACGGGCTCTGAACCCGCTCGCTGACGGGGTCTCCTCAGCTCACCTTCTCCGTCCTCCCGCTGCAGTCCTGAGGGCAGAGGGACGGTGTCTGCCTCTTTAGAGACCTGCTTCTCCGAGAGGAGAAACACCAAATATTCCAGGAATTGGCAGTGGGGGTTCTGGGGTTACATGTTGCTCTCGGGCTGTGGCGCGATCCTGCCTGCTCCGAGGGTTGCCAGGGTTTGGACTGGGAGAAGGGGCAGCCCTCTCGCTGGGGCATAAGGAGCTTGTGGGAGATCCAGGGCTCTTTATGTGGTAACCATTTTGGAGAGGTGAGATAAGGATGTGCCTTATAATGCAAAATGGGGGCTTGAGGGAGAGCATAACCTCGATGAGGCCTCTCGATGCCAGCAAGAGGCTCCTGACAAGCCCCAGCAGTGAGAAACAGTAAGGTAAGGAAAGGATCACAATTCACTATCCTTCCTTTTCTTTTTAATTGTGGCCAGTCCTGTTTGACTTCACACAAACTCTGAGTACCTGAAACGCCCGGGGGAATGGGACGTGCTCTTTCTGTTGGTGCACCAAGTCCTGCCTGTTGGAGGCAGTGGGAGGAGAGCATCGCAAAACAGACTTGTGGCATTTCTTCATACTGTAAAGAGCCACCTGGGAGACTTGTCTCAAAAAGGGGCTGTTTTGGCTTAGAAGTATGAAGAACCTCCCCAAATGGAGCATGTTTTCTCCTAGTATGGTCTCCAGAAACGGGTACCCTATTCCATAGGAGGCCTCGATAGCACTTACAAACAGTAAAAGCTTTATTTTGCATGATTATTGTAAGTATATACATCCTCTTGTAATGTTTGCTTTTCTTCTAACAGTGCAACATCAACCTGTAATCTGCTGTAACCTCCAGTCCTGGTTTGCAGTGCTGTTACCTGACCCCATGTTTTCATTTTCTGTCTCTGCGGATGATTGTTCCTCCTTAGAAGTAGTTATTGGTCCTTATGACTGTATGTTGATTTTTCTTTTTCCTTCAAACTGTTTCCCCCAGTTCTTTGACATTGTTTTGAATTTTGATCTTCCTCTCTGATGGGCTTGTTGACAGCCCAGCATCATCTAGAAATGCCGTAAGCATATTAGTGAAAACACTGAAACGTTTGTCTGCCATATTTTTGGAGGCAGACTTCAATGATTGCAGCCTTATTGGAGGCATTCCTTTGATTCATTTTAATGAGAGTTTTTATCCTGCTGTTCAAACAGCTGCACAAACAGTTTTGCTTCACTATTGCTGATCAGATGTTGACCTGAGATTGCAAAATGCTGCTCCTTGCAATATTTCCAGTCAGCTTTAGTGTCTTATTAAACGCACTGAGGCAGAGTGAGCCTCCACTTCATATGCTTGTGTATAGATTTTTCAAGGCAGAATAAAGTGGAGCCGGTTTTCACTTTGAGCAATTCCTTGAAACTCCTTCAGTGCCTTGGCCAGTCAACATAGTGCTGGTTCCTGCCCCAAAAGTTTTGACTTTATCTTTATTTTCTAGGAGGCAGAAAGAGAAATAAGCAAGTTCCTCTGCCTTGCTTATCGCTTTAAGCATATGCCCTGTTAGTCACAGACAGTGACTGTGCTGCTTTTATTTTTCTAGAGACGATACTCCACATGTCCCCAATGAGAAGCTTGGAGAAGAAAAGGTTTTGCACATAATAGAAAATCTGACTTCTCTGATAAGAGAGACATTTCCAGGTAGGATTTGAGGGGATGAGAAGGGGAGAGGGGCACAGAGTCTCATGGGAAGAGCTTACCAGGGTGGAGAAATGACAGAAATGGGAAGGGGAAAGGCACAAAAGGGCTGTGGTCATGGGGACTTGTTTGTCCTCTTCCTAGTTGCTGTATGGCATGAGGCATGTCTGAATTGAGGCGTCTGATGTGCACTCATTGTTTCAGGCTAACTCACTCAGAATAGAAGAAAATAAATGTTTCTGTAGTTAGTCATTAAGACAGAAGAGGCTGCAAGATTTCCTCACACTTAATCCATGTCAGCAGTGGGGGAAGGAGCATTATTGATGGTGAAAGCTCACTGATTCATCTGTAAAGCCATGGCTCTGGGGTGGCTTGTCCCAAGGAGAGATGGTCTTTGCAGTGTTGTACCCCCAGTCAATGCAGCCACATGGCTGTGGTGTGGATGATTTGCTTTTGCAAAGGTCTCAAGCCATGCTGTTCTTTCCAAGTCTGTGAGTGCCTCAGGGAGCTTTGGTGCTGAGGAACTCCAAAGCAAGCATGGATTCGTCTGTGCTTCCTTTTCTCTGTCTCTAGATACTAAAGTCTACGCAGCGATGGGCAATCATGACTTCCACCCCAAGAATCAGTTTCCAGGGAAGGAGCACAGGATCTACAACCGAACAGCTGAACTGTGGCGTCCCTGGCTGAATGATGCTTCTGTT
Source organism: Mycteria americana (assembly GCF_035582795.1). NCBI lineage: Eukaryota > Metazoa > Chordata > Aves > Ciconiiformes > Ciconiidae > Mycteria > Mycteria americana. The sequence continues at coordinate 8,178,835 of NC_134385.1, forward strand.
CCTCTTTTCAGAGCAGGTATGGCACCACTGGTTCATGTTGGCAGCACTCCGGGGAGATGGGGGTGGTTAGGAGAATACCACAAATAGTTCTCCCTGTTTCTATGCTCAGAGCAACAGTATTTGTAGAGTGTTTGCAGAGGAAGAGTCCAATTTAATGCTGATTTCTGGCACTCAGTTCTCCTGCATGCGAGAAAAGAAATTTATTAATGCTTTAGTCTCTCCTGCTTTCCTCAAGTTACTGGAAAGTGTCCTTACAGAGAATGGAGAGTGGTGAGCTTCAGCGGAAGAAAAAAGATCTTTTAAGAAAGCTGCTGGTGCAGGCCAGCACTGTGGCTCTCTAGGGCTGCCTAGCTCCTGGTGCTGCACTGTCCCCATGCAGGGTCTCCCTTCACCTGGAGAGGCATAAGCATGCCAAGAGGTACACGGGGAAGAGTCGCTCCAAATCCCCATCCTGGAGTGGTCAGAGTGCTGCTGGCATGTTGTCCAGACAGTGACTCTGCTGTGGCTATTGCCAAGGAGAGCTGAGAGGGATGGAAACAAAGGGATCTGGGGTCACAGCAAGCAGTGTGACCAGACCTCCAGCTCTTTCCCTGCTGGTTGCATTTTTCAGGAGCTTTCTACAGTGAGAAGCTGCCCAGCCCAAGGACAAGGGGACGAATGGTTGTCCTCAATACCAATCTGTACTATGACCAGAATGACGAGACAGCTGGTGAGGAAGATCCTGGAGGGCAGTTCCAGTGGCTGGAAGAAACACTGACCAATGCCTCTAGAGCAGATGAAATGGTATTAAAAGAAATGAATAAACAAACTGTAGAGGGTTTCTCCCAGCCTGGAAGCTCTTCTTGCTCCTGCTCTCCCCTCTGTGTAGTCACAGCAAGCCAGTGCTCTGGGGGAAGCATGGGCTTTGCATTCAGTGCAACTCTTCGCTTTTGTAGGTCTACATCGTGGGGCACATCCCTCCTGGCTTCTTCGAGAAGAAACGAGGCAAGCCCTGGTTCCGGAGTGGCTTTAATGAACGATACTTGAAAATTGTGCAGAAGCACCACAGAGTGATTGCTGCCCAGTTTTTTGGGCACCATCACACAGACAGCTTTCGGATGTTTTACAGTGATACAGGTACTGGTTCTGGCTACCCAAGCATTTGCATGATAGCTCTGCCAACCCCCAGAAAATCACTGTCGATGAGAGTTTTTAGTGGATGTCAGCTGAATGCAGTTGAGAAGCCAGAAAAGGCTTGTGAAATGCTTTGGTCGACAAGAGACAGCAGTGGTTCTGATGTCTACCTCCAGCAGGTAGCTCCAGCCCTCCTTCCTGTTTACCCTCAAATTTTGTCGTTTCCCCTCAATGCCTTGCAACTTCTTGCCTGCTCCCTATTGATGGGGTTTGGACATCAGCTGAGACATAAGGGAGCAGTTACGAATCTTTGGGTGCTCTGGGTCTCCTTTGCTGACCATGGTTCTCTTGCGCACCCTCACTGAAGAGTCTTTGACAGCAGCGGAAAGCCTGTTCTCAGCTGCAGCAAACCCATGTTCAATCCCTGATGCAGTTCAACGTGCTGATCTTTATGCGTGTGCTGTTGTCACTAAGGCTGGTGACAAAGCTGCTGTTTGCAGTGTGATCAGTTCCTGGGGTGCTCACTGCAACATGGACAGGGTGTGATACAAGCCAGGGTCTCCCGTTCATGGGTTGTTTTGCCTTTCTTTTAAGGTTCTCCAATCAATGTCATGTTCCTGGCCCCTGGAGTGACTCCCTGGAAAACAACATTACCTGGAGTAGTCAACGGAGCCAACAACCCTGGGATTCGGGTGATCGACTATGATCCAGACACTCTTCAAGTGTTGGTAGGGGATCCCCATGTGCTGCACACTGCAGTTTTAGAAGGGTGCTTTAATTCCTCCATGTGGCTTTAACAGGCAGAACTACAGGAGCCAAGTGGCTATGCAGGAGAGGACCTCAACCAAGATATTTCAGCCTTGTGGCTAGCACAAAGATTTAGTAAGAGCGTCAGTGAGTAAAGGCAAGGCAACCACAGTCAGCTGGCCCAGGCCTTCTGCTGGGATGGGTTCCCCAGGGCAGTGCAGGACAGGCTTTGTTGTGTTCTTCATTTCTTTAGCTAGTCTCCTTTGACACTTGCTTTACTACCCAGGTAACGTGGATTGTAGAACTTCTCTTTGGGGACTGACAGACTTGTCAAACCCCCCTTTTAACCGTCTAGAAAATTATTTGGGTCCCCCTACTTGCTAAATTGATTCATTTATAATGGATCTGAATTTAGGTGAATTGTAGGGGCAGCTTCTGTTTCCTCTGTCTCTTATTTGCAAAGAGGTAGAGAATGGGGTGCTTGTGCCTTTCTTTGCAATGGATAAAGCAGCTCTGTTTACACATTTATAGCATGAGGAATGAATGTGAAAATATGCTATGGAAGGCTGGGGAGCTAGTGAAGCAGAGAGAAAAAGGGCAAGAGACTGAGAACAGAAGTTGTGAAAAACTTTATTCTTTAGGTTGTTCACAGTTGAGAGAATAATTTCACTCAGTAAGTAACACTACTCCAACCCTTGCTTCTGCCAGCGGACAGCATTGATAGTAAATAACAGTGATTTTGAAGCAAGCCAGGCTCAAAATTCCTGATGTTTGGAGATAAAAGCCAAGCAGAGAAAAGCCATCCCTTCATCCCTTACAAAACAAGATGCTTATGTGGTGAGCTCTGGAGGCTCCCACCGGAGGTGTCTGTCTCCAGGTCACACCTCGGTAGAAAGCACCCACTGGGCGGCTGCTCACCCCTCGCTGGGCAGGGCGATGGACTACCTGCGGAGAATACACATGCCTGTGGCGCTGTACACCAGTGTCCGGGAGAAGGGGCTGATCACATCCCAGCCAAATATTTCACTCAAGGCCTGATCCTTTCCTGATTTGTCTTCATTCTGTTTTTCTCTCCTGCAGGATATGGTGACTTACTACTTGAACCTAACTCGTGCCAACACGATGGCCTCAACATGGGAGGAAGAGTTCCCGACATGGGAGGAAGAGTATAGGCTGACAGAAGCCTTCCAAGTCCCTGATGGCTCTGCGCGCTCCATGCAGACAGTGCTGGAGAGGGTATCGAAGGATCCACACTATCTGCAGCAATACTACGAGTTTAACTCTGTCAGATATGACCTCACCCCGTGTGAGGAGGCCTGCCGCGTTGATCATGTTTGTGCCATCAGGGAAGTTGATTTTACAAAATACAAGGAGTGTGTTAAAACCAGCAGCTCTGCCTCTGCCATCATCAGTGGTTGGCTTTTACTATTCTGCTTGCTCTTAGGACTTCTCAGTCCCCAGCAAGTGCTGCAATGACAGAGCAAGAGAAAATGAAGAGAGCACAGGTTCACAATGCACATGAATCAGCACTTGTGAATGCATTGAGAACTTACTTGGGAACCAAGACAAAATCAGTGGCTTTTACTAAAAGCTCTATGATGTTGATTTGAAATCTTCTAGAAAAGCTTGATGTATCAGGAAGGGCGGTGATTGCTACTGAGTCTTCTTGTGCCAGACTGACTTGCATCAGGGAGTCTGTCTCCCTTCCGCTGTGACTTCTGAGGTAGTCTCACAAATCAGATGAAGACCAGGCCTCCCTGCGGACTTTAGCTTACCATGGATGAGAGCTCTGAGCTGCCACATGTTCCTGAGGAGCCTGCTGCCAGGTGGGTTCCTCATGTTGGCACACGCTTCTCTTCTGGAAAGACCACACGGAAGGTCTTGTTTTGGTGGCCTTGTACAGCAGCAGCCTTGCCATTGGCTTGTGAGCAAAGCCAGGTGGGTTAGTTCTTCCTTTGACAGTGTATGAACTTCAGCAAGTTTGGGCCATGACTTTCACATGTCTGTGCCCAAGATGAGGTTCCAGGGTACGAGGCTTGATTATTATTATTTTAAAAAATTTTATTTTTTCCCCCAATTGCTGAGCATGAACAGCTCTCCAATGGACTGTTCTGCCAGAAAGGTGCGGGCAGGGTCCAAGAGCGGAAAGGGCGAGGCCAAAGCCCGCGAGCGGAGCAGCGTAGGCTTTGAACAGGGCACGCAAACCAGGACAGCCGCGGTGGAACGGATGCCTCGTGTCGGGAGAGGAGCGAGGGCGCAGGAGGAGTAGCTGCCTGTGGCGCTAGGGCTTTGCAGCCGTGGTTGGTATTTGCTCCCGGTACTGCCGGAGAGTACTGCGGCTGCCTGAGAGCCGCTGTCGCGGGCTGTGCCGGCGCACGCGGGGCGCTCCCAGCCAGCCCTAGGGCAGCCGGTTCAGCACGGGGGTCTGGTCACGGCCAGGGCCCCTCTGCGAACGCCTCCCCTCCTGCTCCTGGACCTGCAGGGCTGGCTGTCCCCGGCGGGGCACTCTGCTTTCCCGGCACCCCTGTCCCCTCTAGCTCCGTTGTGCCGGAGCTCCCTGAAGTGAACGCCGCTCTGAAAGGGAACGTCTGGAAACAGCCGGTAGTTCTATGGGTACCCAGCCCCTGGAGTTGGAAGATAGGGATGGGGACCAGACTGGAGCCCCCATAATCCAGGGGGAAATGGTGAGTGACCTGCTGCACCACTTAGACAGATGTGCTCACCAAGCCCCTTTCCATCATTTACCAGCAGTCCTGGCTAACTGGGGAAGTCCCTGCTGACTGGAGATTAGCTAATGTGACGCCCATCTTCAAGAAGGGCCGGAAGGAGGACCCGGGGAACTACAGGCCTGTTAGCCTGACCTCGGTGCCGGGGAAGCTGATGGAGCAGATCATCCTGAGTGCTATCACACGGCATGCAGAGAATAACCAAGGGATCAAGCCCAGCCAGCATGGGTTCAGGAAAGGCAGGTCCTGCTTGACCGACCTGATCTCCTTCTATGACAAGGTGACCCGCCTAGTGGATGAGGGAAAGGCTGTGGATGTTGTCTATCTAGACTTCAGTAAAGCCTTTGACACGGTTTCCCACAGCATTCTCCTGGAGAAACTGGCTGCTCATGGCTTGGACAGGTGTACTCTTCGCTGAGTAAAGAACTGGCTGGACGGCCGGGCCCAAAGAGTGGTGGTGAATGGAGTTTACTCCGGTCGGCGGCCGGTCACAAGCGGTGTTCCCCAGGGCTCGGTGTTGGGGCCAGTTCTGTTTAACATCTTTATCAATGATCTGGACGAAGGGATCGAGTGTACTCTCAGTAAGTTTGCAGACGACACCAAGTCATGTGGGAGTGTTGATCTGCTGGAGGGTAGGCAGGCTCTGCAGAGGGACCTGGACAGGCTGGATCAATGGGCTGGGGTGAATTGTATGAGGTTTAACAAGGCCAAGTGCAAGGTCCTGCACTTGGGCCACAGCAACCCCATGCAACGCTACAGGCTTGGGGAAGAGTGGCTGGAAAGCTGCCTGGCAGAGAAGGACCTGGGGGTGTTTGTTGACAGCCGCCTGAATATGAGCCAGCAGTGTGCCCAGGTGGCCAAGAAGGCCAATGGCATCCTGGCTTGTATCAAAAATAGCGTGGCCAGCAGGACTAGGGAAGTGATTGTGCCCCTGTACTCGGCACTGGTGAGGCCGCACCTCGAATACTGTGTTCAGTTTTGGGCCCCCCACTACAAGAGGGATATTGAGGTACTGGAGCGTGTACAGAGAAGGGCAACGAAGCTGGTGAGGGGTCTAGAGCAGAAGTCTTATGAGGAGCGGCTGAGGGAGCTGGGACTGTTTAGCCTGGAGAAAAGGAGGCTGAGGGGAGACCTCATTGCTCTCTACAACTACCTGAAAGGAGGTTGTAGTGAGGTGGGTATCAGACTCTTCTCCCAGGTAACAAGTGATAGGACAAGAGGAAATGGCCTCAAGTTGCGCCAGGGGAGGTTTAGACTGGATATTAGGAAATTTTTCTTCACCGAGAGGGTTATTAAGCATTGGAACAGGCTGCCCAGGGAAGTGGTTGAGTCGCCATCCCTGGAGGTATTTAAAGGACGTTTGGATGAGGTACTTAGAGACATGGTGTAGTGGTGGTTTTTGGCAGTGTTAGGTTTATGGTTGGACTCAATGATCTTAAAGGTCTTTTCCAACCTATATGATTCTGTGATTCTGTGATTCTGGGTTTTGCTGTGTCCTGAAATCATCCTGTTTGCAACAGAATTACAAAGCTGGCCGTTCCCAAACCGGCTTCTTTGATGCCTCTTGATCTCCTGGTTTGTTCTGAAGCAGCCTCCTGGATGTGGGGGTCTACAGGGAGACGCTCCAGTCAAGTGCTGCAGGTCTTCGTGGGGTGGATGGCTCTGCCAGCGGCTGCGTGGCTGTACGTGCAGGTAGTGCCTCAAAGTCAGCCGCTGTGAGGGGATGAGGTGGTGTGAATGATTAAAAAGGTTATGGAAAAAATAGTGCGGGTGAGCGCTGACACAGCTCTCGAGGCTGTGGTTTTTCTCATGGGGGGAGCAGAAAGGTCGCGTGAGCAGTGCTGGGACCCCTCGGTGCCGCAGGGCTGCAGCCGGGAGGGGGGCAGGGGAGGGGGTCCCGGTGCTGCTTCCCGGGAAGGGGCAAGGGCGCTTCCTGCCCCTTCCTGAGGCGCCTGCGGGCGTGCTGGCTGTGGGGAGAGGCCGGGCTGGGCCCGGGGCGTGCGGCTGCCGCAGCGGCGGGTGGCGGGGGTGCGGGGGGTGACTGGGGAGGGGTGCTGGGGTGGCCGGGGGGGGGTTTGATGGGGGTGACCCCGGGGGGGAGGGGGAGGGCTGACGGGGGTGACCGGGGGGGGGTTGACCGAGGCGCGGCCGGCGGGGGGCGCTGCAGCGCCCGGGGGGGGGGGGCGGGGCGGTGGGAGCTGGGGGCGGGCCGGGGGCGGGGCCTGCCGCGGGCGGGGCGGGGCCGGGAAGCGGGCGGGGCCGTGCCTGGGCCGCCGATGGCGCCGCGGGCCGCCCCGCCGCGCTTCGGGCCGCTGCAGCTGGCGCTGGCGGCGGCGGGGACGGCGGCGGCGGCGCTGGACGTGTGCGCCGACGGGTGGGTGGCGGCGGAGTACGCGCGCGGCGGGCAGCCCGGCTGGGCCGCGCTGGCGCTGGGGCTGCTGGCCACCGCCTCGGTCGCCACCCAGGCCTGCAGCTGGCTCTGGCTCCGCTCCGACCCGCCCGCCCTGCGCCCCGGCGTGCCCCCATGGCTGCTGGCCGCTCTCCACCTCCTCCAGCTCGGCTTCCTCTTCAGGCACGGTATCCCCCCCGCCCCGGGCATCCTTGCGGTTCCTCTCCCCCTCCCCCTCCCCCCCCCCCCCCCAACCCCAGGCGTGCCCCCGGCCTGCTCTGGGCATCCCCCCTGGCGTCACCCCCCCGGCCCCCTACTCCGCCCCAGCCTTTCCCCCTGCCTTCCCCGGCTGCCCCCTCACCCTGCCCCTGCGGAGGAAGAGGGGCCCGACCCCCTGCGGCTACCACGCTGCCCCGGGAGCCCCTTGGACACCCCGATACCTGGGGACGGGGGGACGGCGGTGCCCTCCAGCTGAAGTTTCCCACCCACGTCCCAAAGCACCGGCTTTGCTCCCTCTCCCGGTGCTGTCGCCGCTGCTGGAGGCCTCCTGCCAAACCGAGCAGGGCTGGGCGCCGGGGAGCCAGCCGGAGCGGTGAATGCCCCGAAACCTTGTCTCGTCCTTGGCTCTCCCGGCTGTTTGGGAAGCAGCGTGGCTGCGCCTTGCCTCCCCTCCCGGGGGAAGGAAATAATCCGTCGGCTTCCACCGAGAGCGATGCTTGGTTTCAGGCTGGAACGACGCGGCTGGGCGTCGTGTGGGCGCTGCGGTGCTTGGCTTGGGAAGGGGGAGGGAGCAGCCCCAGCATAAATTGGAGCGCTTCAAATTGTCCCGCCAGGGCACCGTGAGGACTGAGGGCCACGCTGCGTTGCACCCAGCAGCCCCTCACCGCTGGCCGGGTCCCCATACAGGTGCCTCCACGCTCTGAAGGTGGGCTGGAAGGTGTGCTGGGCAAAGGCAGAGGAGGAGGAGGAGCAGAGCCGCATGGCCTTCCTCTCCCACGACATCAGCATGCTGCGCCTTTTCGAGACCTTCCTGGAGAACACCCCGCAGCTCACCCTGCTCCTCTATGTTATCCTGCGGACAAACAAGGCAGAGCCCTCCCAGGGTGAGGGGTCTGGGGCCAGGGGAGGGAGGCTGCAGGGGGGCAGGCGTGAGGTCAGAGCGGGCTTGGACAGGACAGACCAGATGGGCTGTCTGGGGGCTGCAGGACCCAGCAGGACACTGTTCATCTGTCCTTGCTTGAGGTGTCATTCTTCTCCCACGTCACTCCCCTTGACATGACACACAGGAGGGTGGTCCCCTGTTCTGTGCTCACGTGCCCCAGTGGACTGTGCTGGGCGTGGGGTGGGAGGGTTGAAGCTGGGGGACCTCTGTGGTCATTCCCCTGAGGGTCAGGAGAGAAATCAGGAGCCTGCTGGGGAGCAGGGAGATGCTGTTGTGGATGTGGACAGAGGGTGGGGCACAGGCCACCAAGGAGGTGCTTTGGTGCCCGTTGTGGGGTGGGGAGCAAGTGTCCACTGCAAGGAAACAGGGAGCCCAGTCATGTGCTGGTTAGGTGGAGCCAGCGCTCATCTCCTGCCTGTGTGAGCTGGGGACTTCCCTGGCTGGGAGACGGGCTCTGCAGAGCCGTTTGGTCCCATTGCTTCTTCCCAATCTCCTGGGAAAGGCCGGGCAGCAGCTGCCTCCTCAGGGAGGGCAGAAGGCCCTCCTCAGGAGAGAGACACAGGTGCTGAGGCTCTGATCCTCCGCAGCAGCTGCTTTGCAGGCTGGTGGGAAGCTTGTTTTAGCAATGCCAGGCAGGGGGAGGTTTGAGCTGGGCCCCCCCCCCCCTCAATCTGCCCTCAGCATCTCCACCACTGTGTTTGCAGGACTGGGGATCTGCACTGCGTTCCTGTGTGTGACGTGGTCTCTACTGGACTATCACCAGTCCCTGCGCTCCTTCTTGCAGGACAAGTACGAGCTGAGCCTGGGCTCCTCCGTCATCTACTTCTTGTGGAACCTCTTCCTCATCTGCCCCCGCATCCTCGTGGTTGCCCTCTTTGCCCTGCTCTGGCCCTACGGTGTGGCTGTCCACTTCCCACTCGTGTGGCTGGCGATGTTCCTCTGGGTCAGCCTGCAGGGCACAGACTTCATGGAGTCACCTGGCCCTGAGCAGCTCTACCGGGCCATGGTGGCTGTGATCCTCTACTTCAGCTGGTTCAATGTGGCACAGGGGAGGACGCTGTACCGCAGCATCATCTATCATGGCTTCATCCTGGTGGACAGCACGCTGCTGGCCCTGTCCTGGCTCTGGTGCCGGTCCCCCTCTGATGAGCACTCGTACCTTGTCCCAGTGGTTGCTGCCGCCCTGCCCTGCTACCTGCTGGGGCTGGCGCTCAGAGTCACCTACTATAAGTGGCTGCACCCCAATGTGCAGGCGCAGCAAGAAGGTGGCTACGACGAGGTGGATACCAACATGAGGAGTGGTGGGCTGGAGTTTCTCTCGCTCTCGGTGCCAGACCTCATGAACAGGCGGATGCGATGGCTGGCCCAGACCCAGTTCCCCATCCCCTGGCTGGCAGGGCAGCGCTTCCTGAATGGGGCTGCGTCTGTTGAGTCTGCTGTCTGAGGCCAGCTCCTCCAAAGTGACTTGCTGGGGAGACAGAGTTGTTAGTCCTGCTCCTGGTTCTGCCCCCGTCAGGCTGTTGGTTTGGGCAGCTGGAGGGACCTGGCAGAAACTAGGGGTGATGTGCAAGCACCCAGCGAGTCGCGTGTCACACAGCACAGTTCCCGTGGCTGTGCCCTTGAGGAGAGCCACAGTGTTCGTGGGGGGTCCAGCATGTTGTGGCTGCACTGCCGTGTCAGCTTGTCTTGTTATTTATTATAGTGTTCCAGGCGGGGGGGGGGAAGAGCAATGGTTTGTTCTCTTTGCCTGTGCCTCTCCTGTGCCTGCTGCTACCGGTGCTGCTTGGGGAGGTGGGTGCTGGTGGGGAAGAGCTTGTTCCCTCCTTGGCAGCAGCTCTGTGATCTTTCTGTTTCCAGCCAGGATTTTCCTCCTTCTCCTGTTTTGCTGTTAGGGTCAAAGATTGCCCCTTATCGCCACATTCAGGGAGAGACAGGGAAGGAGGCAGGGATTCCCCTGCACTGGGAGAGCAGCTGCCCTGGGCAGGCAGGGGTGGTGCCCACACCCGAGGGAGGGTGTTGGGACAGCACAGGGTCAGGGCATGTGGGGGCTGTGCCCCTGCCTTGTGGCAGTGCTTTGCCCCTTCAGAAATGGGGAAGCACATTCCAGTGTGGATTCTCTGTGGACAGAAATGTTGGTTCTGCCCTTTGCCACGTTTGCTGGATCCCTTCCTGCCTTTCCCTTCCTGCTGCGGGCTGAGGGGCAGAGCTGAAGCTTCATGCTTGAAGCTGGGCTCTGGGGTCTGGGCTGGGCAGGTCACTCCTTTGCTGCTGCCCCAGACCGTCTCTTTTCTCCTTTGAGCAGCAAATGCTGTTTGTGGGGTGGGGGCTGGCAGGGTGCCACAGCACCATGGGACCCTGTCCTCCTGGGGGGGACAGTGGCTGTGTCCTGGTGTACGGCCACAGTGTGGATCAGCGCTTCTGGCTTATTATGGACACCTCATGCTCCCTTTGCTGCCCTTCCCACCACCACACCCCAGGCGGTGCTCCCAACGCCGTGACCAGGCTGGAGTTGGCCATGACTGGTTTCTGAGCTGTAGGTGGCCATTGATGTGGTCAGCAGGGGGCTGTGCCAGCTCCTGGCCATGGACACCTGCTGCTTTCCAGGTGGGGCTGCCCCTGGCTCGGTGCCAAAACCCAAGCAGGCCCCAAAATGGCCCCAGGCTCTTTTTGCTGTTGCCCAGCCAGCAGCCGTGGCACATCCTGGCTGCCCACAGCATTGGCCCCATCCCCTCGCCTCTGTCGCCCACACTCCCGGCAGGACCCTGTCCCAGGAGCAGACTCCTCCCCCCCATACCAGGGCAGGGGGAGGCAGCAGGATGCCACTGGAGGAGTAGCTGAAATGCTCATTTCACAGCTGTTCCTGTAACAACATAAGCCCACGGCCAAGGACAGCAGCACCACAGCAGGGACTGGGAGGAGGGTTGTTTGTTGGCCTTGTGCAAAAGAAAAAGGGAAGGTTTGTGCAGGACTATCTAAGCGCCATGTGCCTCCCCTGGGCAGCACAGCAGAGCCAGGGAGCCGGTACGGCCACTGCTGGCTCCCGCAGGACACCCCAGGGGAGCGGGGTCTCCACCAGCCGCTGGTGCCAGCAGCTGCACTGCAACCTGCAGCACCGTCACCCTGAACACCGACTCTGCCACCGAGCCCAGCCCAGGCCCTCGCAGGGGTGTGAGAGAACAGGCTGAAGCAGTGACTATAGAAAATAAAGACTTTATTTTTTTTTTTTTCCAGTTCATAGCACAGTTCCCATTACACAGACCAGGAACGGGCAAAGGCTCCGCAGCCAGCAGCACCCAGGGCTCACCCCTCTCCTGCTGCCGAGGGGTCGGTAGCGCAGCACGGGCCGCTGCGGGCTCCGGGGGTCTTGCTGCTTTCCATGAGCGCCAGCACAGACATCTCCCCCAGGGCTCTTGGAGGCAGCAAATATTAGTGGATTAGGTGGTTTTTTTAAAGCCTCTGTGGCTGCAGTGAAGCTGGAGAGGAGCCTGGCAGCACGCAGGCGGGCTCGGCCTCAGCGCCCCGGGCCAGCAGGCTGGCTGTCATTTGGGTTTGTCACCGGTTCAGCTACAGCCAGGTCAGGGGTAACGGGAGAGCACAGAGACAGAAGAAAATCAATGCTTGGATAGAGATGCTGTTCCTGTCACACGAGAGACAGGAAAAGTCTTAAATTCAGCCAGCAGAGGAAAAAATAAAATAGCCAGGTCAACCTTTATTAAACATAAACACAGAAAATGTACCATCAACCTCCTATTATAAAAGTACTTTACATACATTCAAGGAAACATCGTATAAATATCAGTATGAAATGTCACTGGCTGCAAGAGTTCCACACTCAGCTAAAATTCTGTCGACATCTTAAAATTTCCTTAAAACAGATTAAAGTAAACAAACACAAAGCAAAGCCAGCCAGCTGCCAGGCTGCTTCGTACCTTGGGTCCAGCACTCACTGCGAGTGCCTGGGCAAAACACATCCCACCTCCCAGCGCGGGCCAGCATGGCTGTCCTGCAAGCTGCTTTGGACGTTAGAGCAAAAGGGCCGCTCAGCCACGCCAGATGGTGGGAGGTTAAGGCACAGGTTTTAATCCCAAAGTTCAGCCAGCCGGAGTACGAGACGTGCTCCGAACAGGCTGTTTCACAGGCTGGGACATCTCCCAAGCCCGCTTACAGGAGACCTTTGGATGGGCTGGGGACCCGCAGAGAGATGTTCAGGATCCAGCACAGACTCTTCTGTGACTGCCAGTAAGTCCTGGTCTTCTGGTAACATTTCAGACCCTGGGAGCAATGGGGCTGCTTCTCAGCATGGCTCACTTCCTAGCAGATCTGCTCCGGCTGATGCAGTAATGACATTTCACAGGGACCCCAGATGAACTGGACTCTTTATGGACCCAGCAGTAATGGAGCTGTAGCCCTGTAGCAACTCTCCCTGCTCTGCACGGGGCCCATGCTGCTGTGAAACAGCAGCACACACCTACACAGGCTGCCCCAGCTGTGTGGCAACACCCAGTAACACACCTGAGCTCTCCATCTTGTGTACACAGCAGATGGGAGAACATCCCCCATGGGCTCCTGCTTCTCTTCAAACCCTGCTGCTGAGCACTATGCAGCACGTCCCCAGCTTGCTGCAGGGGCTCTGCTGGGCCAGCAGCTGCGAGCAGAGTGGCAGCTGTCAGTGCAGCCAAAAGACATCCCCTCCACTGAGCTGTTCAGGAACAGCCACAGCAGAAATTGGCTCCTCAGATTTTTTTCTAATGGGATGACAGGTCGTGTTGCTTGCAGGCAGCAGCTTTGACACAGACGGCACGCTCCTGAAGCAGAGAGTTCCTGGGGGAATATGCAGATCCAGACCATCTGCCTGAGATCAGAGCACAAGGCCAACACCTAGCAAGGGGCTGGATGGAAAGCAGACCACTCCCAGCTCTGGCAACCACCTTGGAGAAAGAGAATATCCTCTGGTTTTAATTTAAAAAAAAAAAAAGGCAAAACTGGAGCTAGGAACATGTGAAACAGAGACCTCTGTGTCTAGCCCCTTAGCTCAGGGGATCCAAACCCCTTGCTCTAGGTACTTTCTCCACGGCAGTGACCGGAGCTGGCCCAGGAACAGATGCTCCCAGGGCACAGCAGAGCATGTGCTGAGCTGGCGCAGCAACTCCCCCAGCACCGATGGAAATTATTCCTCAGTAATTAATGCCATGAAAGGAATGCAGCAAACATATCACCTGCTTCTGTGGGCACAGCCTGGGTGGGTCTCCTCCCTGAAGCTTTCAGACCAGTCCCTCGTGGGTCCCAGACAGGTGCCGCTGGGCTGGAGACCAGAGATCCGGAAGGGTTTGGGTGCAGCTGCAGTGTTACGCTCAATGGAGCAGCAGAGGCATGCGGTGGGGCGCAGAAGACATCTGTCCTCTGTGCAGAAACCCCAGGCACCTGCTGATTTGGTGCCATCAGGGTACAGGGAGGTGGCAGATACCACTGAACACAAACTGACCTGGCACAAAACCAGCGCCCTGTGCCAGCCCCCAGTCTCCAGCTGGCTATTTCTGGCTAGTGGTACTGCAGGACACTGACTCCAGCCTTTTTTTCTGAGATGGTAGCAGAAAAGTCAGCGTAACCATCACTCCCAAGGCCAGTGTGCTCCAGGCTGCCAAGTCACAGTGTCTTAGAACATTTGAGTCCCTCTTAGCAAGGGTTTTGTTTCTAACTATGTAGTTAGGCTAATGCAAAGAAGAATATAAGAAAATTGAATCTGATTCTACTAAAAGGAACTTACTCTCATAAATGGAGTCAGGAAAGCAGAGGTGAAGGTTAATAACTGTACCCTTCTTAGTAACATTCATGAAGATTTAGTTCTCTCAAATTATTCCTAGTCCAGACGAGGACTCTGTTCACATCTGAGCAGTCTTGCAATAGTGTTGTGCTGTGTCTAATGTTCATAGGCAGTTTTGTTTTCCTTTACAGGGAAAATCTGTGGGATCAACAGTCTGGGTCATGGATAGCTGGAATCCAATGATCTCCTGCTTGTTAACAGGCTTGCGCATACATTGACTAGAAGCCACCAGGATCAACTCAGAACACCAACAGTTTCCTTACTGGGAACCATGTATCCCAGAAACACTCCCCTATCTTTCTATTTTCCAGTAATCCCACGTTGAGCAAATAACATAAGGACATTGTAATAAATTAACTGCTTTGAACACCCAGGGAAGGAGAGAGGACACATTTCACAGCAGCAGAGGTATTTTTGACATTTTCATTAATATTTCCTATGGAAAAAAAAACATAGCTCTTTTCGGCTTTGCGAAACGAGGGAGGTTCAGCTCTGCCATCACTATTTTTCTATAAAAATAAGGTTTTGTGTTTACTTGGGTTCTACAACTAAGCTGAATAGAAAGGAGGAGGCTCTTACAAATAATTCTGCTGTTGTATCACCCCCTCCCTCTGGAAACTACCTGCTAGAGGAATTCAGCTGGCTTCTCTAAGTCCCTTCTTCAGACAAGCTCTAGCTCTGCTCAGTCTAGTGCTTCTTTATAGGACACCTTTGTACTTGGCAGGGCCTGTACTCCTGAGGAAATAGCCTGGTGTCATGTTTTACTGTACAGTTTGCATTAGGTATGTTTTCTTCATCAAGCTGAAAAGTGAGTCCCCAAATGTATGAGATTTCTGCCTCCCCAGCAATGGACAGGGCTTGCAGGAGCTACAGTCATGCCTTTGCTCCAACTTCTTACAGGAAGTCTAACTCGAGGGCTTGGTGAAGGGACACGAGGTCTGCATGATTTGTGATCCTCCAGAAAGGCATGTTGTGCTGTAACAGAGAGATGACAAAGTCAGCTTTATCAGAGCGATTTTACAGCTAGATGGAAGCAGTCAAGGTACACCTGTAGGGTTGTGCAATACGGCGTTTGTGACAGCACTGTCTGAGCATACCATGTTCAGGAAGGACCTCAGCCGTATGCACATCGGTATCTGAAGCCTATCTTATCTGTACATCTGTTTATGATGGGCACTGGCATTGACTATCAGCTGCTTTGCGTGCTCAAGATGGAAACCTCAATGCTCGGCTGTGAGCTGCTGCTTCACCCAGGAAAGCCTTTCCAGGGCTCCCAGAGACCCTGTGTAGATGACAACTCTGGCACGTGGCAGACAGCGTGAAGCATGCAGAGACGATGTCCTGACAGTAATCTATGCACTTCACTGCCTTCCACTGAATCACCTGTTCAGGCCTGTCCAAATCAATCAGTTTGCTCTTTGTTTGTAATTCACACTGATGGTAGATGCTGTGTATTGATCTGACGGCTGGCAACCAAGTCCTGACTCCCTCCGTGCTTCTGAGAAATTGCATTATCCTAACCGATAGCTGCATGCTATGATCACGACATGCTACATCAAAGATACTATTTTACAGGGACAATGTTATACGCAATCCTAAACGAGTAAAACAGAAACTTTAAACCCCAAAGAGCCAGAAAAGTCCCCATCTTAAAGCAGTGAAAGCTCTCATGCATCAAAGGCAAAGTTTCCTCCTGGCTGCCCCTGGCCTGAAGAGTTCAGCCCTGGAAAAAGAGTCCCTGTAGAAAAAGACTGCTGCAGTAACTTCCCTTTACATCCACCCACATCCCACCTCTGCAGAGTCAGAAACCCACCTGCTTAGCTGCAACCTCTTCATCACGCCCATCTCCAATTACCACATAGGTGACTTTCTTTCCAAATCGTGACACGATCCTCTCAAAACAGCTCTCTTTACCTGCCAAAAGACAATCCCACTATAATGAGCCATAGGCAGAGAGTAACGGAAACCTGAACAGGTCCCTTCTTCCCAGTACAGAAACACATTCTTGTCTTGCTGGGAAGGGGGTAACACCCAGTTCAGCTCGTGAGGCCAGAAGCCACCACTATTACATGGCCAGCTGGACCACAGCAGCCACGGGGGCTGCTCAGCTGCAGAAATGGTATTTCCTGTGTAAAAATTCCAGCTAACTTGCAGCAGACGCCTCAGTGCCAGGTACTCAGCACAACCCCTTACCTATTTTTGTAGCACTATAAATATTTTCGATGGGAAACACTTCACCCAATCCATACAGGAGAACTTTGGCAAGTGCTGGCACCAGTTGAGTGGTTGTGATCAGGATGTTCACACAGTTTTTTCTAAAAGAAGAAAAACACTTGTAAAAGCACATCAATGGCCAGTGGTGCCAAGGGCTACTCTGGGCAGCTTGCTCAGCTTTCCAAAGTGCCATGTGCTTTGTTGTCTTGCTTTCAAGAGGCTTTTTAGGCCAAGATTTTGATGTGTGGGTTTTGCTTGTTTGTTTTTTGTTTTAAACAGAAATTGTCTGGCAGGAATGCAATTTTGTGAGCACAGTCCTATTAAGAGGACCTCCTTAACAACAGATGTTGCAGCAGAAAAATCCCAAAGGGTGCTCAGGAGTGGAGTTCCTGCACTCACTTTGCTTCCCAGTACCTATGACAAGCAGCAGTAGTATTACATATGGACACTGCTGCAACAAAGCACTGCATGCAAATCTAAGCAAGAGAAAGGGCTGAGAAAGCAACATACACATTTCCAGTTTCCATACCTGGACTGTATGAGTAGCAGGGACTTTAATGCAGTTTCCAGCCAGGAATCCGTTAGCACTTCTATATCGGTCCTTAGTCGCTGCAGAGCTTCCCTCTTCTGCGGGCTAAGAAGGCCTGGAAGGCAAGCAAGACAAGTTTTCCCAGCTGAGCTGGCAAGTCTAACACAGACAGAGCCATCACTCAATTTAACAGCTGCCTGTTCTGCAATAAATAACACAGTACTGAAGGCATCTGAAAGCTGAGACTGTCTCGAGGCAACGGGAGAAACCAGCTTCCAGTGACACAGATGAGCCCAGATACCCATCTGCGACTCTGACTGTGGTGAATTGGGCAGATACTTTTCTCTGATTATTTCAAGCCATTTCTCAGGATACATGCAACAAAATGCATTTCTCTTGTACAAAGCACTCACAGCAATAGATGTTGTCCGAGGCCACAGACAGCAGGGGAAGGAACTCCTGCAGTCACCCTGTCTGACTTACTACTTCCCAAGGACCCTTTCCACTTCCCACTTTAATTCCTCTTCGATATCTTTTTTAATCCTTTTTTTTTATCCCCATATTTTTTATCCTTTTTAGATATCATTTTCTCAAAGCATCCGGTTTTGAATTTAAAAGCAGCCAGAAATGGAGCCCATACACTCAAACCTGCTCCCGTCAGTAAATGCAACAAGAAAGGAACACCTTGAGTCTGAACCTCTCTCGACCCAATTTCCAGCCATGACTTACGAACCTCCGCTTCACTCCAGCCCTGAAGTACACCAGTCATCTGACAATGAGGCCACGGAGGGACCCACTGTGGGCTGCACTGCCAACTGCTTTACCATGTGGCTTTAGACAGGTCCTGAAAAACTTTGCATCCAGGTTTCCCACATGCAAAATATGGAACAATGGTCTGATCCTTACCGGAAATAAGGTAATTACACCACACTGAAATGCAGACTTACACTGTTAGATTTTTAAGGCTGAAAGTTATAGTTTTGAGCACCTGTTTTTTAGCAAAGATGTCCAAGAAAACATTCTATCAAGGGTTTTTTTGCGTAGGCAAAGGGTACCCAAACCCACAACCCACCAGGCCAAGTCACCCTGCCAGGTGAGCAGCACCCCTTTCCCAGGGATGTCAATGCCAAGATTCAGACTAAACAGAAAATTTATCTCCATTTGGTATCTGTGGTTTCCATCATTATTACTACTTTGGCACTGGAAGGGAAGCAAAACTAGAAGATTTTAAGTGACTTCGTGAACAAAGAGATGTCATGTCAGATTATGAGCACAACAGCCAAAAGGGTGAACGCTGTATTTCTTGACAATGGCATGATAAAAGACAGATTTTGTGAAGACACAAGTGAAAAGACCTCCTAAGCAGCACGATATGCAAGTCATTTAGGCTCATTCTCAGCAGAGTGACAGGCAGCCTTTCATACAAAATTAGGAAAGGGACACTGTTTGCACCAAAATTTTCTCTTAGATATAGGATTGACTGACCACCCCTATCTACATAACTCACAGACTGCACTGGCATGCCGTTCAGTTTTGGAAGACGTACCCTCCTAGATTCCATGGAGATTTGATCCCATTTAGCAGTAGGAGAATGGTTACTTTTCATGTCCAAACATTCAGGAAGGCAAAAGCTCTGAGGAAGGACCGAGTCTGGCACCACAAACTCTCTTTAGTGCTCAGATATTGGTGCAGGTGAACACTCACCTCCAACGTTAGTTTTGTATTTGTCGTAGATCTCTCGTACCCTGCGGTAGCGGAAGGCCAATTTTCTCATCCAGTCCACTCCACCCTGGACACCAACTGATGAGCTGTGATTTGTGTTGCTTCCTGAGCCACTGAAGCCATCCGTGGAGAAATTGTAGTTGCTATTTCAGAAAAGCAGATCTGTTATGTGTGGCACAGCAGCAGCATCACTGCAGCTTTTCTGGCAGGGTTGCAGACTTCAGCTCTGACAGCAGCTAGAAAAGCACCTCGGAGAGGAACTCTGCACAACCACCACTGCACCCTGACAGTGGAGACTGGCTTCTACTGGCAACATACTCTGATATCCAACTACATTTGCTGCCAGTTCTGAACTGCTGTAGTGAAATGTACTGATTCAACTCTTCTTTCACACCCTCCACTACAAAACCTTCCTTTGCTCTTTGACTGCTCACTCCTCTGCAATACAGAGCATCCTTCCCACTAAACCTTTTCTCATCCTGCAGTGATAAACCCCAGCATAGTATTTTCCAAACATAACATCTGTGTCTTTACATCACAGCTGCAGCTCCACAAGCAGCTGAACTGCTTTACCAGCTCATGACTGCAGGAAGCAGGTCCTGTTTCACCACTTTCCCCGTATTTCTTTCTCCCTGACAGACAGGCACTTCTCAGACCTTTCCAGGAGCCAGTTCAGCTCATTAATGCAAGAGAAAACTTACCCTCACCCTGCCTGATAGTGTACACAATCAGCTCACAGAGGGATGCAAACCACAGGGAGACTTTCAAAGGTCAAGATCGTGAAGTTTGGAGTGTTGGTCCTCCACTCATGATGTGTCATTAACCACACAGGCAACATTCAACAGTGGACAATATAATTCACATTATAATTCTGAAAGTCTTAATGTTTTGTAGGTCTTCAAAGAAATACCACCCAGCAAACAAACACCATTTGCCAAGTTTCATCCCCTGCACAATGCTCACCTCCATCCCTTAACCCCATTTGGGTTTGAAGTCCCCACAAAAAAACAGATTACATCAGCTATATATTTCATGCATTCATCAGTACACCACCTTAAATCTTGGCCATTGTCATCAGATGCCACATCTTCTATGTGTACCTGGTCACACTCCTGTTTAAGAAAAAAATAGAAATAAAGTCACACTGTTGTAATCCAGAAATATACTGAAATTTGCAGATTAAAGAAAGTGTGATATAAAACTAACGCCTCACATTTCCCAACAGCAACAAGCCATGCCATACTGCCTCCACAAACCTATACATAGCTTCCATTAGCTTTGTCTTCCAGTACCAGGTTTTACTTCTCAGCACCTACAGGTCCTTGCCGAGACTGGGATTTGAAGTACCAGAGAAGTCTGAAAAAAGCATGTTTCTATGACATTTTGAGTTGTCTGCAAAAAAGGAACTTTGACAGTCACTAAACAGGTTGGACTAAAAGCTCACTTGTCATTTGAAACCCTTTTGCCATTTCACAAAAACAAACCAAACAAAACCAAAAATACCCCAAAACCACATTATCTGGTCAAGTGTTGATATTCCATTTCATCAACACAACAGTCAATTCTGTTACCGGAGAGCCCACAGCACCAACCCTGGAGTGAAACATCAGCATGGTGGCATTGCCAAGACTCTGGTGCTTAGCACAGCTGATTTAACCCAGAGGTAAACTGCAAACACCTTAGGACAAGAAGTGAATTTTCCTAATTTCAAGAATTTCCCACTGCTGCGACTAACCAACACCTACAGCAATAAGCGTCATTGTTGATCACATAGTTATCGTATCAGTGACTACCTTTCCAGCACAAGAGACTGTATTTGGTTTGTTTGTTTGTTTGTCTTCTGGAGCAGGGAGGTAACTGTCATTACCACCTTTGCAAAGTTCACAGCTGCAAGTAGTCACAGTCACAAATGGAAACTTCATTTAAGTTTCTGTTTGCATCAGTAAAAACATCTTGTTTTCCCACGACGTTCACCAGTGAGGCACCTACAATTAATTGTTCGCTGTTATATTCAGCCTTCCTAAGCTTTAAAATAGTCCTGTAAATTCTGCAAATTAGGCTCACGAGTCCATATTCGTGGACTGATATCAAAGAAGATATGAGTCAGGAAATTTGCTATTTCTAACCATTTAATTCCAGATTCTGGCATAACTTCACACCTTCCTGTATAGATTGCATTACTGTGTCTATTACTATCTGATAACGTATCATAGCACAGCATAGGGCATTGCCATGATTAAAGCAAAGATTTATATTCAGCTTCTGTGGAAGTGGTGCAGAACGGTGAGATGTATTTAATTTGGCAAAGAATACTGCACATGATAGAGGATGGGAGATGATCAGAAGTCCTTGAGGCAGGATGGGAACAGGAGAGCAGCAGAGATAGCTTGCAGGAAAGAAAAACAGAGGGTGCTGTGGGACCTCCATGTGTACAGCATGCTTGCCTATGGAAGCGTGTCCTTCATAGTTGTTACACAGCCAATGTAACCTACGGAGACACTGGCTGAGATGCACAAGTTGTATTCTGTCCTTGGCTTAGTCAAAGCCCCTGAGACCTGACATTCTCAAGGTCATCTTTTTCCCCACATCTCTGGTCTCCATTTGAAGACATGATAAGTGAAAGCAAAGTGCTCACCAGTCCAGAATGAAAATACAAGACAAAGCAGATATCGCTCTTTTTATTTATACAGGTTCAAGTAGAAACCTGTAATAGAGCTAAGAGAGCTCATGACACTAGAAGTCTGCAGAATGCCTGTCTCAGATAAAAGAGTACACCTCTTTGATTTGGTTGTGCTTAGAACCACTTCAGTTTTGGCAGACTGTTATGTTTCAGCATTAAGTGGCTCTGAAGCACAATAGCCCTCACAAACGGTGCAGTGTAATTCTAACTAGGTAATGTGGAGTTTTGCCTTTCAAAAACATTTGCCATGTACCTCCAAGTCATTGAAAAACAAATGAGTATCAGCTACTTCAAAAATCATCTCCTCCATTGACAGACCTGAGCCAATCACTAGAGTTGGATCCTGGCAAAACAAAAAGAGAAAATGTAAATTCACTGGGGTTACAGGCAGAAGTAAATTGTGATAAATCTTTCATCAGTTACGTTGCACAGAGTTTCCACTGTATATCAAGCCTGATGTAATTCCATCTGCATTCAGCGGTGTGAACTCCAATTTCCCTAATATTTTAAACAACTCAAAAAAAAAAAAAATCCACATTCTGGTAATAGAGCGACCCAAAATTTAACAAAACACTTCAGTACTGCATAGCAGGGACTGATGCATTTTCAGAAGCAACACAAACAAAACATCCAAAAATCTTCAATATATTTTGAAGGAGAAAAAATACTTATTTTCACTATGTGCTATGATGATGATAGCAATTCCCAGTGATGATAAAAACAGTTTGACATTTGAAGACTTGTACTGTTAGAAGGGAAGTGTTTGTGATATTCATATCCTAGCTCTGTATAAACCCAAATTTATACAGAGCTAGGATAACTGACAACAAGTTAAAAGTATCACCTTATACATTTAAAACAAAATATCATTTTCTATTCCTTTTCCAAAGATTAACATTTACTTCTGCATGACAGATATGTTTTTTTCCCCCAGAAAAGACAATATTACCTTGCCATATTTTTGAGCATAAGACCCTGTGAGAAGTGAATGGAAGATTATTATGGTCTCATCCAGGTCCCAGAGAAACACTCGCTGTGTAGAGAAGAAAAACAGGTTGGAGTTGAGATATTCCAAGCACTGAGCTACAATAAAGGAGCAAGTTTTAGGATTAATTTTGTGGCTAGCCGCAGTATGCTTTTAACAGATATGAACAACAGTATTCATCTTACAGGCTGAACACATTATCAATTAAACTCTTTCAATTTAGTGAGGTGCAGTTTATATACCGCTATAGTGCAACTATACACTCAGTGTAAGGCTCTCTTGGTCAAACTATTTCAAAAGCTTCCCTTGCTTTTATAGTTAGAAAAGCAAAAACTTAAGAGTGCTAATGAATTTGAGAGCCCTGCTAGGGTAAAATTTTACTGCCTGTGATCTGGAGACCACCAGGTAAATGACCTTGGTGTTTATCAGAGACACCTTTGTTATGACAAATAAGGGGGATTGGCTGCCATGAGGAATACCAGAGTTTCAGTACAGAAGGACTTTGATAAACTTGAGAACCGGGCCAACAGGAACTAGAAGTTCAACAACTGCAGATTCTGCATGTGGGGTAGAATAAGCCCTCGCATTGGTCCAGGCTGGAAGGAGCTGGAGGGTACAGTGGACACCAGATGCAGTATGAGCCAGCAGCGCTCTCTCCCTGCAGATAAGGCGAACCCTGTGCTGGAGAATACTAAGTGTGCCTAGCTGATAGAAGAAAGGTGCTGTCTCACCCTGCTTGGCACTGGGAAAGTCACCCCAGATTGCATCCCTAGTTCCGGAAGTACGTGAGGAAACTAGAGAGCGGGCGGCAAAAGGCTGTCGAGATGGTCTGCAGATCTCTCTAGAGGAGAGGCCGAGGGAGCTGTAATGGTTTATCTCGGCAAAGAGGAGACCAAGGGTGACTTAATAGCAGGCACAACTAATTGAAAGGGAACTGCAAAGATGATGGAGACAATTCTTCTCAGTAGTGGCAGACAGAAAATTGCCATGGAAAAAGAAGGGGAAATTTGCAGCTTGGGAGATTCCAGTTGGAGACAGAAAACCTCCTTCCCCAGGTGGACATGGTAGTCCTGGGACAGATCACTAGACAGGTAGAGGATCTCCAGCCTTGGAGGTTCTCAAGGCTCAGCTAGACAAAGCCATGGTTCTAGTGCTGGGGACAGCCCTGCTCTGAGCAGGAGGAGCTGTACAAAAGACATCCAGATGTCTCCTCCATTGACACCACTATGATTCCAAGATGCATTTAAGTGATGCTTGTCAAGGACCACTGAAGAACTCATTTGGGCCAGTTCTCATATAACATGGGTCATGGGTATTTCCCAAATTATCTCACAGTACAGGAAAGACATCAATCTGTTGGAGCGGGTCTAGAGGAGGGCCACAAAAATGATCAGAAGGATGGAAGACCTCTCCTGTGAGGAAAGGCTGAGAGAGTTGGGGTTGTTCAGCCTGCAGAAGAGAAGGCTCTGGGGAGACCTTACTGCGGCCTTTCGATACTTAAAGGGGGCTTATAAGAAAGATGGAGACAGACTTTTTAGCAGGGCCTGTTGTGACAGGACAAAGGGTAATGGTTTTAAACTCAAAGAGGGTAGATTCAGACCAGATGTAAGGAAGACATTTTTTTACAATGAGGGTGGT
Organism: Mycteria americana; assembly: GCF_035582795.1. Taxonomy (NCBI): domain Eukaryota; kingdom Metazoa; phylum Chordata; class Aves; order Ciconiiformes; family Ciconiidae; genus Mycteria; species Mycteria americana. The sequence goes on from NC_134385.1 coordinate 8,202,561, forward strand.
GAAACCCTGAAACAGATTGCCCAGAGAGGTGGTAGATGCCCCATTCCTGGAAACATTCAAGGTCAGGTTGGACAGGGCTCTGAGCAACCTGATCTAGTTGAAGATGTCCCTGCTCATTGCAGGGGGGTTGGACTAGATGACCTTTAAAGGAGGTCACTTCCAACCCAAACTATTCTATGATTCTAATGATTCCCCTTCCATTTCCACAGAGATAGGACAAAAGAAAGAGAGGAGGACTTTTACCACCACACTATTCTGCAATGCTACCTGTAGAAAACAAGATTACTATTTACCTCCAGTTCACTGTCCTGTGAGGAGGAGGTATCTGCTTTCCTCTTCCCCCTGTTCTTCCCAGGGATGTTTTTTCTTGCCTGCTCATCTAACTCTTTACTTGCTGTTGCTCTTGATAATGAAGGACTCGTGGATGCATCTCCTAGAAGAAAGAAATCACACAGCTCTCACCCCCTCATGTCCCAAAACAAACACCAACAGTTTGGCCACAGTTTGGCTTATAGTTTGGCCACAAACCACCTTTGCAAAAGGTAAGATGTTATCTTGCTTTATTGATGCAGTAGTAGTTGAACACTTAGTAGAACATAAAACATGATTTCTTTGTCCCATCATTTCAAAACAGCTCTGTCTCCTCAATTCAGTCCACCAGGACTGAGCTACTGCAGCTACAAAGCCAAAGACGGAGCACCCTCCATCCTAAAGCCTGTAATCCCCCCGATGTCTCACTACCCTGGAACTGCGTCATTACTCAGCTTTTAATACTTCTTGAGAGAGCACCAGAAACCCTCAGTCTGGAATGAGCGTACAAAGGAAAGTATTTAACGATGCCTCTCCCTCCCAGATTTCCTGGACTAGTCAAATGCCTTTTGTGTCAAGCAACACTATACAATGCATGCTGTTTCCACCTCTGCATACACTACTCACTCCTGTGCCACTGTAAGCCTTTGACTAACGGTTAAACAATAGTCAGTGCACAGAGTTATCTGGAGTGTGTTCATCACACACAAATCCACAGTGTGCTAACTGTGAAACAGACATATTTAGACTACAGCTCCATTGGCCTATCCAAGAATTAGTAAAGAATAACAGTGATGATCCCAGCCCTAGAGACATAGACTTGGCCAAGCACCATGGCCATGACTGATGGGGATACGTTATGGAGCCTGTTCTGCTACTGGTAAGAACACCCTTACCAGGAAAAGAGTAAAGCACCACCATAAAAAAATAAATAAAAAAAAAATATCAGTGCTTTGATGTGCAGAATATTATGACCATGATGGGAGATACTCTCTGAATCCTTTATTAACAGTTCAGGCAGAAGAGTTAACATCCCAGACATCTGCCTAACTAGTTCAGAAATAGGACCAGACCTGTAGCAGGAAGGCAGAGGGCACAGGGGGACTTGAAAGAGCTTGAATTCAGTCTGGGTCTTGAAGATGAGACATTGCAATTCCTATGAAAATTCATGCAAAATGGTGAACTTGGAGAATTCCTGAGCTAAGAAAATGGCACTGAAAACATTAACAACTGGGCCATTCCTTGGTCAGTGCCTTGAAATAACAGGTCAATTCCTTAGGTTTTCAACATCAAATAAGAACAAATTCTCATGTGTATATCTGCTGTTGCTCACCCCAACTAGAGGGCAACTGCTTCCTGAAAGAGGGAAAGTGCTGGAAGCACCATGCTTCTTGATTTACAACATTGCGGCATGGTGTCTGTCATCCCCTGTCTGTAGCATCCCATAAGGTAAAGGTGAGAGAGATCTGAAACTTCACTGAGTTCAAGACTATCGATTTGTATGCTTTGCTCACTGCTTTCCATCATCCATCCCTGCTTTCAGGTTGCTTGAAGGAGTTTGAGGACTTGGCAGAGCTCAGGTACTCCTGATGGACTTGGGGAAGATGGAGAAGGCAAAGTGCTGCAAAGGCAATCGCTCATCACCTCCCACAAGCAGGCTGATGCCCAGCCAACCTCCAAGCAAGAGCCACCTTGGAAGCTAAGCCCCACTGCCACCTTCTTAATCTACTTCAGTTTTTATTGCTGAACATGGCATTATATGGTATGAGATATCCTTTAGTCAGCTTAGGTCAGCTGTCCCAGCTGTGTCACCTTTCAGGTTCTTGTCCACCCCAAGCCTGCTTGCTGGAGGGGGGTGTGGAGGGGAGAAAGCCTTGACATTGTACAAGCATTGCTCAACAGTAGCCAAAACACTGGTGTGTTATCAACACTGCTTTAGCCACAAATCCAAATCACAGCACCAGCAGAGCTGCTATGAAGAAAATTAACTCCATGCCGGCCAGACCCAGGGCACCAACAAAAATGAAAAGAATCTGTATTTTTTTTCCAGCCTACCAGTCTGCGACAGGCAGCAGATTTCAATTTAAAACTGTTTGACAACACAGGAAGAATCTCATAACTCCTTGCGTAAGACACCAGAAGAAGCACTAAGTCTTTGCTCTTGTCCTTGTTAAGTTTAGAAAACTGTATTTTTGGTGAGGAAATTTTAGTCAACACCACTGCGGTTGGTACCTGACACCACATTAGTGGGAAAGGCCAGCAAAAGATGTGACTTAACTAGAATAGTCAATTAAACCTTTTCAATCCACTTTCTAGATTTCTTCTCTTACTAGCTAAAATCTCCTCCTCCTGACAAGTGCCAGGTAACTTAATGCTATGCAGATGCAGATCTGCTCACATACAAAGCACAGCAGAACAGCTGTCATTTCAAAAACAGTTTACATGATGAAGCAGAAGAAAGGAAAGGATGTACTCCTGGGCACATCAGAAACCAACTCATCAGGAGGTGATGGATGAACTGTAGCTCTTGAAAATGCATGAGCAGCCCTGAAGGACTCCCATAACTAGGACTTGCAGCTATGTCATGGCTGTCAGCTAATCTGAATACCTGGCTGCAGGAGGGAAAGAGCTAGCATGAGCTATTCAGACTGGATATCATCAACTGCCCTGTAGCCCAAGTGAACACCCAGCCTCGACACATGACAGAATCAACGGTCCCCAGGGAGCTGCTGTTGGCAACTCTTCAAGTTATCCCTGGAACTCCCTCTCCCTACGGCATTCAGAGCATGTGGTAGGTGTCTCCTGAATCGCAGCAGTATAAGACTTCCAATACGTAAGTTTGGCTGGCCCACCATAATCCTCCACACACCAGTGAGACCAGTCTGATAATAGAAGGCAAATGTCCTGTCCAGCCCAGCACGCAAAGGTGCTGCAATTACCTTTTGAAAAAAAGTTTTCCCCATGTCTGCACACTGTACTGTTTATCACAGGTATTTTGCAGCCACCCTGTTAAAGATCCAACCATTACCGGAGGAATGTCTCTGCACCGTCCGTGTAGGCACCATGGCATTTGGTTTTTCGGTTGGATACGTAGTTGTTGCTAATGCAGTACTCTCTGTGTTGCTGTCTGCTGGTGTTACGACTCCAAAGCCAGAACTTGGGTAACACGTCTGGTACTGACTTTGGCCAAGGATTGTGTACGTAGGATACTCCTGTTAGAGGAAAGGATCGGTTATGATAGGACACTTGTTTCAGAAAACATTCTATATTAAGATGACTTTTATGCTAGAATATGCCTGTCAAAGAGAAATCCCAGCAAGAGCACAGTCTGACTTTATGCTATTTCTTTCTGCATATGTAAGACATCCCAAAAAAGGGTTGAGAGATCTGACTTCCCAATGGCCCCCCGCACAGGCAGGTTCTGCAGACAGGAGGCCAGCAATCACAGGGCCACTCCTCTGCCTCCAGTTTCTTCAAAAACGAGTTCATTATGAATGATGTGACAGTAACAGGGGAGTATCGAGTGGATGCCATGGCATCAGTCCACACTGTCTGTGTTCTGGAATTTGTGGTTTTGTCTTGTATTTTACTTTCTGATACCAGATGTACTGACAGCGACAGAAAGTGGTCTTGGCACTGGCTGAGAGTGCAATCCCTGCCACAAGAGCTACACGATAAACTGCCTTTACTCATGTCCTGACTTCAGCAAGCAATTATTTTGCATGCTGTGATGAAAGGTGTCCATTTATGAAGACTATTTACTCATTTAGGAGGAGACCACTGAGCACCTGAAGCTGTGCTTGAGGATTTTAATTTCTGCTACTGATAATAAAGAAAGCAGCCACCCCAAATGTCACGTCACACTCTTCAGGCACACTGTGCACTCCCAATTCCCTCAAAGAGCAACCTGGATTTGTGAAGCAGGTACGTTGGTCTGCACTACTGAAAGAAAATCTTTTTTTCCCCTTACAGCTCCAAGCAAGTTTATGTTAGTGAAAGAACCTTAAAAAGCAACAGCATAAGCATACACAGATTTTTGTGCATCCATTGCATTTTCCACACTTCCTATATTCTCCTTCTGCAAAGCTGTGACATTAAAGGGTTCCTTTGTATATCTAAATATTCAGAATAGCAGTTAACCACTGACAGTGCTATGTACTACCCACAGCAGGTCACAGTCAGGGGGAAGGGCTCTGTGCTAGCTGCAGGGCTTTTTGACTTTGTTTTATTCTAGCACCATCAGAATGCATCTCCTACTTTACTGGCGGTTTTTTGTTTGTTTTGTTTGTGTACAACCTATTTTCCTTTTCTTGCTGAGGGAGAACAAAGGCATTCAAAAAACATCCACCTATAATCCTCCCTGTAGGTTTGGTTCTCAAAACAGTTCTATTTTTTCTTCTCCACTGTGTCTCTTGCAGAGATCCCAGTACCCTGTTTAAGATTCACCACACGATCTGCAGACAAGGAAACAGCTTTGAACAGATGAAGTGAGTTTGCTGCAAAGGCCAAAGGGAAAAGCGTCATGGTCAAAGAGACAGCAAGAGTAATTTTGCTGACTTTGAATTACATACTGAGCCCTATAACTCCAGTACCCATTGTGCTCCATTTGAAGTGATGCAAATATTTGGCCTTCCTTTGCTAGTTTTGAGTAAGGTGTTAAACAAAGGTGAAGGAGATGCTGCACATAAATATAACAAGGAAGAAGTTTTACCTGTGAGATGCTGGCTACTGCTGATGTGGAAATATTGACAACAGTTGAGGATGTAGAGACTGGACTGGCATTGGTAGTTGATGCTGTAAAATTAAGAGTTACTGCATTAAATGCTTCTAGAAAAGCACAAAAGACAAGACCAATCCAAGTTGTGAAATAAGTACTTACTTGGCTTATGTGCAAGCATTTGTGCTTCCAGCAGCACTCTGCTTATAACAGCCAAAAAAGAGTTGGGGTGTATTTTGAAACCAGTTACATTTCAGCTAGGCTTACAGGGAAGGAGAGCTAGCATATCTTTAAAAACAGTACATTCAAATGTTTCAGAAACCTTTTCCCTCCATGCCTGCTAAGCAACTGGAGTATAATTAAAATGGTTTCACATCTTTACTAAAAGCTTTGAGAAGACAACAATCACATTCTGATGTTCAGTTATTAGCAGTTGAAAATTAATCAGAATAGATCAGTAAAATGCATATGAATGTGTTTAAATCAGTTCTGATAAAAAAATTCTCTCTGCACTGGACTTAGCACATTTAGACTAATTAGATCAAAAAAATTACGGAAATAGTAAAAATATTTCAAATAGTATAAAAAGGGTGCTTCCTACTGGAGAAAGCGAACATATCTCCCCTGTGAGGGGGGAGATATGTTCTGTTATACAACTGTTTTTTGGATGAGACCTTCTGAAATACTTTATCAACAGCTTGTAGGACAAATTATTAGAGACATGGAGTTGTTAGTATGAATTTTAAGATGTTTAATAGCCTTCATGTCAATGCATTTGGTTCTTCCAAAACACAGAAGAAGCTGCTAGAGCACCTTCTGGGAACATCAGTCATTTAGCAGATTTTGTGGTTTTACAGCCACAGGGCCACTGCATTAAACATTACTCCACATGGGGTTTTGGGACCCTCAAGGATTAGTGAAAACAAATAATGAAATCAGCATGAACAAAATCAGGATGTACTAAACCAGGTGCCACCAAGAAATACTTTCTTTTGCTAAACCTTTTTTCTCTGCACACAAATAAAACCAAAAATCACTTTTAGATGCTTATGAAAAGACTTGCAGAAATCCATAGTATCACTCTGAGAAAAGCCCTCATTTTCTGCAAGTAACATCCATGCAGAATTCACCCCTGACTAAAGAACTCAAGCTTCTGAAGGCTTCAGTCCTTCTGCCCCAGGGAAACAGCCCCCACCACGAACTCTTAATCAATGTATGTTGTGTTATGGCAAGCACAGATACTACCTGGTGAACAGCTCCTGGAAAGAGGAATGGATCCAAAATATGCCTCAAAAAAGATGAAAAACAAAAGAAATATATCTTAAAAGAGGTGCAGAAATACACAGAATTTACAAGAGGTGAGAAATATGAAGGGTGGCATCTCTGCAGAAGCAGAAACGAAGGTAAGTAATTAGCCCTTGGGAATCCCCTCATAGATAGGAGCAGCAGTGTTCAAAAACAGATGGGAGAGAATTTTGGGGGGAGAACATTCAGGAAAAGGAAAAAAGGCTGCACTGAAGAGCAATAATGGTAATGAAGATACTCAAGTACCTACAGTACCTATGCAGCTACTAGAAGCACAGCTGTGAAAGTAAGGTACCTCTCACAGATACTCCTCATAAGCAACTGCTAGAGAACAGGGGTTCGTTTCCAAATAAAACTCCTTCCAACTATACATGTTACAGAAATGATCAAGGCTGTTATTACCTTAAGAAAATGTCACTTCCTAAGGCACTGCGAAGAGCAGCTCTCCAGAAAAGATCCTTGCTAACGCAGAACAAACCTGCCATGAAGCCAGAGGAGATGAACTATCTAGAAGACATATTATTCTACCACCTCGCTCAAGATTATCATGGTGAGCAAACAGAAAGTGATTCTCATCTGTAGTGCTCTGAAGAGGCTGCTTCTCCACTGAGATAGATAAACAGAAGTTAAGAAATCATAGAAAAAAGATTCCAAGTGCTGGGATTCTGGTAAAAACACAGATACCCTCATATGAACTTCACTGTTTATCTTAACTCTGGTCTCCTTCCAATACTTATTTTTTAATTACCCTTTATCTATACAGTGTTACGCATAAGATCTTTACAAACAGCTCCCACTACACAGATTAACCAATTCTTTCTGCACGGTGGGCCAGTTTCTTTTACCTGTGAATGGGCCAAAACCATGCAAAAATGTTTGGCATGGATGTGCCAAAAGGGATCACTTCATGGTCTCAGGTTTAAAAGACCAGAAACACAAGTATTGCCTTGAAGCCGCCGTGACTCTTTTTCTCTTCTCCTCTCTTTCTCCCCCACTTCCAGACTTCATCCTCAGCTTATATCCCTACCTGCGCTGCCTTATTCATCCCATTTGGTTTTGTTTCAGTCGTTTTCAAAGGTGTTTCAACCTGCTTCATGCGCTGGGAAGGGAAATTGTGATTAATGCATTTTATGTTTCACTTGGCTGCTTTGCTCTCACAGGGAAGGAAGAGGCGAGGCAAGAAGCAGCCATTCCTCCCACGTCGCTCCCAGTGCTTCCAAGTGCCTTTGCAACATACCACCATGACCATAGCTCAGGTGAGCACAAAAAGCAAAATTCTCAGTCACCAAGTGCATCTGACCATTTACCAGGGTTCAAATATCATCTTACTTCAGCCCAGCATCTGCAGCTAAACCATATCCATGCACTGAAATACACCTCCGGTGGGACAGCAGCATCATACAACTGTGTATCACCCTACTGTTTTGACTGCAGAGAAAAGATAGATTTTCAAGAGATTATGAACAGAGCAACTTTGTCCTTCCTTCCAGCTCCTGCTCCACCACCTCCCTTGCACCAGCCAAGTACTGAGCTGACCCCTTAGCGAGCTGCCTCCTAATTTGACGAAAAGAAAATGTAGCAAATCCAAAAAAGGAAGAGTTTCCTGCCAGTTTGCAAGAAGTTTTTCAGAAAAGTGACAGCATTTACACAATTCAGGTGACTTTTTGACACTTTCAAAGAGCAGCCTGAAGGGAAACTCTCCTCAAATCACACAGTCTCACAGCAGTGCAGATCAAATGTTTTAAAATCCCTCTGCAGAGCGAGGCCTGACAGTGGCTCCATCACCTCACCCATCCCCAGGAATTCATGTGCTCACCATGGTACATGACTGGCAAACCTGCCAGGGGTCATGTTATACAGAACCATTTCTGACTCTTGGCAATTAAAGCTGGTGCTATAAAACGTTATAACGCATTCTGCTGGTGGGAGTACCTGGTTAGAAAAGTTATGTTTGAAGGAAGGTAGTATTTCCAGTGTTGTATTGCTCATGTTATGAACATGAAAAGTAAATTAAGGATAAACTACGCTGGGCCATTTACTGTCACAATGACGCAAGCTGAGCAAGTAGCATGACATATCGCATGGCCTTCAGAAAGATATGCTAAAACCCACTTATTGCTATTGAGATTAATGAATTGCTATTAAGAGTTGTTCCTCTTTACTCGGCACTCATTAGACCACATCTGGATACGGCACTCAGTTTGGGGCCTGAAGCACAAGAAACGTTGATAAAATTCAGCGGGTCTGGCGAAGAGCCACCAAAATAGTCAGGGAGCTGGAGCATGTGCCCTGCAAGGGGCAGCTGTGGGGAGTGGGACTGTCCAGCCTGGAGAAGAGATGGCTTTGGGGGACCTGACAGCAGCCTGCTGGTACCTGCACGGAGGTTATCAAGAAGACAGAGCCAGGCTCTTTTTGCAGGTGCACAGCAGGAGGAGGACAGAAATGGTCACAATGTGAAAGAGGGGATGCTCTGAGCTGACAAAAGAAAAAAAGTTTCACCATTATGACAGTCAGGCACTGGAATTGGCGAAATATCCATCCTCAGAGGTTTTTGAGACCCAACTAGATAAAGCCCTGAGCAACCTAGTTCTGAATTCAGTATCAACTCTTCTTTGAGCAGGAGGCTGAACTAAAGATCTCCTGAAGTCCCTGAATTATTCTGTGAAAATATGACACAAGAAATAGATTAAGAATTCCTGAAATGCTTTTTAAAAACTACAGAGAAAGAGACAAATTTTCACAATTCATCACCCAAACATAAATGGCAAAAATTCTGCTTAGCAAAAAAGTATCAATTTGCACATATTTGCCATAAACAACAATATTCCCTTATTCAGCTAACTGGCACATTTACTCCTAAAAATTGCTTTGGAAGCTCGTGAAATTCAGCACCTGGCTTCTTAGATGTGGCACTTCCAGCAGTTGGAATATTTGTAGGCTAGTTCTATACTGAGAAATTCACTTTCTAGCAGACCTACCAAGCTGGGGGGTGTGGGTGTGTGTGTGTGTGTAATATATGAGAGCCATCTACCTCCAGAAGTAATTTAAAAAAAAAAAAAATCCAATGTCAGTCAGCATATTTCCTGACATCAAGCTAAAGACCACCAACAAAGAGCTTGAGCTGCAAGAGCATTCCCAGTAAAGGCATGCAAGAATACAACATTTAGTCTCCTCTCCCCTTCCCATTTGCTCTTCACCCTGTTAAGTCCATCAGCATGGCACCAACAAGCCAGCCTGGTGCATACAGAGGTATGTAGCAAATACAAAACCAAACACATACACACGCACAAAGAGAAAAGAGAAAGCATAAAGAAGCATGCACAAACCAAGAACAAACGTGCAAGCCTCTCTATTTGTGGTATCTGGACTCAATTAGGTGGAGAGAGATGCAGATAAAAACCATGCCAAGTTACCTTCAATGGAATAAGAATAATGTGCTGGGCTGGGCTGGCTTGTGGTTAACCCTGTAGTGCAGGTAAGAACACTGTGCTGACTTGTAGATGGAGTCTGAATTAAACCACTTTCAGGTTTCATACCTGGCCACAGTGCACCTGAATCAGATAAATTGGACCAGTTACAAACAAATATGCTGGGACCAAACAGCATGCTGCTACCTCAGATTAAGATTTTTGCTTGTCACAAAAGCAAGTAACAAATCACATATGGAAAATATTTAATTTCTGCAATAGTAAGTGCTGTCAGGCTGCGCATGGATTAGAGCTGCTGACAAAACTGGCTGAAAAAGAGAAAATTAAAAGCACCAACAAGACCAATTCCCAAAGCTTTCAACTAAAAATGTTAGTGTCACGGTAAGGCTCACTGCCACGTTGGTATAAAGGAACTGCTAATCCCTCTGATGTTTGGGCTGAGTTGCACAGCACTGCAAATGACCTCAGCTATTACATAGGAGGCTGAAGTTGGTATATATTAAGGTCAAGGTCAATGCTTCCACTACTTCACAGGGCTTTGGGTTGAATGTTTTAAAACAAGCCACAAGTCAGTAATTTTCATAGACTAACAACTGTGAATATACAGCTCCAAAAAAGGGAAAAAAAATCTAAATGTTTCTTCTAGATTTCCTGCCATTCTGGAAAGCATTTGTAACAACACTGGGCAAAGTGACTGTAATTCATCTGTACATGGCACACATAAGCAGTGTGGTTTCAGCTCAGGTGCCATGTTAAGGTCTAGTCTACTGCACTGTCAGTGGTGAAAACAGCATCCGACTGAAGAAGCTCAGCTCAGGCCTGGTTCTTCAGGGCTCTTCAGGCTTTTTTTTAAGTGTTTCCAGACCTACAGCGCAAGTCAAAGGCATTTCTCCTTGGCCCTGGTTAGAAAGCAGGAATCAGTTGAGAGGATCTACTTGAAAACAAGCAGGAGTGTGCAAAGCAGAGGGACAGAGGACATTTGGAGCTAGACACAAAGTTCAGGGCCAGCAGAAAGACCACCGTCCTTCTTAAACCCCCCAAAACCAGTACCAAGGCTGTGAAAGCCACCTGCAGCCTTTCACCCACTGTAGCAGGATGAGCCATGGGCTACGAGCTCCAAGAAGACATGGGAGACTCTATAAAGCTGGACAAGTGCAGCAACTCCAAGAGCTCGCTCCATGCTGCAGCTTTGTCAGAATTAAATTCTGCAACGGCTCTTTGATTTATTTACATACCTGATCTCAAACTGTCACCTATGAGTCAAATTAAGTCATTCACCTATCTGTACAGCCACACCAGGGTTTTGATTCTTCAACTCTCAAGTTGCGTCTTCATTACTGTTTCAAACCTCGAGAACCATGATAATTAGCAAACAAAAGGGAAAGACTGATTTAAGAAAGATTGTAGATGTATTGCAGAAACTCCAGAATAAAATGTATGGAAAACAGATCCTCTAAGGAGAGTGCGAGTAGCTGTATTTGTTTAGTCTGGAAAGGGAGTGCCACAATCTTCAAGTAAGGTGAGTAGTTTTTAGAGTGGACAGTAACCAACAGTTCCTTACAGTGCAAGGCAGATGGACAAGGAGCAGACAGCAACATAATGAGACAGTCACAGGACACACACAGAAGTGCCTAATAACCATGACAATGAAACACAAACCAACTCTGAATGCTGTAGGATAATTATCACATGAGGAGCGTAATGCCAGCTCAGACACACACGTCAAAGGTGTTCACGGGGTTGGTTGGATGCGAGTGCAGGAGCTGACTCAGGTCATGTGTTAAGGCATCTTTCATCCCCTGCTTTCCACAACTGTCTCTTTGTCATCTCCCAGTATAGACATGTTCTACTTTCCATACAGCAAGGCACACTCTTGGCCTGGTGGCACACGTCCTTCCCCCTCATTCTGCAAGGCAGCATTTATAAGCCAGCACAGCCTTGAGGCTGACAGAGAGGAAGCCAGGCGAGGGGGAACGAGACCCCACCACATCCAACGGCAGCACCACAGCTGGGGCAGAAGAGTGTCACAGGACACGTCTACATACGTGGGAAGACCCCACACAGGATAGTCCATCACTTCTAGGTTTTTCTTGAGTTAATGTAAACCATCACGTCCACAGTGTTTCTAACACCAGCTTACAGCCACACATATGCAGCTTGTATGTTGCTACTCTTATTTTACTGCTGCTTTAATAAAATCCCTCCAGACCACAAGTATGTCCTATGCAGAACAATGCACTGAACACCACCAAAAAAGTATTACAGCACAAGGAGAGGTGACAAACTGGCAAGAGCATAGGTCATCTTTTCTCTGAAAGCAGCATCCTGACCTGAGTGATCTCAAGACTATGCTTGTGTTTGTTAGCTTGCTGGAATTGCATACTTAAAATACATCTGCTTTGTTCCAGTTAGATAATCCATGATGCCTTCTTTTTGGCATAGAAACAAATACACAGTAGAAAGTCATGCAAACCTCTGGAACAGGCCCTTTGATGTTGGTAAAACATCTAACCAAGCTGGCCAAGTCCTCACCTGCTCAATGGAGATTTTGTGAGCAGAAACGATTTGTAGACTTTCCTCTACACTGTGCATGTTCAGTCCTCTACCCTTCACCTGTCCATCACACCATGCAAGGTCAGTATGATCAAGCAGGTACCACTCCAGTATGATTTCCATTACTGGAAATATGACTTTTAATATCTTCCTAACACTTAAATTCAGACTAAAAATTCAGGTTTTTAATAATAGACCTCAAAATCCATACCAAGATATTTCAGTAACTGATCACATTTCAGAAGATGTTTAACAGACAAAAGTTCCTATGAAGTCAACAGAAAATGCTGATCTCTTGCCTAGGTCTTCAGAAGAATTTCTACTGTTAAGTTCAGAGTACAACACTGAAGCAGCTAAGTACCCCCAAATTCCAGAGCCTTTGGATTAAAAAAAAAAAAAAAAACGAAACACACACCACCCCAAACGCAGCCACCACCACTACCACCAAAAAAACATCACACACACACAAAACACTAACAAAACCCCCTACATCCTCCCTCCCCAAAAAACTTCAGAGATAACTCTAAAACACCTTTTTAAACATCTTGCCCTAACACTTCAAGGGAGCATTCCATGTATTAACACATATTTGCCTTAAAAAAAAAAAGGCAACACAGTAAAATACCTAAGAACATACAAATCAGCCTCAGTGCACCGTTCACAACAAACTACCAATAAACACCAAATACATGAAGTAAAGAGAACCACCAGCCACTGTTCAGATACAGCAAAACCCAGTGCAACAAGGCACTGAAACCAAAGTGCAGGCACCCAGGGAAGAGAAGTACGTTCCAGCAACCGTAACATAGGGTCGGGCTCGGTTTGTAGGTAACAGACTGTTGTGACAACACTGAACACTACAACCGGACAAAAAGACAAGGAGCAGAGTGTTCAGAAAGACAGCAGACAAACTGCACTGGCAACTGAAGACTTGGGCATGGGCACAGCATCAGACTTCTCCGCACTGGTTCAGCTTTCCAGGGAAAAGCTCTGCTGGAGGAATGAAGGGAGCTCAGAAAACAGGCAGAGACCTTTGGCTCCCCAGGACACGTAACAGAGTTAACTAGGTCCTCGCCCACTAGAAATCCCGAGACCACTCTCATGCCAGGTGGTGGGGAGGGTTGGTTGTTTTTAAAAATCTCTGAAATAGCAGTTATACTTAAACCTTACTGGCAGGGGCTGAGCTAGAAATGCAGAAGCAGCAAATACCAACAGCCACCCAAACGACCCTATTCTCCTGAAGAGCCTTGAGTTGCTAATAAAACAGCCCCGAGTTGCTAATAAAAGAGCCCAACACTTACACCCTGCAAAGCTCCCACTTCATGGCATTCAAGTGATCAGTCAGAACAATGTATCTCAGCATTAATACAGGGCAAATGAGACTTGGGAGATACTGTTTGATCAAACCCTTGCGTCCCAGTTACTACAAAACCATCATTTTCTTCCTAAGGATTCCTCAACCACAAGAAAATGCCTTTTCATTAATCCCAGGTGTATATATATGAAAAAAAAAGAAAGGTATGTTGATTTGTTTTACATATTGACCTTTCTCATAAAGATAACAATTTGTGCCATATTACTTCAAACAGAATTAGTAATGTCTAATAAAATTGAGCCTAGTTGTATGTTTTCTACACCATCTTTCAAAGATACCACGACAAATCAATTGTTTCCTAATTTATATAAAAGTCCTTGCTCTGTCAGCAGCTAAGAAAAGCCATAAATGTTGCTGGTTTTATTCAAAGATACCTAGTTCTTTTGCTAAGGAAAAATTCATCCATTTACACTTCAAGATACTAAAATTCTAGCACCACAGATAAATCTGCAAGAGGCTCTGTTCATTTAGTTATGCAGCGTCTGAGACAGAGGCTTCATGGCTATCTCACAGCTGCGCAGCTCACTGACAGCACACGTGGTGCTCGCCCAGGTTACCTGCGTGGAAGGGTGATGCTCTCCCCTCTCATTAGAGCGAGGTGCTAAGGGACAAAACAGCCTCCGCCACCATACGCTTTGGGGAGCTGGCAACAATATACAATATTTACAGATGAAACCAAGCATGGCAACATCAAAAATGAAAAGAGAAGTTAAAATGTTATTTTTTAATGACCAGTCATAAAATTTCATGCATGCGGGGGATAGTCAATCATGTGTTTTTTCCCAGTGCCTGACACTCGAATATACAGAGTACAAGGGAAGACCAGGCAGCTCCTTTCACTAGCTAACCCACCTGGAAGTTAGATGTTTCTGTCTGCACTACTCATCCTCAACTCCCTTTATACATCAGGGAAAAAGATGGCCTTTAGCTTCTAAAACAGCCCAACACCCAAAGGTGCGTCTCTCCCTCCATGCACTACAAAGGAAGCACAGGGCGAATAGCTCAAACCCTGTCATCGAGCTTTAGCTGCTCAGTTACAACAGGACTCTTACCCCTCAATCCCTTGCAAAAACCAGAATGGCTAATAGAGGGCTCAAGTATTAAAGCAACTTAAGCAAACTTATTTGCCTAGTAAACTTGGAGACATTTTAGCATGAAATCTACATTTGGTTAAAGATGAAATAACAAGAAAGTCTTAATCCTGGCCAGCAAAAAGGAAAGGAAAAATACCTTCAGCAGAGATGCTACGGTATGGGGTCTTGTGTGATTTCACTGATGAGGAAACTGCACAAACACAGCCATACCACAACTGGAGAAAATTACGATCCCAAACTAAGAACCATCTGGCAACCTTCATGGGGAGACATCCAAATTAATGGCCAGGAAAACAGCTTTGTAAGAAATAGTATTTTATCATAAGAAGTCCCATCAGTACTGTAGATACTGATCTACAATTTAAGTTAGGCACGTGCCTAACTTAAACCTACAGACTCTTCTCTCCAACACACCTGGTTAAGCTTAACATTGGCTTTTTAATGAGACATAAGACAATAATTGCAGGCACTGAGAAGTCTTTGAAAAGTTACTTCTTACCAAAAGGAGGTAGTCCATAGGTTTGGGTGGTCTGGGGGTAGATGGTGTAGGGCTGAGACTGCTGTAGTGCTTGGTACTGAGTCTGACCAGGGTAAGGGCTCATTGTTTCCGATACAGGTACAGAAAGGATATGTGCATATGGCCTTATTAAAAAGAAAGAACAAAAATAAAAATGAACTATTTACATTATGCGTCTTTCAGCCTCCAAACCAGAAGACATATAAAAAAATTGCTTTAGGAAGAAGAAACAATACACACTGACATGTGCTTTTAGTGTAATATCCGCTTGTGTTTCCCAATATGACAGGCTCTTGGTTTTACATATGCTGCGCTTTTTTTGCAGTGACATCAGGGGAAACTCTCTCCTCTATGATGCCAGAGCACCAGTGCTTATTCCAGGACTGGGATGGCAGGGTGAGAGGGGAAGAATAAACTCCCCGTTCCAACTGGCAGAAGCAATTAGTTTCACTTATCATGCTTCACAACACCAAATCCTAAAGCTAATACAATATAGTAGTACGTGTCAAAACTACTGGAACACAGAAAGAGACTACACAAAAGGAAGCATGGGAGATTAAGGCCTACTATGCTGCAATGGGAAGAACTGTTAAGATCCCCAAACATGGTAAATGACCAGAAAATCCTCTATTCCCCTTATATTATGTCCAGTTTGTTTATTCCTCAAATATTATGGTTATTATTCAAAAAGACTATTGTGTTGTTAATTAATTGAAGTGGCTCATTTATCCTTGTGATCAAAAGACAACAGCAACTAAAGCCAAAGGGTGACTACTATCAGCTTCAGTGTCCGCAGCAATGAGTATCTGTTGCCAGAAGATACGGAAGTGTGATTTACAGCATTACAGAAATGCATAAAGATGCAAAAAGATAACTTCAGAAAGTACAGAATTTAGTAACAATTGTTTGACTTACTTTGCAGAATACATTTGTGAGGTATAATCATTTGATGACCTTGGGATATAATCAGTGCATGTCATAACTGGAAAAAAAAATAGTTTGTACAATTACATAGGTGATTTCAAAACCCAACAAATAATGACAATTAAGTATCAGCATGCACAGTACATTTTAACCAAGACACAGGATTTACAAAGCCTTTTTAGTGCCTTGAATATCTATTTCAAAGCAAATTCTCAAAACATGCACTGTTAAAACAGCACAAAAATGTTCTTCTTGCCAGTTCACAGCAAGTAGATGATTCAGTCAATACTATTTCTCCCTTTGTAACAGTGCTCTTTCTCTTTACCAGCTGGTATTGTCATCTTTCGCAATTCTTATGATAAAACTTTGACTTCAGCCCTGCCCAATACCTTGAATATGCCAAAGGGCCTTCATCTGCGCCAAGCTTAACATTTCTGTGTCTCAGAGCAGAGTCCAAAGCAGATGCTTGTTTTGCCAAGCTTTCCTTTTCCCCTTCCCTTTTGTACATACTATACCCAGAGCATGGCTCCAGCAATCTGTCTTTCCTTTAAAAAACAGCGGCTCCCAGCTCAACAAACTTAATCCTACACATCAAGTGACGGCAGGCAGAGCTGCAGTGCACAAGGCTGAGAGTTCAAATTCAGACCTCTAAAGAAATTTGGCAGTTACATTTAATGGGACGTTTCCATTTTTCTGCTTGAATAAATCTGCAGCAATTGCACTTTAAAACTGGTAAGAGAGAGTCACTCAGCCTGCAAATCCAAGGAGGAAATGTTCAAAATCTTCTCACTTAGCACTGCCTATGGCTCTAGTATACCCCATATGTGACAGTTCTTAATTACAGCATTCTAGGTTGGGGTGGAGAAGGGGGCTTGAGTTGGTATGTCTTAACCCAAAAGCCATTAAACGCCCCCAGGATTCAGATGAGCTGACCTGATAAATACTCAGCTGCCCATCAAACTAGGAAAGCAAGGATGTGCAGGACCCCTGGCACAGAATTTGGCACTGTACAGCCCCTCTGGCACATGCCATCCCCGTAGTGCAGTATGCTGCAGTGATCTCCACGCTAAATGAGTTTTGTGATTGTAAATCAGCATAGTACGTGGGTTTACCAGTTCAGATCTACAAGCACGATACCCAAATTCTTAGCAAACACAGCTGTGCTGCTGTGGATCCAGCCTATTCATCTGCAGCCAGTTTGGAAGCAGGCAAAGCACCCAGGTTCCAGCCCTGCCTAGGAGGGGATCCAGGCTAACAGTGTATCTCTTGTATGGGTCCAGGGGCCTGGATCTTCCATCACTAACATGAGAAAAGACTGCACCTTCCCTCTTCCTTCTGGAGTGAGACTCAACTAACAGCCTTCAAAAAGAAATATGGTCAGGGATGGCAGCATACTTTGCCTTGGGATTTGCTCCAGGTGCCAGTGATGTGCTCCAACAAGTCAGTCTTTCCCCATCTGGAACAGTCCTTACAACATTATTGCTCTTGTATCATCATGTAGTTAACTCTCTTACAGTTACATCCACTAAAGGGAGCAGGTTAGTTTGCACAGGCAACCCTAACTGTAACATTACAGTTAGGTAGCATTCTGCTACCTAAATAACCTACTCTTAACGTAATCTGAGCATAAGCGGCTGAGAAATACAAACCATCAGCCACATGCTCTGAACCTTCTGAATGCTCCATGAACCACCTCCCTCTGGTCCTCAGTGTTTGCCTTTACTCATGGTGTGAAGCCCATGTAGCACAAGGATACACCAGGAAACGCAAACTGGGAACTTTTGGACCTAAAGGCTTCCACTGAACACTTGTCAGGTATCCTCACATCCATCATGTGAATTTTTTTTTTTTTTTTTTTTAAGAATGTGAATATTCATCTGAATAGTAATGTAGTAATGGTATTTCTAGAATTTTTATTTTTAAAATAGCATATAAAGAATTAGGTAATGGTGTAAAAAAGAAAAAAACCCCACAATATTACTGCATGCAACTTCTGGAATTTGTAAATGACTTATCCAGTTAGGCAGCAGATTTTGCAGGCTAAAACAACTGGTAACTCCTGCAACATCACAGCACATTGATTAAAATAGTAAAGATGTAATCAGTTAGCAATGGAAAGTTACACATTACATATTCTCAATCAAGTTGAGCTGATATAAGTAAGTATGGGCAGTCAAAGGTATTCTACACAGGAATCCTCCTTTCGTAATAACCTCCAGCCCTCTTCTTCCAGAAGCAAGGACACATTCCACCTCTCACTTGCTATGCAATCTTTTTATTTTCTGCCTCAGTTTTCCCTCCACTTATTTCATAAGGAATTTCTGCAGACATTCAATACAGTTCAGAGTCTAAGACTAAGTGTATGGCATATTATTACAAAAGACCCAACCAGCTGTGTAGAGATAATGATTTCCAAAAATAACATCTTTTACAATAGTTGTAAGTTGATTTACAATAGTTGAGTTGATTACTGATCAACTCAACTCCTTCCCTCAAGAAAAATAATGTATAAGGCAGATAAGACATAGCAGTACCCAGCAGCAAGCTGGAGGGCAGTGACACAAAAATATTTGTTAGAAAGAGATATTTGCTTACCATCAGGCATTAACATTTTGTAAGCACCACAGCAAACTTTCACTTTACAACTAATAGTGAGGACAGGCTAAGGATTACAAGGAGGAGACAAAGCTTGTGTGTGATGAAGCAAAGTAATGAGACCAGTCAAAGAAAAGAGGAAAGCCAGTGGGAGCAGAACTCCAGAAAATACTTACTCTCACTGGACATGGGAAGGTTTGAACCAAGGCTTGAAGATTCAGGTTTCTGATCGCTGACTTCTGCGTTGCTCACATGACTGCCAGGACAAACAAAGGCTAATCATTAGCATTACGAACTCTTAAATTAACATCCTTGGGCATCATAACCCCTGGATTCAACCTTCCTCTCTGAGGCAAACTGACTCTTAACAGAAACTAACTCTGCACTCTTTGATATTTCACACAGAGAACCCAAGATAGAGATTTGCAGCTCTAGTTAAGACATTAAACTATCACCTCCAGCATGTTTACTCACCACCTGGTCTCAAGATAAGGCTGTAGCTTCACTGACATCTCAGCAGACCTAGCAGCTTGGCGCTGCCATCTGCAGCAGAAAGTACAAACTTCTTCCCTGCTGCCTGGGCATGGCCTCCTGCTCCCCTGCATCAGCTCAGGCACCCATCAGGCTCTCTGTGAGAGTTTAATTTGCTCATCCAGCACAAAAAACATGCAGTTATTTTTGCTGGGATACTGAATAGACTCAGCTCATGGAGGGATCCAGCAAGCACCATGCTTGGTGCACACTTGAGCTACAAGCAGAACTCCCCCTCTCAGAAGCAATAAGAAGTTATATTGGCTCCTTCACCTTGTAAAACTGCAGCCTGAGAATATCAGAATAACACACAGATGCCTCAAAACTTCATGAAAAGCTGTGTTGCAGAACTAGCAATAATAAAACTAAAGCCAACAAGGCAATCATAAAAGGAAAAAGCAGTTTCATTAAGAAATTATCTGTATTTCTGTGCTGGTTTTGGCTGGGATAGAGTTAATTTTCTTCATAGTAGGTAGTAGGTAGTATGGGGCTGTGTTTTGGATTTGTGCTGAAAACAGTGTTGATAACATGTGCCGCAGCAGGTATACCTCTGAAGGGATCATGGCCCAAGGATAAGTCCATGCTGCAGCAGGTACACCTTGAAGCATCTGTGGCTGTGCATGAGGTCATGCTGGAGCACCTCAAAGCATGTGGTCATGGATAAGCCCTCAACAGAGCAGGTATGCCCCTGGAGGGACTGCAGCCATACGTAAGGCCATGTTGGAGCAGGTATATCTCTGAAGGCATTGTGGCCCATGGAGAAGGCCACGCTGGAACAGGTGCACCTCAAAGCAACTGTGGCTGTGGATAGGTCTATGCCGCAGCAGGTATGCCCCTGGAGAGACTGTGGCTCATAGATAAGGCTCCACTTGGAGCAGGTAGACCCCTAAGGGACTGTGGGTAAGTCCAAGCTGGAGCAGGGGCAACGGGAGGAGTTCATTGCAATGTTAAACCTGATGGTCTGACCCAAAGGAACCAGGGGTGGAGACTGTAATGGAAATACCTTTAAATTGTTGTAACCCAGGATTTGAGTTGCATGTTATAGGAATTACTATAGCAGGAACCACCTGAACGAATGGAGGACAAGCCTTACAAGAAGCAGTGCAAGTGCAGCAGTGACCCAACCTGAGCTGGCTTTGGTGCCCAGGAACTCCATGCAACACACCACCTCTCCTGTCCTGAGTGACCACCGCGACAGATGGAGCCCAAAGTCATGGACTAAATGAACTCAGCGGACATTTATGGACATTTTACAGGCATTTCACAGGGGTGGTCCATAGACTAAGGGAATGATATCTGTGTATTGTATCAAAGGATGGGAAGGGGAGTGGTGAGTAATGATAATGTACTGGACAGTACGGGACCTGAGCATGATGTAAATGGAATGAAATAAGGGGTGGAGAATGTGCTGGTTTTGGCTGGGATAGAGTTAATTTTCTTCACAGTAGCTGGTATGGGGCTATGTTTTGGATTTGTGCTGAAGACAGTGTTGATAACACAGGAATGTTTTCATTACAGCTGAGCAGTGCTGACACAGAGTCAAGGTGTTTTCTGCCTCTCACCTCACCCCACCAGCGAGTGGGCTGGGGGGGCGGGCACAAAAAGTTGGGAGGGGACACAGCCGGGACAGCTGACCCCAACTGCCCAAAGGGATGTTCCAGATCATATGTCGTCCTGCTCAGCATACAAAGCTGGGGGAAGAAGAAGAAGGAAGAGGGGACGCTCGGAGTTGTGGCATTTGTTTTCCCAAGTAACTGCTATGCGTGATGGAGCCCTGCTTTCCTGGAGATGGCTGAGCACATGCCTGCCCATGGGAAGGAGTGAATAAATTCCTTGTCTTGCTTTGCTTGTGCACACGGCTTTTGCTGTACCTATTAAACTGTCTTTATCTCAACTCACGAGTTTTCTCACTTTTATGCTTCTGATTCTCTCCCTCATCCCACCAGGGGGGAGTGAGCGAGCGGCTGGGGGGGGCTTAGTTGCTGGCTGGGATTAAACCATGACACCAGCATTTCATAGAATCACAGAATGGTTTAGGTTGGAAAGGACCTTCACCGATCATCTGGTCCAAACCACCTCCATGGACATGTCTCCTGCAGGGACATCTTTCACTTGGTCAGGTTGCTCAAAGCCATGTCCAACCTGACCTTGAACACTTCCAGTGATGGGGCATACACAACTTCTCTGGGCAACCGGTTGCAGTGTCTCACCACCCTCTGCGCGCTGTCCTTTACTGCTTCCTCAGAATACCTGCAGGTGGTTGGTGCTCCCTTCCAACACTCGGGAGCTCCTGACTGAACGCCAACATATGAAGGAGGTGCACAAGAGGTGGCAGCAGGGGCAGGTGGCCCTGAAGGAGCACACAGACATGGTCTAGCATGCAGGGATGGGGTTAGGAAAGCCAAAGCCTGCCCGGCGCTGAATCTGTCGAGGGAAGTGAAGGGCAACAAGAAAGGCTTCTGGAAGTACATCTACAGCAAAAGGAAGACTGGGGAAAACGTGGGTCTGCTGCTGAATGGGGCAGGGGAATGTGGTGACAAAGGACACAGCAAAGGGCGATGTGCTCAATGCCTCCGTTTTTACAGGTATGAGCAGCCTTCAGGAATCCCCCCGAGACCAGTCTGGAGCAAGGAAGACCTGCCCTTGGTGGAAGAGGACCAGGTAAGGGAGCACTAAACAGAGCGGACATACATAACTCTGTGGGGCCTGCCGCGATGCACCCATGAGTGCTGACTTTGTGAGGCCATTCTCTCTTATCTTTGAGGGGTCATGGGCAATCGAGAGAGGTTCCTGAAGACTGGGGGGAAAAGCAAATGACACCGTGGCTGCCTTGCACCACCAAGAGCATCCTGCAGACCAGCCGAGCACGCTGTATTCACAAATGTTAAGACTCTTATGGATGCTTAATGCTCCTAAGAGAGATGACCCTCACTGGGTACTGCTCCTCCCTTCCCCACTTCCACAATCCAGATAAGACAAATACAGCCAGAGTATTGACATCGGCTGAAAATCATGTTGCTGAGGAGAAACAAGTCTAATAAATCATTTTAAACTATTCCATAGGTCAAACTCACAGGTAAAATCATATATAGTTTTATCAAAATAGAGCCAGAATATTTAAACAGAATATTTAAGCAGGTCAGAAATGCAATTTTATCCCTCCCCCCATTCTGTTTTTAAATACTATATAAGGATGTTTACACTCAAATCTTGAGGCTACTGGTGCCTGTAGGAAAGCTGCGATTGCACTGAAGGAGGGTGACATGCTGAAAGAGAATTGACACCATTCACTCCGGAATATTCAGACCTGCCCGTGCTGCCCTCAGCTCCTTTGTAGCCAACAGAGAGAAAAATTCCTCCAAGGACATGGTTCATCGCACCTCGTACCAGCTAGAAAGGGAGCTTGCACTGATTAGCTCAAATTTCTAACTTTTAGACATATAATGAATTTCACACACTGTTTGCTCACTGTTTCCTGTTGAAGTATTCCCTTCGATTTTTTAATAAAATATGTACTGATGTCCCCATTCAGGGCTTCAATATATCACGCCCACTCCTGCATGAATGGCACACACAATGTTTCCTCCTCACTCACATTGGGATGTCAGAGGCTCCAAAAAGAAATCTTTCTTCACAGTATTTGCTACTACTCACAGGAACAGAATAAACCTTAATATAGCTATTCTCACTATATGTAATAATAGTGATTAATTCCTAAATACGACATACATCAGAAAGCATCTACTGAAGCTAAAAATAGTACAATATAACAGCTTTAAACAGAAGAGGCTATCAATTTGAGAGGGTTTAAATTCTCAAAACAGTTATCCACATAGTTTTGCTGAGAATCATAGCACAGGTATTATTAAAATATTCTGAGTCTCACCAGAATAAATGCATGTTATGTGCAGTACATGACAGCCTCATCAGATTCTGTGAAAAACAGGATGCTTGATGATGCAATTAAGACTCTTTGTAGCCACTTTTATAAAAGCTTAATACCAAAGGGTCAGTTGATTTTTCTTTTATTGGGAACTTAATCTCAAAATTATATCAAATACAAAAGTGACTTATATTTGCCCTATCTCTGAAAAATAAAATTATATGCAAGCTTCTAAAATGGAAGCTTAGAATGATAAAACAACATTAATAACTGTTCCACACTAAAACCAAATTCAAAATTACGTACCTCAAGCTTTGTTCTCTGGATTCCTGCATCTTGGCTTTTTTCACCTGCAAAGACAAAAACGTTCAGAGACACAACTAACGAGAGCCGTCCTTGACAGAATCCACGCACACAGACCTCCATTAGCAGATCACCACTGGTTACTATAGAGTTCGCATTAGTGTTTAAATACAGAAAGCCTTGCATTGCACTCCAGAGCTAACCAGTGTAACCATGGGTTCTTCATCTCGAAACAAGCTTTTTCCTAATTAGAAAACAAGTGCTAAAGCTGAACATGTTAGCAAAATTGCCATGTTATTTAAGTAAGTAACAGATGACAGGATATACAGCTACAAATGTCTGATAAGGACAATTTTATGGAAATTTAATAAAACAGCCATAAATTTTAAGAAAATCTTATTCTGCATAGATTCAGCACAACTGCCATAAACTTGGGTCCTTCTCTTTTTTCCCCCATATTTAAATATTATATAAAGATAGGAACTTGAATATTTTTTCTGTAATAAATTAGGACTTCCGATTTTAATTTCTGAGTAAAAACAATATAGCATTTATTCTGTTTTTGTAGGTGGCCAGCTGGATCCAGTTCCTGTATAGGGTATTACACAAACAGAAAGCGCTGGCTTGAACACAGATTCGGTTTTCTGCGTGCAGGCTACAAATACTACTTTGAAATCCTCGGCAAGATGACAGGGTTAGTTTCTGTAGCTCACAGTCTTTTGAGCAAGATGTTCCTGTGATATATGGCTTTTCTTTCCCCCACCTTCTCCCTCTAGCAGAAAGCTGTACAGCCTTCCGTGTTTCTGGAACACGTTTAGATGCCAAACTTGCTGGTTCAGTACCCAGCTGCACTCACGGTTCATCCCGGACCCCGCAGGGCACTTAGCAGACAGCACTGCTCAGCACATGTGTTTTGTGAACGGGGTCTGGGCAGGTACGTGCTGGGTGTCAGGCTGCAGGGATTACAGCTCCCTGACTTGGGTACAGTAGTCAAAGAAAGACTGCTGCCACCTATGAACACTGCTAGCATAAACGCCTCACCGCGTTATTCAAGTTTGTCCCTCTCTATGGTGAGATGCCAGGAAAATGCAATGTGAGCATGAGACATCAAAATGTGCTCAAAACTTTTTTAAAAAATATAAATTAATAAAACACAGGTGAATTTCTGTTGGGCAGGGGAAGACGGGAGGCAGAGGTACAAAAAAGGATAAAGGCTCAAGGCAGTAGCCAGGGGAAAGCAAACAGTAAGGATGGAAAGGAGAAAGCTGAAAGGACAATCTTAGGAGAAAGCTGAAAGGACAATCTTATCTCCCTGATGACGTTACCAGTATTTTAGAGCTCAGTCTGCTTTCATCTCTGGTCTTGCCAGCAGCTGTTCCCTCTGGCACTTCACAGCAGAACACTACAAACTTAATTAGCACTCATCACACACATAAAAAAGGCAAAGGCAGTGACAAAAGACTATGGTAGTACAACAGCTTAGATGTCACACAGCCTCAAACCTTCTGGCATTCATCACTTCAACCTGAGCAAAGAGCTAGTAACAGTGGCATTGACATTAACTCCTGTTGTGGTTCTTCAGCCCCACAGCTTTGCAGACTTCTCCAGAGCCCTCCTCCTGCCTGGCCAGGAATACATGCTACTTCTGGTCCCCACTGCCATAAGGTCCAGGGCCCAAAGGAGCTGCATCAGTCTTCCCCACCTTAGTCTTGTAGTGACGTTAACTACAACACTAAGGGAAAGCAGACTAGTGTTCCCCCAGCTCCCTCCGGCACCGAGTTATCAGAGCATGGCTGCTGCCCATCCATGGTGCCCCTCAACTGCTTTCGGCATCCTTCTGTCCTGCAGCCGGTGCTTCAGCTCTTCCCTGGGACCCTGCCACCCACTCCTGAGGGAGGACCTCAGCCACCAACACTGCACCAGATAGCTCAGGGTGCCAAACTGCCCACAGGGTTCTTAAGGAAAGGAGAAAGAAAAAAATTTATCACATCAGAAAAAGTAGCAGCAAACTGCTTCAGACCAAAATTACATAGAGGATCAAAATAAAAATTAACTTAGAGTTGGCAGCTTGAATTTTAGATTTCACAGGAGGAATGCTGCTGTTTCCAGTCAGGTACTTGGTATGATCTGGCTTCTTCAATTCAGTAGATTTTTTTTTAATATGGGAGGTGGACAGAGAAATCAGCTCACATACCAAAAAAACCCAAACCAAAACCCAAAAAATTCCCCCAAAAAAGAACACATCAGTTTTATTGGCATTTTCATCACAAGCAGAATGGAACAGCTGTTCCTAAAACACCTCTCGATAATCAGGACTAGAACTCAAAGCACTGCTCTGCTGCTCTGCCGACTTTGGTCCCTGGAGTGGAATTTCTATCTTGATGATACTTGATGAGTATCTACACCGCAAGGCCATCGTGCCTTGTGCTCCTCTGATTGGAGATCTTCCCCATCTGCCAGAAACGTGCCCTTGGTGTTGTACAGAGAACAATATTTTAAATGAGTTTCCTTTAAGTCAATAGTTAATTTCATTTGAAAAATCAATAAATATCTGGAGAAGGTTTCATACTCCCTTTAAATGGCTCTGGAACACGGGATAGACAGTGCAAGTATGCAGCCTAAGTCAAGCAAAACAGCAATTTTGAATTTCAGTCTATCATGTCCCTGCCTCAACTGGCTAGCCTTGGCTAGTCCCCATCTCTGCAGGTTTTTAAAAGAAATTCTCCCTAACATCTTAAAGCTAAGCAATAACATTTACAAAATCTTGAAACTTCAGTGGGATGCAAACCCCTTGTCCTGGTTTCGGCTAGGATAGAGTTAATTTTCTTCCTAGTAGCTGGTATGGTGCTGTGTTTTGGATTTAGGATGAGAATAATGTTGATAACACACGGATGTTTTAGTTGTTGCTGAGCGGTGCTTACACTAGTCAAGGACTTCTCAGCTTCTCATGCCCTGTCAGCGAGAAGCTGGGAGGGGGCACAGCCAGGACAGCTCACCCCAACTGCCCAAAGGACTATTCCATACCCTATGGCGTCATGCCCAGTCTAGGGACTGGGGGGAGTTGGCCGGGGAGCAGCAATCGCTGCTCGGGGACGGGCTGGGCATCGGTCGGCAGGTGGTGAGCAATTGCATTGTGCATCACTTGTTTTGTATATTCTTTTCTCGTTCTTATTATTATTATTTTCCCTTCCTTTTCTGTCCTATTAAACTGTCTTTATCTCAACCCACGAATCTTACTTTTTTTTCCCCCAGTTGTCTCCCCCATCCCACCAGGGGGAATGAGCAAAGGGCTGGGTGGTGCTTAGCTGCCTGCTGCGTTAAACCACACCACCCCATTTTCTCCCGATCACTAATCACTGCAATTTACAGTACAAATTTAAGTGGGAGGGAACAGTTTTAAACATAGTCTTTCATGGGCTTGGAAAGCATTTTCTCTCTCTCCTGCCACATGTCATAAAACATATTTAATGCAGGAACAGCACCTAGTAACAATAACTTAAGGATGATGTTTGGGGCACAAGGAGAGAGTGCTGCCATGATGCGCTATACTCCCAGCTGAGCCCTGCATGATCACACTCCAACCCCAAACCCTACACGGGGCACCTCTCCTGCGTGAGCCTTAGAAAAGGCTGCTGAAACCTCTTCAAACGCCTCCTTCAACACACACTCCCCTCTGAAAACGTCTGGAGAGATGCTGAGGGTTTTTTTGTCCCCTCTCAAGTGACAGGATCACAGTTTGAAGACTTTTCATGCAGGAGAAGTGAATTCACTCTTTTTAAATACAAGAAAAAAAGAAAAAGAAAGAAAAGAAATGAAAACAAGGAAAAAGATGTGGTCTACCTCAGTGATTCAAGTTCCAGCTTTAGCAGCTTCAGACATTATCTCACTGACCTGTTCTGCTACACTACAATGAGTGACATGTCTCGTAAGGCACATCTCTGCTCCTACCTCCATCTGTTTACTTCACTATCAATTTTGGGCTTATGTTGATTTTAAAAAAAAAAAAGGGGGGGGGGGGGGGGAAGTCAAGTGACACATTCTAGC
This sequence comes from Mycteria americana, assembly GCF_035582795.1. Taxonomy (NCBI): domain Eukaryota; kingdom Metazoa; phylum Chordata; class Aves; order Ciconiiformes; family Ciconiidae; genus Mycteria; species Mycteria americana. The sequence continues at coordinate 8,230,139 of NC_134385.1, forward strand.
TGATCCCTGCTCCCACATCACAGATTTCTATAACTGAAAATCCAAATTATTCTTTGTGCTGGAAAATTCTGTTTCTGCCCCAGATCTACCAGCGTTTGAGTTCAGTTGTATTTACAAAGTCAGAATCAAAGCAGAACAAGTTTTCCTCCTGATGTTAAGATAACAGTTGCTTTACAACTGAATCCAACTCTGAGACTGATATTCATAGACCAATTCCCAAGCCCGAGCAGAACCCGGGAAAACCCCACACTCACAGCTAGCTAACAAGCAAGGCAATGTTGGAGCAAATGCTGCCAAAGCTAATTAAGACTGCAGCAATGCCGCTGTGAACGGAGGACTGCACACAAGTCAGGAATGCAGAATTTTATTGCAAACCCTTTGCCAATTTCAATTAAGAAAAATCTTCAGCCCAAACACATGACCATCATTTTTTCTCTATGCTTTGGCACCACTGGGTCTTTCCAGAGCCCTTTCCAACACCATGCTCTCCCTACCACTGACTCTGACTTGCCATTGCTGTCTGAGATGAGGAGTTGTTCCAAACAAAGAGCAACCCATTCTCCAAACAGAGAGCAACCCCAACAATGAACATAACACAAGTTCACCATCCCTTACAAAAAGGAGATTTTTGTCCTTTTCTAGCATTAAGGATTAAATAAAGTATTATAGAAAACAACTACATGCATCCACAACGCATTCAACAAGTGAGAGATTACTATACAGGATCACTTCTAAAAACTAATCCAGATTAATAACTTATTATAAATTAATAACTTTTTTGTCATGAGAAGGTCTGGAGGTCACTTTTGACCATTTTCCCCAAAACTGCCCGTTGCTTCCTTATTTCCCATGTCTGTTTCTGTTTTCTAGCACTGTGGTGTGCACAGAAACTTTTCCATTCTAATTCAGACTTGAAAAGGGAAGAAACATTCAAAAAACAGGAACAAAAGACATGCCTGTTTACTATGCCAGGCAGCAGTACCTGGGGTAAGTGAGAAGTCTAACATTTATTTAGAAAAGAGACACTGTATACTTTTGGACCAATTGTTACCATCAGTCCACACCGACACAAGAAAGTGACCCAAATTCTTTTTTTTTTTTGAAGTAAAATCCATTGAACTCAAAGCCTGATGACTTCTCTATAGGCTCCTTTCTGGATTCAGTTATCAACAGTTTGCCATAAACATTAGTTTTTGAAGTAACATACTAATCTTGTTCTCATGACTAAGAAAAGCAAAATCATTTGGGAAAGAAACAAGTTTGTACTATATCAACGCTGGGCTACTAGTCGACAGGATTTTGCAAAGCTGACTTCAGTTTTTTTTTTCATTAGGAAAATTCACTTGTTTCAGGAATGGTCTCACTACAAAAAACCAAAAAGACTGCTCTTTTCATTTCCTTCTGCAAGAATGTGCCACTATGCTCAAAATACCACCTCACTTACCAGTTGTGATCAATATAGTCTCATACTCTGTCTCAGAATGACTGGCTGGCATGAGACACTTAGAAGAAATTACCAAGAAAATCTTCAGCTGACAATTACAGCAGAATCTGCTTACAGAGGATGCTTTCATGTACCGAAAATTAGCTGTACCCTGTCTCTCATGCCCTGAAGAATAAAATTTTATAAAGACAGTTTTCATTACATAAGGATATAATTACAGATATTTCCTTTTTTAATACACACATTTAATTAAATTTTAAATCCTACAAATATCTGGAGTTCAAATTACATGTTTTTGCTAATTAGTTTCCCATGTTGTGCATATTGACTCGGGCACATAATCTTCATGTTGTGTCAAGCAATATTTTGAACAATTATAAATTTACATTTCCATTTCATTCAACTTTGTTCCTATGTCATAAAATTGCATAAATGACATTACAATGTATTTTCTAACTAGTTAACTGAAGAACATAAAATTCTCACATTAAAAAAGCATCAAAATCTTTTCAATAAGAACATTACCAAATTGCCCTCAGCATATTACTCTATTTTTGTGTGCATTTGAGAAGGTCTCCAAAATTAAAATAAGCTTCACTCTCAAGGTAACTTGGCAATTCCTTGCTGAGTTTGCAGCAGGTTTGTTTTGGAAATATAACATTAATGCAAACTGTTTTGCTTAATTCCTATGCTATTATGTTTTAGATAGACAAGTTTATCATACTGTATTAATAATCACTCTACCCAAAACTGCTGTGACATGATATTATCAGTTACTGATGATACATACAGTATTGCAAATATGTAAGATGTGTGGACAGCAATTTTTAACTTAGGACACACTCCCCTACTCAAACACACTGTTAAATTAAGTATTAAAAAAAATGCTTTCCACCTGTGGAGATGACAGATCATGGGACCTTTTCAAGATCTCAAGCACAAGAAGGATTAAAGACTATACACTGTAATAACCAGCATGCTGACTCTGTCATTTAAATAGCGAATTTTAATTTCTCTAGAACAGGTTTGAAATAGTCTGGTTTTCTGAGCATAACAAGTAATTATTTTACATACATACATTATAGATTTAAGCATACATAACTATTCCTTTTATTACTATCGCCTGTATGATTATAGTAAATTAAATGTACAACAGCAAAATTATTTTTCACCTCTAGATAAACATGCTAAGTATAAGCCTTATTTTCCATTATTAATTAAAATAACTGTATACTGAATTTGTGAGATCACCAATTTGTTTTCTATGTTCATTTTTAGCCTTTTTAAATGTACTTACTGGTTGGTCGGGTAAGTCTTGTGGCTCTTCCATGGGTATTACTATTCTAATGCTTAAATGATTCAAATCGTGTGTTCCTCGGCAGTCTTCAAAGCCTGTCAAAAAAAGGTGTTCATAGCTTTATGTACTTTTGGGGGGGCTTATCATTTAGGCTATCAGAGAACATTAATTGTTATATTATTCCACCCACAAGCTTTCTAAACTCGTGTTGCCATCTCCCAAGTAAAAGACGAAAGTCATATATGGAAAGATTTCATAAACAAGGGATTTAGCTTTAAGCTTCAAGATACAGAATTTTTTACGCACGTGGCACGTTTCTACATCATTTACTTGTACCATACTGACTACAGAAGCTAATGTATCAATCAGACATGTGCACCATGATTTTAAAGACAGCTTAAATGATCAAGTCTGGTCTACTAGGTCAGTAAACAGCGCGATTCAATCTAACCTGTTTTAATTTGGAACATTTATATAACAAACAACAAAAAAATCAGGACAAGACTGTACACCTAAATGTATTTACATGCAGTACTGTTCATTGCCAAATTCACAAAGCAAGTTTATTATTTCAATTGCACCTTTCAAAAAGAGAAGTTTGATGAAAATTTATAAATTAATTTTTATTTTGGAAGCTAAGTAACCCAGTGGCATTTAGCATAGAGATCTTACATATTATACCAAAGAGCTGCTATCCCCCAGGGTTTTAAAACCATGAAAAGGAAATTTTGCAGATTACTTTCACAGCCTGATTAATATTTGCAATTTGCTGGGCAAAAGATAAAGGCACGTATCCTCCAAGGCTTCCCCCTCTGCCCAACCAACGCTCATGAACAGCGTGACCTATGCGTTCCATCACTCTTCTTTCATCCTCTCATTTCAGAGCCAGTTTATTAAAAACAAACCCTAACCTCTTCAGACAAGCTCCATCTCAACTGCACCTAAAGCAAGTAGGCGCCTGCTCTCCCATCCCAGCAGAGCTGTCTCTTCCATATGCACACAGAGCAGAACCTAAGTGGATTACAGAAATTAGAAGAAATGCTGAAAAAAACTTAGTGGTTTGGAAGAAACTAAATACAGTGACTTTCTGTGCTGAGGTACAACCTATTCCTGCCTCCACAGCCATGGAAGTTTTGCTGTAAATCTCAGTGGAAATGCGAAAGGCTGTTTACCCGGCTCTGCTTTCTCTATGCCTTTCTGTTTTCCCATCATGTCTGGAGCATTCAGGCACCTTTGCATCATGAAATCGTCCCCATGCAAAGCGACTAAACAAGTTAACAGAAACAACTTTCCGGCGTCCTGAAAACAACTGCTTTTTCCCCCTCCTGGTCCCGGCCAGACCTACTTAAACTCTAGCACGTGCAGCCAGCCTGCAGTGGGGCACCACATGCTGAGCACGGGGATGCTTTGCAGCCTGGAATAATTTCATATTAACCATGAAAACACAAAGGATTTCTTCTCCCTTATTTGAGGACACATAAAGGTCTTGCATGCCAGGGTGTATCGTATAAGCCAGGGTAAAATTTCATTGAGGGTTTGAGTATTTTCCAAGGCTGCCTCCCCTAATCAAAGCTACTTACCTTTATTGCCTTAACTGTAAATCAACTGAATTTAAAATAAGTCTCTTCAATAACTCAGGTTCTTTTGAAATTACCCTATTCACACCACACACAAGCAAGTATACAATACAAATTACTACTGTCACCATTCCAGTTTTTCCTCCATCAGTTTTAATCGGGTTTATTTTAAATATAAAAGCTTGTTTCCTTTTTACTTTTTGTACGAATAACTGAGAAAAATCAAGACTTAAGAGAAAGTGTGGCATTTGAAGATTTTGAATAGGAGTGTAGAATACAATGGCCAACAGCAAGAATATTTGAAATTGATACCAATGGGTCCTGTCCTGTCCCTTGTCCTTCATTTTTGTTACTTGACATTGTTTCACTGTGTAATTTCTTAGAAAAATCCCAAACTAAACTCCTCAGTATGGAAAAAGATTTCACATTACACTTTGATCCATACAGCAGCAACTTCCCATTCCATGCTTTGTTTAAAAGCTGTGAGCAGTTCTTTAATTTTGTTTTTGAGAAGGATCTAAGTATTAAAAAGACAAAAGATTCCCAGAGTCACGTCAGAATACGTTAGTTACACTTGTGAACAAAACTCTCTTCCCAAATGAGTAAGGCATCTTGTACCACCTGGAAGCAAACGAACGAACAAAAGCAGATGAGCAATAACCGCTTGCCTCGATGGCAAGTGAAAACTTGACCTCTGGTGGCTTCACACTTTCGTCTAGAGAATACTCCATACCTCCAGAGATAGCAGCTTGGGCAGAAGACATCTCGCAAAGACCTAGTGCTCGTAGCTGTTGTTACACAGAAGAGGGCAGAACAAGAAGCAGCATGCATTTCTGGGTGGAAGGGATGTACTTAACTGGTACACCTGACTAGCTAGGAGTGACAGAGTCTCTCTCCAGCCAAGGCCTCCTACACCACAAACAGTTTAAACTGCTGCCAAAGGAAGAGCTGCTGCCCCTCCTTACCTAGAGCAACCCACTCTTGCTTGCTTGACACCCCTTCCTTTGTGGCCGCCAAAGCGCTTGTGTGGCTGAACAGCAGTCTGGATCTGGGATCTGACCTTCTTCCAAGGAAAAAGAAAGAAAGAAAAAAAAAAAAAAAAAAAAGAGGCACCTAAACCCAACCTTTCTGCTAAGCTGCTTTAAGGGGGATCAGCTCCAGTCTCACGCAGCCCCGTCCTGGGGGGTGAGCAGGACGGGGAACAGGCAGAGCACGCAAGCGGGGCAGCAGGATGCCCCTGTTCAGCGACAGCCATAGTAAATGAAAATCATAATTTTACCATCTTATTTATGTTTCACTTTGGCAAAACAGAGAACACAAAGTCACAGTGATATATATGACTCCGCAGCCTTTCAACCTCTGTCACCCACCCAATCACCAAGTTCTCCCGTAAGGCAGCCACACGACTTCTCGTGGCCAGGCATGGAAAGCACCGGGACCACAAGCAATGCCATAGCCTCTCCCTGTCACGACCTCTGCGAGCACGGAGCCGGGGAGGGGAGCTGCCTGCCTCTCTCCTGCAGGGAGAGGCTGAGCGAAGCTGCTGACAGCTTCAGCACCGAAGCCCTGGGGAGGAGGATCCAGGGAGCAGCTGCTCTGGCCATGCTCCGTTTCCCCAACAGCACCCTCCAACATGGCTAATCCCCCCCGCTGCCCATCAGCCAGCTCCAGCCCACGGCAGGCATATGCCCCAGGGCAGCACACCCTGCCCTCCAGCCAGCCCCAAGCACCCCCGGGTGCTGTAAGCCACCTCCTCGCCCAGGCGGACAGGTACGCACCAACGCACCGCCCAGGGCTTGGGTTTCCAAAAAACAAACCCAGCACCTTGCACCTGCTCAGCCTGAGCCACCACAGTGTATTATCTTACTTAGCAAGCAGCTTGCCGTGAACAAAGTTGATTTTTAAAAACTGAAGATAAACATCACTGATTTTCTCTTTTTGTGGCATCTCAAATCTCAAAATTAGATTTTTAACTTATATAAAACTCAAGGCGACTGTGCTTCAGACAAGCTTATCACACACTTTCTATTACAGAACGTTTTAAAACCATTTAAGTGACCGCAAGAGAAGAGATATCAAAGCAGACCTTCGGCATCTTCAGTTCCACAGAGTCCAAACCGCCGCAGTCGCAACCATGATGGGTGCCAATGCAACCGCCGGGCAGAACGGCGACCGCTGCCGGTCCTGCTCTCTGTCCCAGGCAAAGCCACAGTTTCCCAAAGGTGACTGACTCAGCAGAGGGGAAATAGGTGATAAAAAGCTTTGGGGTTTGGTCACTTTTCCCATCTATATATCTATTTATATTTTTGTGTGTGTGTGAGGGAGGTCTGAAAAGTAGGTTCTGGCGGTGAGAATACTTGTGTGGGCCACTGGGCTGGTGAATGAGAAAACCTGTACAAAGAGTAACTGAGTGTGCAACAAGCCATCAAATGAGTTGCAGCAATGAAAGAAACATTCAGAAAAATGAGTGAAGTGTTATGCTTCTGAAAACCAGCAAAATACCATACTTTTTTCCCTTTATGGGGTGGTTTTCATTATTTATCTGATGAAAATTATTTTGTAATATCTGAATTAAAAAACATTTTTTATTTAATCCAGACTTGTTTCAAATAGCCATCCTGGTTTAATTCCAACTTGCGCAGAACACCAACAATGTAAAATATCAAGGACAGGTGTTTTGAATCTCATTTTATTTTGCTTGCTCAATTTGTGGAGACCCATTATCTAAACTTCAAAACCAAAGGCATCAAAGCAGAAAAACGGACTGCAGAATTGCACAGATCAGTTGCCTGCCTTCTGTTCTGCACAAGATTGCTATGCCAATAATTCCCTGTTAAAAGCCCTGGAAAGCTATGTACAGTTTCTTGCACTAAATCCTGTTTTAAATCCTAAAATGCAAAGTCTAGCTTGGTCAGACTCTCTCGAAATAGATACCATGGATATAATTTCTGAAAGCTACCCGCTATTAGCATCAGGCTAGACTCCTATTTACTTTCATTCTGTTTTTTTCAAGCCCATCTGCCTTGGCTTGAATATAAAATTTTGGCTGAGGAACAGTTCTCTCAAGCTGCAAATAATTAAAGTCAAGGGTACTGTGATAAAACCAACAAGCAGTAATTACACTGATTGGAAAAAAAAGCTGTTCAAATATGGTTTTATATTACTTTAAAATAGCCACTATTTCCCTAAGAACAAAGCTTTAGTTAGGGTAATGAAATTATATCTATTAAACAGAAAGTTAAAATAAAATGTTTTGTATGCATAATAACGTAATATATGCAGTTATTTCCACACCTTATTTACTCAAGGGCCAGCACCTTACCACGAATAGCAATGAATACATGAATTAAGCAGCAGAAGAAGAGTCTAAGCTTCCCATATTTTCCAGTGGAGCATTTAATGGTAATCTGTCCCATGCTGCTACACTACGCACATACGGGATCGGAAAGTGCAACTGAAGCAATCTAAGCCATCACCCGACCAGAGCAGGGCTTTTCCTTGCAATATGCTTTTACTCTGTGACACTCACCACGTGACAAACCGCTTCTTTCAGAGCGGAGCAGAACTTGGCACAGTGGGGTGTGGTGGGTTCCCCCCCCCCCTTTTTTTTTTTATTTAATTAAAAACACCCAAAGAAATAAATACAGAGAGTGAAGAGACAGGAGACACATACTGACACTATGATGCACTGCACAGCTACCAAGTGCTTTTTATTCTGAAGGTTTATGACTTAGGTTTTAATCTTCAGGCAAAATACACTATCGGCCATCTTCCACACCAGCAGCAACCCGTGCCCCTCTACATCAGGGTGTGAGCGGGCATATAGATACAACCTCCTTGTTCCACAGGAAAGTTTCTTTACAATTTTATTCTTCCCCAGATCTCAGCATTCCCATATCCAACTGTGATAATATTTCATCAGCCACGCTGCTGAAGTATTTCCAACTTGGTATTCAACACAGCCAAACTAGTGTTCTGCCTACACCGAGCAGGCAAACCCAGCCCGCTGCCCACTCCAGCAGGATGTCTCACGAGGATTTGGCAAAAACAGGCATTCTCTAAAGTTTTGAAGACTCTCCCATTTTGTTTTGAAGCAGCTTGATTAATGATCACAGGAAATGACAGCATCAGCCTGGTTCCTGGCTTGGTCTGTGTAATAAAACAGCCCCTTAAGGAGCTGTGAGGCATTGAACAATTTTGTGTACTAAGCTTCATTTTTCCTTCCTTCAGGCAAAAACAAGATAATGAAAATTCTTCATGAAGTTGTACCATCACAATGATGCAAACAAAATGAATAAGTAAATAGATGCCTGGATGGGTGAAATGCTCTGTCTGGTGAGTCTGAATACAAACTCAAAAAACTTCAAAGATACTTTAAAGAAAAGGGAGTTGCAGTATTCAATATGCTAATGCAGCTCCAGTGACATGCAAAGAAAGGCAGGGGGGAGCAGAAGAGGAGGGGCCCATCTAGCCTTCCTCCTCCACTAAGGAATGAAATACTTAATACAAATCATTTGCTTTCACAAGTAGACCTGCAAGTAACACAACGAATTATGTCCTTCCCATGGTGCTCACAAGTTAACTTACAAATATCACGTTAAGGCTGCACATTCAGTATCTGACAGTCAACCCATGACTGCCAAGCAGATGAAAATAGGTGCATTACTCCGGTGTCTGAAAATACAAGTGAGGTAAAGAGGGAAAAGGAACTCAGGTTTCTAACTTCAAGTTGTGATACCCCCAAATCCTACTTGCTAACACTATCAACAATCAACTCTTCAGACAACAGTCTGGCTCTCCAAAACAATTCTTAAAAACTCCCTCTAAAATCCATCTTCAAGGCACTGAATCTCAAGCTTTGTTTTTTTAAATCCACCCCTTTTGTAAGTACAGTTCTCTATTTTCCTTTTTCAGCAGCAGAGAGCAGCCGTTTAACAAAACAAAACAAACAAACAAAAAAAAGGAATAGAGTTAATGAATGAGAGCTGTGCTACACACCAGTCTGCTGATTTCGTATCTTTAACAAATCCAGCGGCTCTCAGGACAAAGATTTATACTCTGCTATTCTTCACTTTTTCTCACTCTCCACGCACACACCCACGCACTCAGATATGCACACACAACGTGCATGGATATTTGCAAAATACTGTGAAGAATACACCTTTGCCGTGAGATCTGCTGGACTGTTGACTGCTCTCTCTCCATGCTCTTTCTTCCCTTCTTTATTAACCAGGGAAGACTCAGAATAAAACACTGGAGAAGTTACGGGGAAGGCAGACTGTATGCCCTGCTTGTGAAGATACAAACGGACATGACAAGCCTGTAAACACAGTCCTGTAGGACTTAAAAATCATGGTTTGATTAAAATTGCATAATCTTAAAATGGAAAAAAAAATTGTGCAGTATTTATAAAGTGAGAAAATTACCAAAATTAGATGTGGCAATACAAATATAGTTTTACCCTAAGCAATGCCTATTTCATTATTAGGAATTTTCACGTTATTTTTAAATCCTTAAAGGGTTATCAACGTTAAGGCTGTCTGCAGTTCGCTTCACTTGAACAATGACACACACAGCTTGGTTTTCCAGATCTTATGCAATTCTGTTAAATTTGATTTTGAAACACAGCAGGGAAATTTTTAATGGGGAAAAGAACTGTTTTCACAAAAGGAAAATTTGGAAATAACAACTTCATCCTCGAGAAAAACAACTCCCACTGAGCCCAGAAACAAGTCGGCAATTTCTTCTAGATAGATCTAATGTGCATAGATCACATGGCACAGGAACACGAAACTGCTATTAACCTGTTAGTTACAAAACAAAACACAGTAATTTACATCAATGTAACAAAAGTAGAAAAGTTGATTACCTCCTCTGTTCATGGGGATTCAACTTGCATTGAGACTTAATGGATTTTTTCCAAAGACCACAAATGATAAGATACCCGGTATCTTGCGGCTCGCATACATTTTTGTGTTTCAGATAACCAATAAATGGGTGGCAAATCCCTAGAGCTGCAGCTCCGGAGGAAAAATAATGCTGTTTGTCTTAAAAGCTTTTTAAAACAAAACTTTCAAACAGCAGAGCACACTACCTTTAATTTCTAGAAGCCACTTCAGACACATTCAAATAGATTAGGAAATTTCCTGAACAAAAGACTGGAATTTTTAATCCTCTCGCTGTCAGACAGCAAATCTGCACCATATTAACCACAAAAAAGGAATTATTTACATTATGCAGCTCTAAACTTTATTTTCAATAAAAGATTTCACTAATACATATCAAAAAGTCATATATCTACCACCAGACGCTACCGGGAAATTAATCCATAGTTCTATTAGAGAAACTGTTTCAGTACTCAACTTTCACCACAATTTTATTAAAAAGGTTGTGACTATGTTAAATTTACTTATTTCTTTTGTTATTTTGCATTAGAGGCAGCCATGGTATTTATCACAGTGCAATCAGTTCTCAGAACATCTGTAGCTATTTGTGTCTTAGCAACAACAGTTGCTAGAGTAACCTGCTCAAAAAATTAAAGAAAGAATAAAGTACTGGACATTCGAGATTTTTTTACTGGGGAAAAAAACAGTTTAAATGATGGTGTTCAACGCTCAGCTGCTCAGTAAGAGCCACTGCTTTTAATTAAGCGGATTTATTAATCCATTTGCTTCATGCAGCATCAGTCCTGCTGGCAGAGGCAGGTGGGTGCACAGAAACACCCTACTGGGTCAGACAAATGGTCCCTCTCGCCCAGCCCCAGTGTGCTGTCTCCAACAGCAGCAACGGCAGATGCCACCAGCAGGGAGAGCGTGAGCCTGGCCACTCTCCACCACTCCCTGCACGCCCCTCCAGCAGCCACAAGCATGGGACCACAGAGGGGACATCCCTGCCTCATGCTCCAGCATCCACTTATGGACCTGTTTCCCACAAATTTGTCCGGTTCCTCTCTGAACTGGCTGCGGTCAGCAGCTCCCACAGCCTCCCAGAGCAGCTCATGACCTGCCACATCAAGAACTTCTCAGCTGTTTTACATGAACAAATTTCCAAGTGCCTTGAGCCCTAGTATGGCAGGATTGGGCAAGCAGCTCTGCTTTCAGCACGACCCCTGCCTTCAGGATTTTGTGAACTGTGATAATGTTCTCTCTCCAAATCAGTCCCAGGCTTCAGCTTCTCCTCACAAGGCATCTGCTCCATCCCCTACGATCACTGCTCCCCTCTCTGCTCCCTCTTGAGATGCAGTGACCAGAGCTGCACATAGTATATGAGATGCGGCTGCAACCACAGTTTACTGCTCTGCAGTAAACATAATGTCTCTGTTGTTTTCAACACCGTTCCTAATGACAGCTATCGTTGGCTTTTTGTTTGGCTGCAGTTTACACTGAGTAATCATTTCAATGAACTGTCCCTGTCCTCAGGTTCTCCTCCTGGAGCCATAACTGGCTGTTCTGAGTTCAGCCGTACGTAGATATGCTTTAGATTGCTTTCCTTAAATTAAGGGTAATCCATCTAGGGGAAAACAATCTAAACCATATTTATGTTAATTAACTTAAGTTCTCATAAATTCATCTACACTGAAGCTCTTCTGCCACCTTTTTGATCACTCAGTTTGGTGATATCCTTCCACCTTTGGTGTGACTTTTTATGACTCAAAAGTTCAGTAACATCAGTAAACTTGGGGCTTTAACTGGGCATTCATTTCTCGAGATCACTGGTGAAAATGCTGGACAAAACCAGTCTAAGCACCAACATTAAGGGTACTACAGTGCTGTCTCTTCTCCAGCCTTTGAAGTGATCACTAAGCCCTGTCCTCTGCTCCCTGGTCTTGCTCATTGAGTTAGAGGGCTTTTTAACTAGGTTTGTCAGGGAAGACCCACCAAGTAGGGGATAACACATGTAAGACAGGGTGACAAAAATGCTCAGATGAACCAGCTCTGCTACGGGATGATAGATAGACCTCTAATGATACTGCACAGTCAGAGTAAGAAGGGTGTCCACTACAGATCCTCTGTCGAGAATTGAATGAAGGCTTCTTTAAACAGCTGGAAGAAACCTAGTGATTGCAGACTAGTTTGCAAGAGGGACTTTAACCACCCAAATATCTACTGTGAGGGCAACATGGTGGGGTGAACAAAAGTCAGGTTTCTCAATGCAAAGATAATTTTTTTATGTGGTGATGTGACATGGTAAGAGTTCAAGATCCCAGGAGAAGTGAAGATGAAACTAACAAAATAAATAGCCAGATTACAGTTTGTTCAGGAGACTGACCTGATAGATACGGTATGACAGTAGGGCCTGAAGGAGCAATGCAGCCCAGGAGAGATGGCTGATCCTCAAGGACAGCTTCCCCCCAAGGACAGTCCATCCCTACATGCAGAATAATGAGCAGATGCAGAAGGAGGACCGTTTGGCTGGACAGTGAACTTCTGACTAAGCTCAAAACGGAAGCATACAGGAGGTCAAGCAAAGACCAAATACATGTGAGTAATTCACCAGAACTGATGAAGCACGCAGAGTTCAGAAGCTTGGCTGGCTCAAATCTGGCAGGGGATGCAAAGGGCAACAAGAAGGGCTTCTAGGGCTCCTGTGAGCACACTGGCAGCAAAAGAAGAAAACCATTGGTCAGATGCTGAGCAGGGCAGGCGATCAACTGACCAAGGGCACAGGAAAGGCTGACATATTCAAGGTCTTCCTTGCTTCAGGCTTTACTGTCAAGGTCTTCTCTCAGGCCTCCCAAGTCCTTGTGCCTCATGGCAGAAAGTGCCACCTGTCAGGGCCCCCAGCAAATACCCCCCCCTCCTGAGGGTTTGGTTACCTGGGCTCAGGGCCAAGACAGTACAGCTGGTGACCTTGGGGACAGCTTTTCCAGAAAGCTCTACTGGAGGCTTCAGCGAAGGTCTCCAGTCCCTGCCTCAGGAGCTGCTTTTAAGCTGCAGCTCTCACCTTTGGCACCCGCCTGAGCTACAAACTTGACTTCCCAGCTTGGCCTCAAAGCTGCCTCACCGTGGGTCCATCTGCCAAACCGGGCTCTTGCCTTAAGCCAGCTACCAGCCATTGCCCAGCTTGCCCTGCTCACCCTGTGGGTCCTGAGGGACTCTACCCTTGCTGGTGAGGCCACTGCTTCTGCCTGCCTTGCTACCACACTTAGCATCCCATCCCTTAGGGACTAGCGCATCCCTGCTGCTCCCAGACACTAACAATGGTACAGAAAGATGAAGTTAGAGATTGCCTTAAGAAAACTGGACATACACAACTCCGTAAGACCAAATAGGATGGAGAAGGAGCTGCTTTCTATCATTTCTGAAAGGTCATATCAATCCGGGAGGTGACTGATGACTGCAAAAGGGCAAATGTCACCTTCAGGACAGGCAATAAGGGAGATACAGGCCAGTCAGACTTGCCTTGCTGTCTCAGGGGACTGTGGAGCAAATCCACACGGAGACCATTCGCACACGTATGAAGAACAAGAAAGCAATTGGGAACAAGAAGCATGGATCTACCAAAGGCAAATGGTGCCCGGCCAACCCGACTGCCCCTTCTGAAGCAATGATTTGCTCTGTGGAGTAAGAGAGCTATAACTGTTCTGTATCTCATTTTAGTAATGCAGAGTCCTTCAGCATTCTTGCAGCCACACTGGGCAGGTATAAACTACGGACAGACTACATGGTGGATGAAAAATTGTCTGGAGTGCCAGGTTCAAAGAACTTCGATTACAGGTCTACAATCTAACTAGAGGCTGGTAACAAGAAGCCACCTACAAGAGCTGATAGTGGACACAATATTAACATCTTCATCATGACCAGTGCAACAGTACAGAACACCCCTTCAAAAAAAAATCTGTGGATAAGAGCAAATTGGGGCAGTGCAGTCCAAAAGCCTGAAAAGCAGCACTGCAATTCAGATGGACTGTGACATGCTGGAAGAATGGGCTGTCAGGAACCTCATAAAGTTCCACAAGGGCAAGTGCTATGTGCTGCCCTAGGGATTGAGCAACCCCATGCAACAGGACAGGCTGGGAACAAACTGAGAGGTCACAGTTCTGCAGGAAGGAAACTGGAGATCCTGGTGGGCAGGAGGTTCAACATGAGTCAGCCATGAGTCCTGGCAGCAACGAAGGCTTGTCTCAAGCTAGGCTAAAAAGATACCATAGAAAAGACAGAGCCAGACTCATCTCAAGTGACTAGAGAAAGAAGTAATGGTCATAAATTGCAACAAGGAAAATTCCAGTTTGACATAAGGAAAAATTTATTCACCTTGTGAGTGGTCTGCACTGGAAGAGTGACCCACAGGGGTGGTGAAATGTCCACCCTTGCACATTTTCAAAACCCCAGTGGACAAGACCCTGAAAAACCTACCTCCTGTGAGCAGGAGACTAAAGGAGGCCACATCATGAGGTACCCTGCAGTCCAAATCTATGCTTTCACCAGCTTTCCATTGAGAGGGAACCTCTCCTCCAAGCCTGGGGAAACTTAGCTTCTTTCATACAACTTTATCAAATGTTTTCTAAAAATTTGATTATACCTGTTGCTTCCCTCTACCCATGCACGCAGAACTCCATTACATTAACAAGGTAGAATTTCCCTTTACAGAAGCCATGCTGACTCTTTTCCAATGGACTGTATTTTCCAGTAAGCAGTGATTTTGTCCTTTATAACTCTATCATCTTACTGCTGCTGGAAGTCAGCCACCTGTATGGTGTTCCCAGGATGTTCTCGAGAGCCCATCTTTAGCAGTAACACTGACAACACGGAATTCACTCAGCTTCTATGTTACGCCTTACTATCCCCAGGTACCCGTTCCACCACCCTTGGTCACCAAGCAGTCCCACACAATCACTACCTGGATTCCTGGTCTTGATGGATTTAGAGAATGTATTACTACTGGTTTGAGCCTTCGGTGCAAGGTGCTCTTCAACTTCCTTTTCACCCTTTTTAACTCTCCTTTTACATTTCACCTGCCATGCTACAGATTTTCCTGTTCTCACCCACCATGCTTTCATTTTTTAAACGCTCATCTTTTCCCCATGATGGCTTTTTAGCTTTCCCATTGAGCCACGCAGGGATTTTTTTGGAGGGGACCAATTTGTTCACTTTCAAACGGTATATCTTGGCTTCTGACACAGTATTTTTTAAACAGACACAAAGATCCCTGTAGGCTGCTCACTTTTGGGGCAGATCTTTTTATGGTTTGGGAGATTTTTAAACTACTTTATTAATTTTTCAGTATTCTAATTTCTTGAAACTGAATATCCATGTGATGGATTTATTTTGTCTGCTGTCCCCTTCTACTCAGTTATATCCAATTGTACTGTGGTTGCTATAAGCCATCCCACTACTAGCTTAAAGTAGGTCCTATGCACCGCGACACTCCAAAAAGCAGCTTCTCTTGTTAGTTTAAACTTGATTGCTGTAGGAAGCAGTCATTTATTGAGTTAGAAGAATGTTCTCTCTCCCTCGCCTCCTGATGAGGCACAGAACTGGTCTCTGTCCCACTATAACTCTCCCAAATTTGCAGCTTCTCTGATCTGACTTAATAGCTCCTGATCACCATCACTGCCCTGATCCAAGGGTTGCTGGTGTAATCCTAGTGGTACATTTAAGGTCTGGGGTTTCCACCCATGCAGACCCAATAGTGCTTCTCTTTTCCTGTATTTGTAATGCTGTTACCCTTTATAAAAATCCTTCATGCACAGTGCCCATCTCCCACTCTATACCCTACCCCATCATTTCTGTACAGCTGGTACGCTGGGCATTACCACATCCCCGAGAAAGTCTCCTTCCACCGTACCTCAGAGATGCTTGTTACAGCACGGATAGCATAATCGTGGGGTTAGCTCCCCATAATCATCATCAAAAGAACATCCCTAATCACACTTAAAATAATTTATATGATTACAATATCTACAACTAGTTAATACTACTGTGTCACAAATCACCCAAACCAAGAATGAACACATTCCATTTGGAATTCAATGACCCCAAAACTTACAATTAGCATTAGAGTACTATCAACAGGTATCAAACAAATGCAGACTTAGATGGTAAAAGATTCGCTGCTTCTTGCTACAGCTCACTGGCAAAATCCTCTTCCCTCTCTGCTCTTGGCAAGTCAGTCAAGTTTCAAATAAGAATCAACATCTCACAAATGGAAGCATCATCTCCTCTGCTAGGTACAATTTTGGCAAAGAAACGTCTGATGTCTTTTTTTCCAAGTCTACCCTAAAGGTCCCATTTCTCCCAATTCTCTTTTTCTTTCATGTTAGTTCAGGTCCTCTTCAATATGAATCATAATTAACATGTACTACCAGTGACCAACTCACATGCAACCTAAGAATCTCTGAGCTGATCCCAAGTATGTTGTGCATTATTTTTTATAAAAGCGATGGGGCTGTTATTTTATTTACCATGAGTGCTTATAACTTACCTATGCTCCAGACTAGGACAATCAGTAAAAAAGCTACATTCAAATGCACAAAAATAGTACAAAGCTTCCACACAAGCCTCAAAAGTTCTTGCAGCCAAGAAAACAAAACTTTCACAGTAAAACACAGATTCATATTTCCTTTCTCTTTCCTGTTCTCCTTCCATCTATTCCCATTTCCTTTTTTCTCTTTCATGCCATTATTTGAGTTATCTAACTGCCAGTCTAGTCCTTACATAACTTTTTATATTTAGCCCATACAAAATATTTTCAGTTCAAGGTACTCAAATATATTAACTTCTAAAAATAATGACTCATTCCAATCAACAACTGTCTTCTCCTGAAAACAAAAATGTACTTCTAGACAACAAAATTGTGGTGGTGAAAGCTTTCACTCTTTGGACCTGTCCTACTTGAAACTTTTTCTTTACTATAGAGAAAGATAGCTTTTGCTCCCTGCATTCTTCCAAGTCTTCTTCTAAATGTAGAAAAGCAGTGCATTCAGTAACCCAACGTGGATTACAACTCACTATTGCAATTAGTGAACCTCTGAGTTCATTCACAAGCAGCAACACCACAGGGTCACCAAATGCGTGTTCATCTTCTGCTACATACACAGAAAAATCAGCTGAAGGCCCTGAAGGGAGTAGGAGGACACATACCAGAGATATGGACAAAGGAAACACAGCGGGGAAAGGTCTGACATTTTAATAACATAAGAAGCGTTGTTTGAGATTGTTCTTGATCCACAGGGGTCTCAGTTGAACTATTTTACCAGATTCAGCCAAATGGCAACTACACATATTACAAAGAGCAAGAAAACAGTCAACAGGGGTTGATGGAGAGCCATCAAGGTTTTTTGGTAGGGGTTGGGGGGGGGGGTGTAAACTTACTGCATTTCCTGAATTACATCGGGGGGGGGGGGGGGGGGGGGGGGGAGAAGAGGAGGCGAGATAAAGAAAAGCATGAGACTTCAGGGTTCACACAACTGTGGTCACAAGGAGAGACTCAAACTTTGTGTCTGCACCTTTCCACCGTGTGCGTGTGTTTTTCTCTGGTGAGAAAAAACAAAAACTTAAAAAAACAAACAAAACAAAACAAAGAGAATTAATTACACTGCTTCAGGCATCATGTCAACCAGGTCCTCCAGCCTTCTGGTATGTGCAAGTGTTGCTTGATTCCAGGAGGAAAAACACAAGATCATGTAGATACCTTCATTGATAGAAATACATTTTCTTCAGACTTTTTCACTGAGAATTAATCCCTAAGCAGACAACAAATAAATCCTAGCAAAAATAGTGCTGTATATTCTGAAGTTTCTGATGATTGCAGAAAATCTAGAATGCAAAACAAACGCAGACAGATGAATAACCAGGGCATTGTTTTACTAAGATATTTGTAATTAATTGAGTTGTGGCAAGTGATAATATTGTGCATTTTAATTTTAGCTGACACCAGTTGCAAAGTGAATCACATTATGCAAACTACTGCATTTGTAATCAAAGACTGTTTAACCCTACGCTCCGTTAAGTTACAGTTTTATTTGACAAGTGGGGTGGGCAAGGAATGCAGGCACAGCTCATTTTTGCAGCTCTCAGAGCCCTGGCAGCTCTGTCACCTATGACCACGTGCCCATCCCCAGGGAAGACAGGGGCCCAGGCAAGTGACTAACAGGGCTGAAGTTTCGGCAGAACCAACAGGATGAGCACGCCTTCAGGCTAAACGGAGCCCAAGGAATTAGTACCTCCTTGCTTACCATATGTAACAGGTAACCTTTGAGAAAGAACAGTATTTTCTGCTGCCTTTTAGCTCCAAAATCTGTCAACATCAAGAAATTCCCCAAAGGGTGGTCATCTTTGACTCATGAGTCTGCCAAAAACTCTCTCAAACTAGTCCACTTTTTACTTCCCTTGTAAAGGGGAAAGCTGCATGACATACACTAGATTCTGGTAGTAGTTCAGCGAGAACTAACAGTTTCAGTAGAGACCAATTATACATGTTTTTTATAACAGCATCCACAAAAAAGGTCATTTCATTTAGAGATTAAAGAAACTTACTCAACAACTTGGCGCTGTTTTTTCTTCAGCATAAAGTTAAATTCTTTAGGTCCTGGAAAGCTACTACATAGATTAATAATTCAGAGAACTGTCAAACTACTTTTGCTATCTTATTTGAAAATGCTGAGAGCAGCGGTATCATTGACTCATGGGGACTTTTTGGCTTTCTTCAGGTCAGGCAAGAGTGAGTATTTTGTAACTTTTTTTTTTTTAAGCCAGAAGAATTAATTTTTCCTCATATCCAGAAAGGTCAACATAGCAGCAGGCTTGGCATGAGAACTAACTACTGGATAGAAAAAAAAAAAAGATACAGTAGAAAAAGAATTAAACCTTGTGTGTCTTTATAGTTCTCCAGAATACCAGCCAAGCTAGTGAAGAAAAAAAGTAGCCTCTGTTATCTAAGTCCCTTTATCTTCTAGAAAGGCCACCTCCCCTCCCTATACCCCAAAAGTTCTGGATGGACAGGAAATGGGGATTTAAAGTACACAGAATAATCAAGGCAACGGATTCTGAAATTTCAAGAGCTCTTATAAAGGTATTGAACAAAACATCAGACTTACTACAAATGGGACCTGACTTCTATGTTAAACTTCAAAGCCTTGAACCAATGGGGTTGTTTTCTGTGACAGTATTTTCCCCAACAGGTATATGAACAACTATGCCTTTACCAAAAAAGCAGCATGGGGAAATTTTGATAGGAAACCAGTGATCGAGCCTACTTCAGAATACTTCCACATGGTTTTGAAAACAGATGCCACTTTCTTTTCTGCTCCGAAGAATAACTAATCACCTACTTTTTCAAATTATCCTGGTCCTGAATACGGACCATCTTAAATCAATCATATTTAAGGAAGAATTTCTTAAGCTCTCTCAAATAGAATACGGGAAAAAAATTGTCACAGAGAAGACATTAGTATGAGACTGATCTGTAAAACCTGCAAAATGAAATTACATAAAATGGTATGATATTTATAGAAATATGAACCATCACCCAAGATTTAAAGCTGCCATACACTTTATGGTATGTTCCAGCTGGTGACTCTCAGAGAAACAGGACTGTCAGCATTCAAACACAAACAACGCAAACTTCAAGGCTCAGAAGGAAGCTCTTGGGATGCGAGAACAGCTCTGTAGACGGGTGTCAACTCAGGAGAGACTCATCTTCTGCAGAACTGAAGAACCGTTCAATCGCCTCTGAAATGAGACTAGCCATACCTTTAACCCCAAGAGTTTATCTAAGAGATGGAAAAAGTTCCCAATCAACTTCATCACAATACTAAATTCTTTTTCTAAGTACAAAGCTTGTTTTCTAGTTATATTGCCCAGTTACGGGACTGATTGGTGACAACCTGGAAAAGACAAGACAGCAGTGACTGGTGTGGTGCAGATCAAAATGACACCATACACTGAAGAGCCTGCTATGACATACTGTGTATTCTGCGCACAGCACTCTCCTTAAACATCAGGTTTGGGTAACAATTAGGAGGAGATCTGACCCCTTGCAGCACCACCTTCATTGAAGCTCTAGAGGCAGATGCAAGAAGGAAGAAAGGATTTGAAGTTATACCCTCAGGTACTGGAGTGCCTCCAGTCATAGCATCCACAGGAACTATCTTTGAATCACTGCTAGAGAGGGGCCACTGTTGATGAGATGCTTGTTTTGCTGCCCTTCAACCAATTGAAGGAAAAACTTCCAGACAAATTAGGATGAAAGAAAGAGAATAAATTAAGGACTAGGCAAAGCAAGAAAAAGCTGAGAAAGACCTTCCTCAACTTACAACTAAACTAACCGGTGTGTGCCACTGGTCATGGTTTAGGTGACAAAAAACACTCAGGAGCTGCTGCAAGAGACAATGCTGTCTGTAGGTGCGTTGTCTATAGACACTGCTGGGTGTGAGATCATACAGAAAATACCAGTTGTTAAATCCTGACACGATTCCATTTAAGGCCTCAAAAGTCTCCTGTACATCTCCATCCTGACAGCTCCTTTTTTGATCACAGGGTTTTGCAGACAAGTTTTAACAAGCATCCATTTTGTAGGAGCACCTTTCAGAAAAAAAAAAGCACAGACTTGCGGGGAGGGGAAAAAAAAAATCCTACTGCTGATAACTATGAATACAGGCACTGAGTTACCCATGTCCACAATGACGTATTATCTGCTTTAAGCCTTGAATCTTTATGCATAACATGACTTGCACACGGAAACGCATTACTTGCTAGGCTTTCCATTCAATTACAATATTTCAGTATATTTTATCCAGTTTTACGTTTAGTCACAGGTAACTACCCTTTGGTACACAAAAGCTAGGAAATCATACATTAATCTGCTGTAGAGGTACTCCAACCCATTAACACAAAACATGGAAACACATTTAATAAAGTGTACTCTGATATAGTAAATTCAAAACTCATTCAACATCTGGATAGTTACAGGGCAAAGTTTTGAGAAGCTATAAATCCTTCCAAAGTCACAGATTACTCAGGAATTATTACAGCTATTGCATACATCTGTGATGGGGAAGTGACAGTTTTTCCATCAAATTTGTCACACCACCCAACAATACGCAGTTACCAAGGTGCCATAACTGCTGCTGAGGCTGCATGGAAGAGCTGAGAGGGAGATGAAAGCTACAGAAAGACACTGTACAGTAATTCTAATGGCTTGTAAACAGCTACACCTTCACCTCAGCTACCTTTTAGACACAGAGCAGTGGGAATGTACCTGCGTATCATCGTTTGCGTAGCAAAAACTGGACTGCAGAACTGCACAAGTAAGAAGTGTCGCACCATGAGGTGATAAGAAAAAACCCCAAACATGATAGGTACAGTGCAATAGGTCAGTAGTTTTGCAGGTTGAGGAAGCCACGATCTTCATGCATTTTTAAAAGCAGCTTACTATGAAAACTGTGACTTGAGGGACGTGAATTGCCATGTTTCTCAACAAAACCTATCTTATTCAGTGTCATAAATTTAAGATAATCTGCAACAGACAAGACTGAAGGAAACCAAATGATAGAGGCAGATAACGATAATCATAAAAATCAGTATAGTTGTCTTTTAATTACTGGTTGGAAGTTACTACACTACAGATTAAGTGCATCACAGAAGCAGAAGTAGAGCTAGGCCCATACCAAAAGCAAAGTCCACCAAGACTTTTTTGTACAATGCTCCATCTGAATTACTGCAGCTATGTTGCATCCAGGACTAGCTCTAGTCTGGAAACGATTTAGTCACACCATGCAGTGCAGAAACCAAACTAATATGGCATGCTGTGCTTGAGCTGGCTCCACATAAAGCTTCAGCAACTCTGCACAGCATTCCCAGAACCAGGAATGTCCAGCAGAGCCAATCAAGGTCCAACACAGCTCATGAAGCCCAACTGATCATGGCCCTGCCAAGCCCAAACACATCCTCTTGGACCTGTATGAGCGACTAAACCCATCCAACGACTAAGCAGTGCAGGTGTGTTCAACTGCCTCCTTGCAAAGCCAACACAATCTGAACAGGGCTGCCCTGAGCTGAAGCTACCTACTGCTGCTGGTCCTGTGAACAACCCACCAAGCCCCGGGCACACCCCAACTACCCAGAGAGAGTGCTTGCTCCCGCTTGCCTCGCACAAGCCCCTCCGCATTACCTGAGCTAAGTGAGTCAGTTAGTGTCTTTCTGCACCTTTTGGCTGTTTCTCAGCTCTCCCAAGCACCACCGGCAGCAGCTGAGGCACCAGGACTGCCGGGACCCCGCCGTGCTCCGGGGGCAGCGGTCCCCGGGGCGGCGAGCCCCGCGGTCTAACCCAGCACCGCCGCTCCTGCCCTGGCTGCCGCGCCCCTCGACGCCTCCCCGGCCCGTTTTCAGGGCGGGGGCACACGCTGTGCACACGCGTCGTTCCCGCCGCCTCCGCCTGCGCCCCCGCGGCCGACGAGCTCAGGCCCACTGGGTCCCAGCCCGACCCGAGGCGGGGCAGCGGCGCGGGGGCTCCGCGGAAGGAAGCGCGCTCAGAGCGGGGGAGGCCACGCGCCACCCTCCCCGCGGCGGCGCCGGGCGTGCGGCGCGGCCGGGCGTCCCTCAGCGGGCTCTTACCGAGAGGCGGCTCCGGAGCCGGGCCCGGGAGCGCGTCCTGCAGCGGACATGGCAGCGGCGCCCGCGCCTCCTCGCCCCCGCCCGCCGCAGCGCCGCCCGGAAGCAGAGCGCTCGGCGGCGGAAGTGACGCCGCCGACCCGAAGGCGGCCGCGGCGGCGCCTCAGGCCAGGGCGGGAGCGCGGTGGAGGGACTGGCCCGGCGGCCGCCGCGGGGCTGGGCCGAGACGGCCGAGGGCCTCAGCCTGCCGCGGCAGTGCCGAGCGTGGCCGCGCCGAAACGGGCAGCCGGTCCCGCCAGCGCTGGACGCCGTGTGAGAGCGGGTGACCGGGGCTTCAGCGGCCGCGGCTCGGCCGGGAGTCACTGCTGCTGCCTTGCTGTTGGGTTTGGGTTGTGCTACGTGTATGGGGTCGTCTCTCCGGTCTGCTGTCTCGTTGCCGTAGGTGCTGCAATGCAAATTATCTAAAATAGTTTGTCACGTTTCAGCCCGAGCGGCAAAGCCGCGTGATGGGGTGTCGGCAGGAAATTTCCCGTGTGTGGGGGTTGGAGCGTTCGGGGGTTTTTGTCTGGTTGGCCTTTGGAGAGCTCTAGCAGATTTTTCAGAAGTTGTTTCCTCTCTGAAGCTATCTATTTCCCCTTCCCTTTTAGCAGGTCAAAACTTGCTGAGCCTTTCATTTCACCTCTCCCAAGAGTTCACTTGGTGATTTTAAAAAAAGTAACACAGCACCAAAATCGAGCTGTGTCAGCGTGTACTGAGGCTTTTCCCTTGAGTATAAATGCAGGAAGATGAGAAGGTGGGAGAAGTTAAAGGGCAAAACACTTGGGGAACTCACTTTATTTAACAGAATTTTTGAGGATCCATTTTATTGCAGAGTAAAGCAAAGTAATATAACACTGTGGTAAAACCAAGAACAGAAGTAGAAGCTCAGACTGGTTTTTAGAAACGTGTTGTTACTGACTTAATTACTGCAACATATCCTCCTGAAGTGTCCTCAGGGCTTTTTCCTCCACTCACCCTTTTCCTCAGATGCAAGTTTACATTGTTCTCTGAGCCCACACTGGCCCTACAGCTGTTTTCTGTGGAGTAAAGCATGTTATTTACCCACAGTAAGTAGCCTAAACTGTAAACTCTGTTGCAAGCTTTCCAGGAATCAGTAGAAGATCACGCATTTACCAGATCTCCACATAAAACCCCTTCCATTTCCTCTAAGAGTTGCCAAACTCCATCTGTTCAGTGCTTTAGGGGCTGTGAAGCAAGAGAGCCCTGCTATCGCATCGGGTGGCAAGGGGAAAAGAGGAAAGCTACACCCTGTCTGCCAGCCGCAAGAGCTCCTCGGGCAGAATGTGCCATCTGGGAAGGGAAGGGCAGAAATACAGAGGCAGATTCCTCCAGCAAGTGGGATTTAGGCTTTTAAATTACAGAAATCGCCCATCCCCCTTGCTGTGTGCTGTGGCTCGGATGACTGCAGATTCAGGGCAAGACTTTGAACGCAGCTGAGGGACACAGTCAGGGAATTATCTCTCTGCTAAGAGGTGCCAGCAGGTGTTTTTTATGGGTGGCCATTACTGGAGCAGAGTCCAGGACCAGGAGGGAAATGCATTCGTGTTGTGATCAGATTCTTTCCTCTGCCTGGCACTGGCCTGGACTGCATGGCTGGCCCTGGCAGATGATATTAGAAAAAGAAACTTCTTAGTTCTTTTGCTCATTCACACAAGTAAGCATACAAGCTGCCTGAGGATCTTCAGGAGATAAATCTGAAGGACCTGTATCTCCACTGAATATAGGCAAAGTCTGATACAGACATTGGTCCTATCTTTGGAAAGACTTGATCTTTTCTCTCACGTTCTCTGGTGGGTGTAGGAAGGCTGCTGTCCTTGAGTATGAATAATCAGTGTCACAGGTCAGATACACTTTTCCTGTCATCAGCCAGGCTCTCCTATGTAGTTTAGGGAACAAAAACCTGTTGTGAAAACAAGTTAACTTCCCTTCCCTTCCCTTCCCTGCCCAATTTCCTGTGCTGGATTGAGCAATTTGGGTCAGAAAAGGAACCTCAAGTGTCTCATGATTGGTAACAGAACTCGGCACCCCTGGAAAATCACTGGGCCCCAACTGACTGCAGCCAGCCCTGAGCAAGGAGTCTCCAGTCTTGTCGGAGTGCATGAATTACATGTCTGTCAAGTGTACTGTATCACTGCGCAGCACTGAGTTACTCAGAAAGTGGCCATGACCTGACCTAATACTTCACTTGTGGTAGACTATTGAGAACTAGTCAGCTTCATTTCTTTGTAGCAGAAATAGAAAGGCTGGGGGAAGGAATAATATACAGTTGCTTGCTACAACCCTAATTTAAATAAATAAGAACAAAGATACTTAAGCATTTTAAGCTTTTTTTTCTTGTCGTAATGCCCATGCTGACAATAATCTTTTGTTATCTGGAACATCCAAAGTGAGATTGGATTTCCACAGACACATGCAGTCAGTCAAAAATCACTAAATGGAGTGCAAAAGGCCACTGGTTTGCCAGTTCTGCTATCATACAAGAAGCCGGGGCAGACAATAGCTCCCTTTGGACATAATGCTGATCTGGGGATGGGGGCTGAGGCACTGCCAATTTCTCTTCCTCTTCTTGCCTGCTAGTCCAGTTACTTGACTGATTCAAGAGCTGGGAGCAAAGGCAAGAGTTCGTAATAGCCACTCCCAGACATCTGTCAAGTATGGACCCCAGCAGACCATGCAAGTAGGTAAGAAGGGATCAGAGGTGCAGATCTCTTCTTTGATGGCATTTGAGGAACTCTTTGGACTACATCCATTCTAGCCACTCGAGGTTTTTCAGCTCTTGCATGACTCTTCACAGAACCATGCAAGCTTCTTAGAACAGTCACTTGATGATGCTAGCAACTTGGTCTGTTCTTCCAGGTCTTTTAGAAGTCTCTTACAGCTGTGATACTGGGTTCTTTGTGGGAGCTGGGCAGGCAGAGGACCAGGGATGGTGCTATCTGGGCTGACATGATGGGTAACTTCAGCGCACTTAGCTTCTAGCTGCTCACTGCAGAGACTCAATGACACATTTTTTTCATGTAAAAGCAGATCGTCTGAGCTGTTCTCAGTGCCCATGAAAACATCAGCCCAGACAGAAGGTGCTTTTCTGCCAGATTATTACAGGTTCCAGTTCTGCCAGTTGCATGTGATAGATGAAATGAGCATCCATTCTTTTTTCTAATGGGAAAAAGGAAATGTAATATCCTGGTCCTCTGTTGCGTTTCTCAGTGCCTCTTCTTGAGAAAAAATGAGTGACTAATTCACACATCTCAGTCTGCAATCAGAACAGAGCTGACCTAGATCCTGATGGCATCCTCTTGATGAATGGTGCCCTCAATCACTGTGTCCGTGGTTTGCCTGGAACACTTGCGACTCCCTTTCATGCTTTTCAGGTTTTCTGAAAGATGCTTCTGGAACTTCTTGGTGAGGAAGCAGTAGATGATTGGGTCCAACACACAGTTTGTACTCAAGAGGCACAAAGTCACCTGGTGAGCATCATTGAGTTGTTGGCGCAACTGACAGTTTTCCTTCTGCCACATCTGCAGAACAGTCAGGGTCCAGGGCAGGTGCACTATGTGATGAGGTACAAAGCTTATGATGAACACAGCCAGCACCGTGCAAACCATCCAGAGCGCCCTTTGCTTGACATGAGCACTCTTCCGTGGCTGCACTGATTTGGAGAACAGGGTCCTGATAATGATGATGTTCCAGCCTAGTATAAAAAGGAAAATTATATAGAAGAGGATGCAGATGATGACATGGATGGCGAGAACAGCTGAAACACTGCTAGAAGAGTCATAGTGTTCAAAGCACCGTGTGAAATTCTTCGAATTGGTCTCCTCCTGATTAGTATTATTGTCAAAAAGGTAATACAAAGAGCTGCCCACTATTATGATCCAGATAGCTGCTGATAAGTAGATACCCCTTCTCTGGGCAGTAAACTGAGCAGCTTTAATGGGATTAGTCACGGCTTGGTAACGGTTGTATGTGATGACCATCAGAAAGGCAACAGAAGAGTAGGTGTTAACGAAAAATAAACAGCCAGCTACATTACAGAGGAACGAAGGCATGATCCAGTCTCCATGGTGGTGATAGTAAACAATCCACATTGGCATCGTAACCAAGAAGAGCAGGTCAGCTACTGTCAGGTTCACCATGAATATCTTGATTTCATTGAGTTTCTTGGTGGGGTAAATACGGCTGAAAATCCAGAGCACATAGCAGTTGGCAACAAAGCCCAGAATGAAAATGATGCTGTAGAAAACAGTGAAGAGATTGTAGCGAAACTCAGAGTCTATGTAGCATGACATGGGTGAATCAGCACTACCTTCAACACCGCCTTTACCCTTTCCAGACATTGTGGTGCTGAGTGAGCACGTCTGAAGCAGAATTTCCTGCCGTAGCTTTTCTTCTTACCTAAAAATATAAAGCATAAAATGAGCTGATTGGAATGGTGCCATTGCTAAGCCAAACCCCACCTTTCATTTTCAGCTGTCTGTGACCATAGGAGTTCTGCTCCATGCCTTGGCTCCAGCCACAGACACCTGCCCTGTCCCCTCAGTCCTCTCTTTGATACCATTTCCACACCATACTAGCCCTTGTGTCTTCATCCAGCGTTGTTTGCTGCAGTGTGAATCTGAGATCACTAATCTCTAATCTCAAAAGACTTTTCTGCATGAGGGTTCTTAGATAAAATCATCTGTTACTCTGTTCTGTCTCAAGCTTTTTAATCTTTTACTATAAGCAAACAGGTTTTCTGAGTCTCTTTTTCCCCTGTGGTTCCTAATGCTTTCTAACTTGCCTACACTTATTTTTACCTAGAAATTCCAGAAGTGATACAATACCTGGTAAAAATGTCTCACTAGTGCCATTCCAGAGTCACCCTCTACTTGTTTTTCTGACATTTTCCTTCTTACACTTGTAAAGATTCTATTGTTTTCTTAGTTGCAGGCACTGTAGGATCTCACATTCACTTCATAGGCTACCAGAGCTCTCAATTTTTTTTCTCAGTGAATGATGTAAAACATGAGTCACTAATCCTAAAGGGTGATGTTTTGTGGTATGTTGTTGATTTTAACTACAGTTTATGTCCCTTAAAATCCTGGCTGTTGTCTATCATGCCATCATTTTGAATTCAAGTTGTCATCAAACCAACCTGGCTCCCTTCCCCCCCTTTTCTGCATCAAATGCAAGCATCAGCAGCAGCAATTCTGTACTTTCCTGTGTCGTGGGTGAGGCTGGTGACAAACACTGTCCCTAAAGAGACGCCTTCAAGTTTTTAATATTACCAGTCCCCACCTCAGTTAGTATTTCTTCAAATCTTGCACAGTTTGGATGTATCAAATTTCTGCATCATCAATACTGTACGTGTTCTTGTCTCAGATTTACATGGATTCAGTCTAATCCCTCGTATACTTTAACCTGCTGCTTTTACCATCCAGAGGACGTACACACCTGTTCTTGGTTCGAGCACCAAGTCCCTGTCTGACACTGGACAGGCACTCCCCTCTCCGTGACACAGTCCTGTAGATCTGCTTGTTTTTTTCTGCCTCTTCCTTCATGGGAAGATAACTCACTAATGCAGGTAAAGCAGTTTGAGAGTGACCAGCAAGGACACTGCTCGCTGATGGTAAACTTGATGGGTTTTTAACCTCATTTGCAGAACATGGTGGTTTTTCTCGAGAGTAAGTAACCTGCACCACCAGTCATGAAGCCTAAACTTCTTGTGCGAGGTATGATGGGAATGCTGGGTGCTGCACGTTGTAACGTGCTTGCCTCAGCTCTGCTAGCCCCACGAACAACAAGCATTTTCCCCCAAAGACTGCTGCCTCCTGAGAAGGCACCCTCCTGTCTCGAAACTTTCTGGATCTTCCCCAGCAGCAGATAGTGGCATGAACCCCCATCTCGCCCTCTCTGGGTTGAGTCTCTCTTTGTGCCCATGTGCTGTTGGTTCCTCATTTGCACATTTGCAATTTTCCTCTGCAAATGGGGAAGTCAGCTCTAGCTCAAGAAAGCTCTCCATTTCTTCAGAAAACTCTGCAAATCCCTTGGTACTGCTTTCCAGTTCTTAGGAAGAGGAAGGCAATAGCCATCTTCCCGAGCCTGTCCGTTCTCACGCCTCACAGGCCTCCTAAGGACATGACAACTACAGATACCCACAACTTGTCCTTGGACCTTCACAGGCTGCTGCGTGCCTGGCAGCACTGGGGTTTGAGTGTCTTTAAACTCAATCTTTCAACTGTGTGCCATGTGAATTAACAAGTAGCTGTGGCAGTACGAGTAGTTGGCCAGGTGACACATGTATCTGTCCTCTTTCACCTTGATCTCTGCCCCCCTGCTGAGAACCCACTGATCTCTAAAAGGTAGTAGCTGGTTCAGGTGGTGAGAGCCAGGAGGTGAGGATGGTCTGGGCTATGGCACTTCACAGTCTGGCCACAGAGGCCTGGCACATCCCTGAGGGGTAATATTTCACTCCCTGCTGCCCTGAAGAGAGGTCCCAGAGCAGGCAGGGGCCCATGCTCTGTTCCCTGCTCTACCTTTGATTCATGCAGGACCCAAGGCAAGTCCTACTGGTCATCTCATGGATCTCTTTCCACACCCTCATCTATGTATGAAAAGCGGTAATTGTCACAACACAGCCTTACATAAATGTCCATGTCTAAGCCCAGCTCTCCCACCCACTGAGGGACCATCTCTGGTAAGGACATAACGTCAGTTGGAAGGGTTTGCATCTCTCAGCTCAGAAGGGCACCTAGCAGATGCAGACATTCAGGGAAGGGGTGAGGCTGTGTAGGGGCAAGAGAAACTAGTGGGGAGCTTTGTGTTTGATACACTATTCTGATGTTAGAATAAGAAAAAAAAAAGTCCTAATTACCCAAGATCATTAGAGAACTTAAGTTTCTTTCAAATTTGCATCGTAAACTCACTGTTCTGACTATCTGCCAACTTCAGCAAATACTTCTGGTGCTTGGGGCTGGAATCTTTGCAATGAAAGGTGCTCTATCACTGTAGCACCAGAGCTGAATATACCACGAGTGCAGGGAAAAAAAAAGGTGATGCATCGCACTAGCAGAATTCACGAGGAGGAGGGAAGTGCCTACATCCAATACATAGGGACAACGGTTATTCACAAAGTCCCTTTAGACTGTGCCATGGGGCACTGTCCATCTACCCCTCCATTTCTGGTGCTGTACATGGGCATGGCAGCCTCCAACCTTTGCCCAGGAGCTCTGGTGAATTTACTGGTGGGGTCTCCAGGCCTGCCCATCAGCTGCCAGATTTAGCAGATGGGGTGGAAGGCAGAGTGAACCTGCACATCCGCCTCCACTGCAAAGCCTTGCACAGAAGATGGGTTTGAGCTAAGGGGCTGCACTCTGACCTGGAGAGATGAATGCAAGGACATGCTCTACATTGTTAAGTCTGCTAGAAATCTCTGGCAAAGGTGGGCTGTGGGAGATGGCAGTGCCGTCACCTGGCCCTGACAGCACTTGGTAGAGCTCACCTGTCTTTGCATTAGTAGGCTGTGCAGTCCCAGTGCCAAGGTCCTTCAGGGAATCACAAGAGAGATGTTTTTCCCTTCTCGCTTGTCAAGCCAGATATTCCACAAAATACAGCTAGCACAGAGCATGGCACCGTTCCCCACTAAATTTACTCAATACCCACTTTCCTCTTCAGCCTGAGGAACTCGAGCTCACATCTCCTGTATACTTGTGAGATGTCCTAAGCCCCAGACTCTGGAGTACCGTACAGGGGATCTCACTCAACCTCTCCTGTTGAAGCGGTTCCCCTTTGTATAAAACACATAAATATTCTCCATGCCAGCAGAAGGGAGAACAGGCGCAGTGGTCAGGGTGCAGGCTGGTGGGTGTGGGTCCCATTCTCTGCTGCGCTGCATTACCAAAATCCCTGGCAACTCTAGCCCAAGCCACTACCTTGTACACTAGTACACCAGCTGGTAATCCCAAGTGGTTTATATCATGAACTCCATTGTATGCAGAACTAGAGGTGGAAGTAACTGGCTGCGCAGCAGAGCATGGTCGAGGCAACCACGGATTCTGCTCCCAATCTACACTCTCTCCCATGGGCCATGCTCTCCCAATAAGGATTTACTGGCTCATGGCTGCAAGGTGCAAAGACCACAATAAAACAAGATATGCCATCAGCAAAAGTATATTCCAAGAGGAATAGTACTCATAAAGTATATTTTCTGCTTACCACAGTCAAAAGGATTCACCACGATATGTCTATCTTCAGCTTTAGTAGAGCAGTGATGGGTGTTTTACTGAGGATGCTCAGTCTTCTTCCAAGTATTATTTTCTCTGACCTGGGGCTGGAAGGTCTCCACACAGGCAGCTCTCAAGAACAGGACACCAGAATGGGAGCAACTGCAGCATGACTGCAGAGTCACTAGAGAAGAGGAAATGCGTGACATCAGCTCAAAGGAAATGAGAAATAAAGTAAGCTGTAGAGGAAAGGCAATTAACCACAGCAAAGATCTGGAAAGTCCTTAAAGCTGTTTCCTCAAAGTATCTCTGCTTCTGATGATCCTGAAAGAAGGCAAAGTTGGGATTTTCCTCTAAAGGCAGAATAGGAATCCACTCCATGTCCCTGGTTAGATCTGGGATTAGACAGCATTTGAGCATCATTCTTCCAAACAGATGAATGGTAGAAGCCAGAAGAGCTTTCACTTAATACCTTCGAGGAAAGGAAGTGCCAGGAAACTCATATATCCCATGGACAGACTCATTCCCTAGCAGAGTCTCCTTCACACTTGTGTTGGGGCTAAACAGACCCAGGAATCCAGCCATCCCAAGTCTCCTTTTGTCTCAGGGACCTTCAGCAGACACTGAGACACCACAGCATGGCGGGTCTTCACCTGTCCCATCCACTTTCACATCATGACCCACCATTATTTGTGGCAGCCTAAAGACCACTCATCACAGTGATGCAAATTGGTGGGGTGCTCAGGGAGACAGCAGCGACAAGCAAAGCTGCACATATGGTCCCAGCTAAGCCGTGAATCCCAAGTTGTAGCTCCCATGCTGATGGTTAACCTGCCCTCCATGCAGACACTGTTCTTACAACTGCACACAGTGCAGATGTGAGCTTGGAGCATCTGCACCATGTCCTGCACAAACCTCACACCTGCAGACACCTACAGGAGCTGAAACACCGAGTGTGGTGCCTGGGTTCAGTGTGAAACACATAGGAACAGAGCCACAAAGTCCATCACCAGCACAGAGGTGCCTGAGCCTGCAACAAGGCTGCTGAGGAACAACATGGATGCAAGCGGAAGCAGAAGAGGCCAATCCACACTGGTGCCCCTTGGGAAGGCTGGCTCTTCTCAGGAAATGCTGTCTATGGCAAACAGCCCATGGTAGGCCCTGGCCATGTCCATGCTGTGAGGAGCACCAGAGACCTTCCATGGTGTGGTGTCATGTCTTGGGAGAGCCACCAGGGACAGGCTGAGGGTTGTATCCCCTGGGCCGCACCAGTTGAGGGCACCAGCCAAACCTCTCCGAAAGCCAGGAGCTGGCATGGACCCTGGGACACCTTCAAGTCATGCTTTTGCTGTTGGGCTGGTGAGCTCTGGCTCTGAGCTGGGACACAGCAACCTCCTCATCAGCCAGACAGATGGGGCACTGACAGAGGGGGCAAGGTGGATGGCAGCAACACTATTCTGCCAAGACACTGACTTTTGGCTTGCCTGGCCTTAGGCATCTCAAGGCGATGGGCTGTGCAGCATCGGGGCAGCCAGCATGGTGCCAGAACCCACCCTCTGTCCATGTCGGTGGTGGGATGTCCCCCGCCAGACAGGCAAAGCCCCAGCACGGATCTGGGCTGCTTTGCCTGGGTCAGCTCTTCCTTGGCTCTTCTCCAGAGGGTGCAGATGGCCTTTCCCAGGGCCATTATAGAGGGAAGCACCAGGCGTGCACTTCAGCATGGTGCCCCGGGGTGAGCAGAGTCAGGCTCTGCACCCGGGTGCCTGGCAGTAACCAGGAGCCCCAGCCGAGCTCTCAGCCTGGCAGGGTGTTGTGCAAGTGCTCAGCAAACTGCTGCACAAACCACAATGTCCTGCTGCTCTGGGGCCTGCTCAGGGGAAGCTCCGAAGCACCCAGAGGTGCATGGAGACCACAACTGGGACCACAGCTGGCCAGGCCCTGAGCTGCTGCAGGATCACCCTTGTCCCCCACAGCAACAGGATGGGGTGTCCAAGGGACTCAGAAGCCACCTGGGCTGAGCGGGACCCAAACTCCCGCAGCATGAGGGAGCCCCACAGCAACAGCACTGCACGGGGTGGGAGACCCTGCTCTACCCTGCCCTGCCTCAGCAGGGTGGGCTGCACCGGGGGGCTGGCTGTGTGGAGCAGGGGACCAGGGAACAGCCAGGCTTGCTCTGTCAGGACACATCAAGGGTGACCCAAAGGGTGAGATGAGGCTCCTGCAGTGATGCTACAGAGCTGTGCTGGGATGGATGGAGACTGCAGCAGTCTCCTTCCCTCCACCACCCACTGTCCTCCCTCCTTCCCCATCAGCCACTGTAAAGATGGACCAGGGAACCTGACCCTTCATGGACTGGAAAGAGCCCCAGTTATGCCTGCAAGTCTGCTTCTGAGAGCTTAAAATAAAAACAAAATAAAAACATGCTCATGAGGTTGACTGGCAGCCAGTCCATGCCTTTGGGAAGAGCAGCTAGTGAGGATGTCTGGTCACGAAGGGAAGTGGAGTACTTGCAACAGCCAAACAAAGCTTGCTGTCCTGCCGCAGCCAAGTTCTTAGAGGAAATGGAAGCCCAGGAGGTTTTGGGCTCAGGAGGAGCTCTCATCAGAAATCTTCATCCTTCCTCTGCTCAGTCCTGTGTCAGCTCTGCCACTGATGGGGCACACACACGTCACCGAAGTTAAGCGAAAAAGAGCTTTCGTAAAACTTAGAGAACCAAACAATAAAAACATACCAAGTTCAGTGGTGAAAGACACAAAGAGACCTGATGGGTGGAAGCTCTAGCAGTGACACAAGCTTTGCTTTCTGATTTAAGCACTTCCACTGGAGTCAGGACACCTCTAACTGCCCCGAGTTGGGACCTGACCACATCTGTGCTGACCAGGGCCTCCCTGCCGCTCCCCAGATTTACTCATTTTTTCAGCTTTGCCTCAAATGCTCAGGTGAGGCCTCAAGCTATTGAGATTCACAGAAATGCCCAGAACAACTGCTTGGTCGTGTAGACTGGCCTCTTGCCAGGCTTACTCTTGTCCACCTCTTAATTAGCTGGGGAGTTCCCTCCCTCATCATCTCCATTTTCAGGTGTTGCATTTAAAGCATGAAAAGTAGAAGGGGACCCAGATTCAGTGTTCCCAGTACCGAGGCAATAGAGAAAGGGTGAGAATAATCCCCCTCTCCCTCCTGAACTGCCTCGTCTGCTTTGCATTGACAGGTCCCATTACCCCCCCGTACAGCGCCTGCAGCCAGCACTCCTCCCTCTCGCATCCCTTCCAGCCTGAGGACCCTGTTCCCCTGCTCTCCTGGACTGCTGCCTGTTTCCGAGTGCATAACTTTGAATCTGGTATTAACATGCATTTTGCTTGTGGTGGCCTGGCTTATTAAGTGGTCCTGGCAGTTTTTGACTGCCCTGTCCTCAGTGTTATTTACCACTCCTCCAGCCCAGAGATTGCACGCACAGTCTGACAACACTGAATGCCTATGCAAGGCCAAGTTAAAAAAAAAATCTTGAATAAGCCTTTACTTTTATCAATCAAACTTGCAGCCTAATAAAAAAACCAAATAAGCTTCTTTTACTAGAACTGATTCCCACATGATGCTGTTAACTAGCACTATTGGTACTTCAGGTTGTTATATCAGGACGCTGGATCCTGGAGCAGCTCTTCCAAATGACATTTTCTGGGGATAACTTCATGCAAGCTGGTTGGTAGGCAGCGGGCTGTTCCCCTTGGTTCTGGCACCGTATCAGCACTCTCATGGCAAGTGCACGCTGCCGTGAAAGATGCACACTGCCTCCTTGTACACACTGTCTGCCTCTGGCATGTTTCCTTGGGGTTGTGTCCTTCTGAGATGGAGCCCATTAGCAACATACTTGCTTTTGATGATCACATATAAATTTTGCAGGTATCAGAAATTCTTTTGGTTTTGGAAATATAGCATTATAAGCAAATATAGAGAGATCTCCTTCCAAGAGCAAAACCACAGTGTATTAATGGAGAAGAGCTCTCCATGGAGTGCAAATGGAGGAGCAGCATTTTAGCCGACAGGCTCTGCATGCACTGTCGACTGCCCTGTTCAGAAGAGCAGTGAACGAGGACAAGATGAAATACCAACACAGAGCTTCTGAAAGCACCAGCTGCTGCCACCAGGCTTAGAGTTGTGCGGTGCATGCAGTGTGCAGGACCAGCACGCAGGTGAGTGTGATCCCTGCCGGTCCCAGTCACCAGGATGTGTCCTCGAGTACCAGGATGGGTCTTTGAAAGGACATGAAGTTCCTTTTGAGCCAGAGCACTGATGATCTAGTGCTAAGCACTACTGTCTGTGAGTTTCCACTACTCATCTCACACCCTCTGCACAATTTCCTTTTGCTTGTGGCAGGAAAGAAATACTAACTAAACTCTGTAGCTTTCCCCTGCGAGCTTTTCAGAGCCCAGCACAACATGTCCCCACCTTATTACCAACTCTGCAGGAATATGCCCCGGAGCTTGGGTTGCTTGGCAGGGAAGTACATACACTCCAGCGGCCGAGAGCCCCTCCTGGGGCAGCGGGCAGCGACGCTTCCTTGTAGCCATTTGGCAGCTGCAAAGGCAGAGCACAGCATTTGCCGCTCGCTGTGGGGCCGCTGGGATAACCCAACCTGGCAGGAACTGTCGCTGTTGGGAGCCGGGCTGCCTTGCCAGCAGCGGGTGAAGCAGGGGGCAGGGCAGACTCTGGCTGGTTTTGGCAGGTAGAGCCCAAGTCCAGCCCTGCTGCACCGGCCAGAGGGGTGATCTCTGCAGGCCACCATGTCAGGATTTGTATGCTGCAGCCCCAGGCTGTCTTAGCTCTGCCAGAGGGGAAAACCATGCCTTCACTGAGCTGTCAGCGGCCGGGTCACTCTGCTCCCCGTGCTCCACACTGCAGCAAGTTACCTCCCGACAGTGGCTGCCTGCCCTCTGCCCTGGGCAGGCTCTGCCCTGCCCCCTGCCCCAGCCTGGCAGGGGCAAGGGCAGGGGCCATGCACCAGCGGGATGAGGGACCGGGGCTCCTTGAGAGGCTCTGAGCATTGCCTCCTCTTCCTCGCAGGAGGAGGGTCCATGGCAGGGCTCCTCACCTTGCTTTGCAGCATCCAAGCAAAGCTGGGGTCATTCTTGCCACCCAGGGGTGGGACAGGACCCAGACAAGGGCAGTCCCCATCCCCACGGCCCCAAAGGCAATGGCAGCACTAGCCTGACTCATGCCGTCACGATGCACCTCACCCCTGCTTGCTGGGAGCCGGGAGCAAGCATGCGTCTTCCCAGCGCACCTGGATGGGGAGGACGAGGGTGGCTCTGAAGCCCCTGGAGCTGTCTGAGATGCCACAGCTCAGGGACCCAGTGGAGACACACAGCCAGCCCGTGTCCCGAGACAGCCAGACATAGAAGGAGCCTGTGGAGCTCGGGGAGGGAGGCGAGCACCCTGAGAGAGCAAGCAGAAGGGAAAGGAGCCTCTTACCTCGGGGCCACAGAGCACCTGGCCCAGCAGACCCAGCCCGCCAGGTACCTCCTGCAAGCGAAGCCACCAGCAGGGCTGAGCCGTCAGCGTGCTGCTGTCTGGGAAGAGGCTCCGACGGGAAGGAGGGCGCGCTCCAGGTGAGTGACTCACTTCCCTCTTGGCACTTGTGACACGGCTCAGACGTGCCCCGGCTGCACCCCAGAGCTCAACACCGACTCCTGTGGCCCTTCCGCGAGCAGCCGGTGGTAGGGAAACAGCAGCTGAGGCTCCGTGCTGGCCAGGGGCTTCTCACGCTCCCGTGTCACCGGGTGCCTCGCAGGCCTGAGATGGGGTAGCCCTGCCTTGCAGCAGCTCCAGGGCAGGGCAGCTCCCCAGCCCAGCCAGGGTCGCAGAGGTGGGGTCTGGGTTTGGCGAGGGAGGCCAGGGCCCTCAGATCCATCCTCTGGGCTTCTCATTTCCTTCCAGATACTGGGACTGGGAGCCAGCACAGTGGCGAGTGCTTGTTCAAATGTTTCAATTGGAGGTGGAGACTTGCTGCGGCAGGGCAAAGTGTCAGAATGAGACTGTTTTGCTGTGTGAGTCCCCATATGGGGAAACATTAGCCAGAAAAATACTCCAGGCTGTGGCAGCTAGTTTCCTTGCTCTCTCTGCAGCATTGTAAATCCCCCTCAGTTCTTGTTCTCCTTCAGCCTGGGAAGAAAGGGTGGACAGATGCATGGGGTACCCACTCCCTCTTGCTGCCGCAGGCCCAGGGCAGCAGCTCTGGCGTCGCTCTGCTCAGGTTTCACATGGGATTTCCCCAGATGCGTACTGTGGCACTGGCATCATGGGCATAACATCTCGTGAGTCACTTGGGTTATAACAAGAAATCACATGTGTTTGTGTCTCCTCCCTTTTTATTCACCGTGAGTTGTTTAACAAGGAAACGTTGTTGGGTTTTCTTTGCTGTTAAGAACTGGCACTGGTTTCTGCAAGGAAGGAGGCGTGAGGTTTCTGAAACAGCCCTGAAGGGCCAGTCAGTCACAACTGGTTGGTGCACAAAAGCATGTTCAAAGCACATCAGAGCAGGCACGCAACCTGCACCACTATCAGAAGGAACTGGCTGTTTGCACATCCTGCAGTCCCCCCATCTAGGCCTGCCAGACACCCAACTGCCATATGTAGAGCTGCAGCAAATACCCCAATTTCCCGACCAAATAGAAAAGCTGCACCAGTTTACGGTGCAGGTAAGTTGTGGGCTTTCTCAACAAAGAAGGTTGCCAGCGTCCTCTTGTGAATAAGGAAAACTAGACTATGCTAGGAGGAGCGTGGCCAGCAGAGTGAGGACAGTTAATATCCCCTCGGCTTGGTACTGGTGATGCTGCACCTGAAACTGTGTGCAACTCGAAGGGGACATGGAGAACTGGAGAGGGACTGGCAGAGAGCTGCCACCACAGTCTGAGCCCTGGGGCACGTCCTACGAAGGGAGCTGGGCTGGGACAGCCCGGAGGCTGAGGGACGATCCGATCACCACCTGCAGCTGTTGGAAGGGAAGTTGCAAAGAGGACGGAAACAAACTCTCCTCGGTAGTGGCAAATGGTGTGACAAGGGGCAACAGCCGCTAACTAACTGGGGTGCAGGACAGTCAGGATGGACATTGGTGAAATATTTTCGCTAGAAGAGCTGGGCATCCCTGGGACAGGAACCCAGAGAGGCCAAGGGTCTCATCCTTACCACTTGGCTAGATAAAGCCACAGCTGACCTCATCTACCATTAGTGACAGCCCCACTTCAAACACAAGGTCGAATTAAAGACCTACAGAGGTCCTTCCCCAAAACGTTTCTGTTCTGTGCTGTGAACTGCAACAACTGCACTGGCACATGTACCAGTGTTATTTTCCTTTGCAGGTTATTTTCCTCTCCATGTCATCAAAATGCACTCCTGCAAACCCCGTTCCACCCAGAAAAACTGTTACAAAAGAGCCCAGACAGAGCCTGCCCGCATTTGAAAAGGAAGCAATTTGACCAGATCTGAGAAGATGGGTGACACATAAATCCCACCTGTTATTTTCAGGTTACATCCTTGTTTGCGTCAATGAGAATCCAGTAGTGGCTGCGAAGCAGGGGACTTTGCACCTTAATGTTAGTATTAATGCTACGTCTGGACTTCCCTGCTATTGCAGGACAACTGAACATCCCAGAAAAGGAATACGAATGAAGCAGATGGCCAGCGAGGCCAATGATGCAGGAGAGTCCATTTTAATGGCACTGAATAGGCCGAGGCAGAGATCTCCTGCTACAAAGGAAAGACCTAATTGCCCCGAAGTACGTATCCATTCTTGCCCTGGGAGTCTGAAGCCCTCTGGCTGGTGTGACAGGGAGGCTTCCTAGTAGGAAGGCTGCCGAGCCTCCATAGTGAGTCAGGCAGCTCAGCTATGTCCTAGATCTACCTAGTGTTCATGGTGCTCAATGCAGCACTGAGATCAGAGCGGAAAAGACAGGAGCCCAGCCTAGAGGAGCAGCGCTCCCAAACATCTGCCCATTTTGTGCACAACATGAAGCCAGGGCTGAGAGAGCTTTGCCTTTCAAGGAGTAAAAGGAGTTACCCCCAGAGCTGAAGGCAGGGGAGCCCCCAGCCGCAGGAGGTCCACTGCCAGCAGGAGTTCTGGAAAACAAAAACGAGGAGGTTTTGAACCCAGCTGGTGCAGCCCCGCACACCATCGGGCCCAGGCACGTGTGCTGGTGCACAAGACAAGGGAAGATGCCCCTTTTCTGCTTGTGAATTGTAGGGCTCAGCTGCCTGAGCAGGGGAGGTCTTGCTCACACTGCAACTTGCAAGAGGAAAAGGAAGTCAAGACAGCCCATTTGCTTTAGATAACACACTGCAATCACCAAACTCCTTCTGAGGGAAACTTCCTATATCAAGGCCCACCTCTCACAGTTTCTCTCCAGTTTCAGTTGTTTTAAGAGGGCAGAGAAAGACTAGCAAAAGAAACTCTCATCTGGAAGGAGAGCAAAGCCCTTCATCTCTCCCACCTGGGTCCCTCTATCCAACACTACGCTGGCTGTAGTTAATCTCCCAGAACTACAGTTACACTCCCGAAATACAAATCGCATACAGTGAAAGAGTTGTTACTGCCCAAGGAGAAGGGGTGGAAGAAAGAAGGTTTTTCCACGCATTTACAAAGATGGCATCTCTTTGGGGAAGAGGAGGGCTGGAAGAAGACCCAGCCACACAGACAGCACAAAGAACAGTAATGTTGGATCCAGGCCATCTAGTTCAGTACTTCATGTCCAACAGCAGCCAGCAGGTGATCAACGAAGAAAGCAAACAAAGTGCAATGCATCCCTCATCATACACTGCCAGCATCTGCCAATATGGGTCAGAGACTCCCTCTGCTAGCAGTTACACCGGGATCTTTACATAGCTTGATGGCATGTATTTGTGTGAACACATGCATGGATGAAGATTAGAAACTTCTGTCCTCAGCAATGGTCTATGTTGAGTTCTACAATCCACTGCAGGAAAAGCCTGTGTCTTTTCATCCCATTTCTTGCTGATTTCCCTCCATAACCTCTTGTTCTCAGGTTCAGGAAAAGAGCAGCTTTTGATGCCCTATTCTCCTCTGTGCCATTGCTTGTTTCCTTTTGAAAGGCTGTGCAGTAAAGCATGTATATAAATGGGCATCCACGTAAACTGTAAGGCCTGGCCACAACGTGGCTTCGTAGCAAGGAAGACAGTATTTTCCATTTCACACTCTATCTTTGCCAACAGTACTGTTTTATACAATCCCTGTGGCTGAGTGACAAATGGTTCCTGAGCAGCAGTATCTAATTTAGAGCACATCACTGTGTTTGCCAAAGTAAGATAAATGTTACGTAACACACTGGTTTATGTCTTATCAAGAATAGATTTCCTCTCTGGCTTATCACCCAAGCTTTTTATAGCTGCCATAACTTGGTCTAGCCTTTACTGAATAGTTTTTCTACCCAGTGAAATCTAACTAATCTGATGAAATCTAGACCTAGGCCTGTCTACATGCTCAGGGGATCCTCCACTCTCATCCCTAGACTACAAAGTAGCACCACACAGGAAAGTCCTGCACCCCATCCCCTTTAATCCACAAGTGAGAAGGTTCCTGTTGCAGTTTCCCCAAGCAACTTGCAAAGGTCCTTTCCCATCCCACTATTGCTGAACAGGAGATACACCCTGCCAAATTGCATATGAAGGGGAAGGCAACCTCCCTGCCTCAGAAGGGAACCAAGAGCTTCAGGAGCGATCTCTGGACTCCCAGAAGGCAGCGAGGAGCTGAGGTGGATGCTGGTAGACCCCCGTGTACATTCTGTGGGAACTGGACATGGAGGACAAGTTATTTCCACAGAAAACCAAAGCCAAGACCCTACTGAAAAGTGCTTCTGTAGCTATCTGGTACTTTTTCTCCTTCTGAGAGGAAAAAAAAAAAATTACTCATTCCAACTGATGTATTTTCTTGTCCTGCACATCGAGGACAATTATTTTAGTCTATGAGGACCACTGACCCAAAAAGAGCTCCAAGGAGGACGGAGGTCTAGAGATCTCTCCCTCTACAACATCTCTACCTCTTGAAATTAAACGTTTCATTCAATCCATCCCACTGCCTTGGCATGCGTTGAGAGGCCAGGCAACAGCCCAGCCTGCATCTGTGGGGGTCAACGCTGTGCATTCACTTATTTCCACCCAGGCAATTCAAAGCAGTTTGCTTTTAC
This sequence comes from Mycteria americana, assembly GCF_035582795.1. Classification (NCBI taxonomy): domain Eukaryota; kingdom Metazoa; phylum Chordata; class Aves; order Ciconiiformes; family Ciconiidae; genus Mycteria; species Mycteria americana. The sequence goes on from NC_134385.1 coordinate 8,271,459, forward strand.
AAAGTCTGAATACAAGGATCAAAATTAACCTCCCAGGTTCCCTCCAGTGGAGCAGAGAAATATCTAGCAATGGGCCAGGTATTTCACTGCTGCTAAACCCACCTGGCAGATGGGAAGCTTCGCGGGACTTGGCTGAGTAGATAAGACAGGAGAAATACTGCATATTCAGACATATAAGCACATCATAGGCAGGACGGGAAGAAAAGGAAACAGGAACAGCTAAATTGACAATGAAACAGCATTGTTATAAGCTGCATGTTTTGCTGCCCCAACCATCACACCCAGTGGAAAAAAAGACTCTAACTGCAGAAGCCCGCAGGACTAGCACTTCAGTGACTTTGGCCACAGGCTGCACTCCTTGAGACCCAGTGGTAAGCCACTCCACTGGTCAAATTCTCATAAACATACATGTCTCTGAGAAGCAGATGCATAACGTGGGTCTTGTAAGCATTTCAAGTTCTCACAGGACTCATCCTGAGCTACCTGAAAAAAATTTAAAGAGAAGATCTGAAAGGTCAGTACCATCGGTCAGCAAAGACATTACACCATCTGAAAGGAAATGCTACTAGAAAGACCAGTATTTCAATATCAAAAGGAAGGACTCTGGGACAAGAGTGACTGGGACAGATCTCTAAGCTAGAAATACTTTGACAGGGGAACAAGAGGCAGACAAGTTAGAGGGACAGCATGTCCTCTGGACTTAGAAATACTCTCATCATCTGAGCTACTGCCCAGCACTGCTCGCTTCCAACACGCAGGAAGCCGAAGAGATTGCATCTGAGAGACAGCACCGCAAAAGTTAACTGACATTTTCCCCAGAACAAATGTGGCTAATCGTTGCTTTGACAAGGAAGTTGTGTCCTACCAACGCGTTCCCAGTTAATGGAGGATCAGGCTCTGCCAACAAAAAGGAATTTCGGTGCCTGAACAGAGCAATGCTGCACAGTTCAGTGTCTCCCAGACCTGTTAGCTCACCTTAGTCTGTTGCTAGTTATTGTTTGGCTCTTGTGTGCCATCCAGACATCACCGACGTTATTTTTTAAGCTATGTTTTGCCCCTTGAGGTCCAGCTCAAGCTATCTATCTACCAGGTTATACCTAGCAGGACAAATAAGGTAAAGAAACTGTATTCCTGTGTTTACACAGAAAATAGGAACTGCATTCTACTCTTCTAAGAGCTAGTTAATGTATAAAACACCAAAATACCTTAGTTTTATTAGGGAACGATGTTTCACTTTACATGTGGTCACGCAGACCAGTGCATGAGAGGAAGAGAAGAAACGAAGATGAGTGGAGAGCACCAGCCACTTTTCAGCAGATTCATCTAAGTCCTAGGCCCTGTCAGAAAGCACTACCTTCCTTGGGAGCTGCTTTTCCTGCAGAAATCTGTTTGGTAACACAACTTGATCATGTCACTCCTCCCTAGTAGGCAGAAATAGAAGGCAATTAATCAAAACTTAAAGAGTTAGACACCAGAAGATGGAGGCATCTCTTCAGGGACAGCAGAACCAATCTTTCTGAAGAGAGACCTCGCCAATGCCCAAGACACAAAAAGCAGCACAAAGGATTGCACTCATTTGAAGATGAGGGCACATAAGACAGCAAGTCCAAGTGAAAGGAGCTGGCTAACAGCAGTCAGGAGGAAGCAAAGCAGTATCTTCATGGAGGCAGCTACCCACAGGATCCAAGTGTATGGGGATGGCCATCAGGACAGATGGGAAGAGTCTGCAGAAAGGTCTCCAGAGGATTCTGCCAGGCACATGTGAATCTGTAGTATGCTCCATTTTGAATGCCTTTAAACAGTTGAGAATCTCTTAAAAAACTTACAATACACACACAAAGTAGGATTTTAAAAATCAAAACTCATGAGTTTGAGCTCATCCCACAGCTCTGAGGAGTTACACTCCTAACAGGTGCCCACGTCCTCCCAACCCATCCACGCTCCCCAAAGGCACAGCAACAAGCTCAGTTTTCAGGACAGACTCTGGCACACCTGCATCCACCCAGGCAGCATCCAGGGAAGAGACACCCCCTCCCCATCCTCTTGGGTACCACTCTGCAGGACTGTCACTGCAAAATTCAAGTCAGAACAGACTTTGGGATGACTGCAGACCTTTATCAGGGAAAGTGTTCATGCTGAAGAGCAGCAACATTTCAGTGGCCAGCATTCAATTCACACCCTTGCAACTGTATTTTTGAATAATTCCAAGAAAAAAACCCAGTAACTTGGGTAAAAATTTATTTTACATACAGACCATTGCAACTTAACCATTAATCAAGAGAAGTTATTTTTCCTTTACAGGAACTGACCACCTGGTCTGAGATTAACAGAAGTCTAAGCCTGAGAGCTGGGATTTTAGTTTGGAAATCAGGTCTTGGGGGAAGGGTCCTTCCAAGGACCACTCAGTTCAGTGAGGAGCTGCAGGACTTCAACTGCAGGTCAGCTGCACTGCACAGTGCTGGAAGCAGATTTCCAGAGTCAGTTCAGACCTTTCCAAAGCTGAACTTGCTGAGAAAGATGATGCCTGGAAAGGTACGGATGCATTTCAATATTTTGTTCAGCTCTCAAACTAGAAATGGAAGTGGTGAAACAGCACACTCTCTGTGAAGTACAAAACATCGAGTTACAGGGCAGCAGACAAACAGGACAGCAATAATGGCGGGGACCCTCCTAAGCCAAGTGTTCTACATGTAGCGGGTTCCTGGCTGAGTTGATACTATGGCCCTAGTTCAAATGGACAGAGTACAAAAAATACTTTGACCAATAATTAATTGTACTGGAAACAAACAGTCTACTAAAAAGCAATTCTTACTCTAGGTGCCAATGAGTCCTTAAAAGCAGGGAGGGGGACTGAGGAGCTGCACTTGGGCAGTGCTGCCAGGATCATTCACGCTGCTCCATTTTTACTTTGGGAGGTCTCAGGAAGGTCCTGTTTTTCTTTTCTTTCTTTCCCTTTGTATTTGCCTGGAAATTTCTCCAGCTGTCCACACGACCATCCCGACTTTCCTGGGAACAGAGAGGAAATGGAGAGTTAAGAAGTGCAAGAGCCAGAGAACAGGCAATACATACCAGTTTCAAGAGATGAATAGCAATTTCCCCCTTATCCAGCATGTAGCACCCTAGCAACCAGGACATGCAGGCACTGTGAAGAGCCAGAGCAGCAGACACAGCACAGTGGGACTACAAGAGAGCTTACAAACAGCAGTATAACCACTATGCTGGTTTCTTGTTTCAGAAGCAACCAGCCTGGGATGTGCAGTCCTGACTAGAGTCTACTGAATCCTCTGATGTGCAAAGAAAACAAGAAACCTCATCTCCAATGGATGTTCCTAATATGTCAGCCCAGAACGTGCCACTTCCTTACTGTGTAACACATCCTTGAGACAGCTCTCCTTGTGCTGCAGCTTGGAGGCATGGAGAAGAGAGAAGGGAAACGTACTGCTGTCTTCTCTTGCACTCCTTGCCCCAAGCTTCATCAGAAAGACACAATGAGAAAAGATCTCTGCTGTACTCTTTTCTCCTCTCCCTGGCCTACCTGCAAGCAGCAGAAACCCCTCAGGGGGGTGGGGGGCGAAGACTCCCCACAAAGCCAACCTATGATCCCTACAGGCTGAAGGTTTCACACAGTAGGACAGAACAAGTCCAGGGATAATCCACTTCACACTGTGGGATCCATACACTCAAGGCCCATCTGACCATAGCTGTGCCTGCAATACTGGTGCTGCACACAGGCTCTGGCTACAACAGCTGTCTGCTTCGCTCCCCTCCTTCCCTATGGCAGGATGGGGGAAGGCCAGGCACTAGCAGTGATCTGGATGATGGGGCAGAGTGCACCCTCAGCAGGTCTGCAGATGACACAAAACTGGGAAGCGCTGCTGACAGCCCAGAGGGTTGTGCTGCCATCCAGAGGGACCTTGGCAAGCTGGAGAAATGGGCTGACAGGAACCTCATGCGGTTCAACAAGGAGAAGTGCAAAGTCCTGCCCCTGGGGAAGAACAACCCCATGCACCAGCACATGCTGGGGACCACTCAGTTGGGAAGTAGCTTGGTAGAAAAGAACCTGGGGTCCTGGTGGACACCAGGTTGAACATGAGCCAGCAACGTGCCTTTGCTGCAAAGAAGGTGAATGCTGTCCTGGGCTGCATTAGGCAAAGTATGGCCAGCAGGTCAAGGGAGGCGATCCTTCCCCTCTGCACACCCCTGGAGTGCTGTGTGCAGTGCTGGGCTCCCCAGTACAGGAGAGACATGGACATACTGGAGAGAGTCCAACAAAGGGCCACACAGATGATTAAAGGACTGGAGTATCTCTCGTGTGAGGAATGGCTGAGACAGCTGGGACTGTTCAGCCTGGAGAAGACAAGGCTTAGGAGGGATCTCATCAATGTGTGCAAGTATCTGAAGTATGGTGGAAAGAAGACTGAGCCAGGCCCTTCTTGGTGATGTCCAGTACCAGGACCAGAGGCCATGGGCACAAACTGAAACACAGGAGGCTCTATCTAAACACCTGGAAACATGTTTCTTCCAAGCACTGGACCAGGTTGCTCAGAGACGTTGTGGAGTCTCCATTGCTGAGGATATTCAAAAGCCATCTGGACATGGTCCTGGGCAACTGGCTCTAAGGTGGCCCTGCCTGAGCAGGGGCATTGGACCAGATGGACCCCAGAGGTTCCTTCCAATCTCAACCATTCTGTGATTACACTTTTGCTAGGGATAAGGCTGTATGGCAACTTCTGTTCTAATCTTCTTGTTTCTTACAGTTTGGTGGTGGAAGCCATTCTTGAAATTAGTAAGAAGGTGAATTTTGAGGGTGGGAGAAAGTAGATGTTCCAACCTGCTCCTTCTAAAATACATCAAGATATAATTCAGCTCTGAAAGCAGCCTGTGAATAGCTTCTAGAAACAGCAGGCAACCACTTGGATGACACAGATATTCAGAAACACTGCAGAACATCCATGAGGGACATAACCTACAGGTTTTAGGGTAAAGAGACAGGATCAGAACTAGGATGCAGTATGCAGACAAGGACTGGAATCACCAGGAGCAGGAAAGCCCAGAAGAGCAATGCAGAGGTACAATGTGAGCACCTTTAAAGGTTGGGATTTTTGTGTTGGGTTTGTTTGGGTTTTTTTTCAATCTGAGACAGAACCACAATTGCAGAATATCAACTTTTTTTCCTTATGGTTTAAATATCATTCAAAGCAGCAAAACACATACTCATTTCAGATATATTTTAAAGGCAGCCACTGAATTAGTACACATACAGGAGCAGCCAAGAATTCATGTGTTATTTTGTCTCCATCACCCTCTCTCAATGATGGTCACTACCAGAAATAAGCTTCTTATTCTTGTGTATTCCAGTGATCCATTTGGGACATTAACACCTGGGTTTGATACTCTTTTCACATGGATTAAATGGTCACCAGCAGGGCTGGAGAAGACACCTGCGAGTGCAGAGGTTTACCTATCTATGAGTGGTTGAGGACATGCAGGTACTCAGAGCTGCAATATCAATAGTTCTGCAGCTCCCCCATTTGGGCCATCATTATCTGTTTGTAATACTTGCTCACACTTCCTCAGTTGCTAGGCTTTACTGCATCCCTACATCAATGACACCCAAATTCTGTAGCCATTCTGGCGTGAGAACACAGAACTTCTGCCAGCAGCAAGGCCAGTGACATACTTATTTACCTCTCTGGCATTACATGACAAAACCCACAGTGCACTCAACACAGCAGCATTATACAAGTTTTTCAAAATATCCAACTTCTTATATCCATGTTATATAGCACATGAACACAAACTCTCCCCAGCTGAGTCTTCAGAAACATCCTAATTGTCCACCTTCCACAAGATGCCAGTCCAGCTCATACACTTCTCTCCCACATACCCTCTTTTTTAAAGTCCTCTTGAACATAGACTGGGATCTGGCTTTGGATTCAATGAAAGATCTAGCTCATCTTTTCATGAGGTCCTGCACACAATCACTGACTTCTTTCCTAGTCCACACTAGTGGTTGAACAGCTGCCAGATTAAGTTTTACTGGTCACCAGTGACCTGGGCTAAGCAGCAATTCAAATTTCTGACTAGGGACAAGAATGAACTGCTGATAGAGCTGAAAAATACTACACCTTAATTTACCAGACCTATTTCTGGAAAGGTGATACCAAAGCCCTATTGGTGGGCTCTCCTCCCCACACAAGGACAAAACCCAGGCTTGTGCAGGATCTTTTACTAAGTGTCTACTTAAATTATCTTATAGCACCTGCAGATAAAAAGTCTCTCTTCTCCCTAGGGACATTCCCTGCAGCATGGCCAAGAACTGCATAGGCCCATCCTGTAAGTTAAGCTGCTGATTACCTCAAAGTTCTTCTGCCATTCTCGCTCTCGTTTAGCTTTCTCTTGTGCCTCAATTTCTTCTTCCCTCTGCCGCTTCCTGGAAGGGAAACCAGAAAGAAGTTATGAACCTACAAGCATCTACTTTAAAAAACCACAGTAATACTTTCAAAACATCTCAGAAAGCTCTTCTGATTTCTTGGCAGATTAAAGTGCTTATCAGAAGAAATAAATATGCACACCTAAGATAGCACAGCAAATAGAATTTTATTTCAAATCTGGAAGAGCAGTGAGCAGAGACGGTTTGGCACCACTGACATGTACTTAATCAGTGAGTCAGCTTCTCTTGCTCGGCAAAACAAGTTGGACTCCTTCATAACTCCAGTGATAAGTCTCTAAAACGGTTGAGAGTACACATTTTGAGAAGTTAATAAACACCTGAGCATGCAAGGTAAGAATCAAATTCCCCCCCTGCCAATTTTCATGTGTCATCGAAAGTAGTGCCCTGCAACCATCTCTCAGACTGCCTTCACTGACCAGTACAGAAACCCCGCTCTATGAAGTGCATCCACAGTGAGCACTCAGGCAACATGTGATCAAAACACCTAAAATAGTTCAGGATCACACATGCCACAGGGTATTTCTGGCACTTGATTAAAATTAAAAATCAATTATTTGCATGCTAACAACATGCAGAAATGTGTTACCATTTCACTGTTTTGGCTGGCCTCCGGGTATACACATGAGAGTGCATACCAAATATATCAATGTTTTAAATACAGAAGGGCAAGCATCCTGTTTGCACTTCTCAAGCACAGAGCTCTGTAACACACAGGTTGCCCAGAGAAGCGGTGGAATCTACATCACTGGAAGTCATCTTGACAGGACCCTTGTTAATCTAATCCAAGGCCCTGCTTTCAGCAGGAGGTTGGACCAGATGATCTCCAGAGGTCCATTCCAACTTAGACCTTTCTAAGACTCTATGGTTCCTTATCTTCTCTGAGGAAGCACAAGGGGGGAAAAGGAGCCTGAACTGCACAAGCAGGATGCTGCTCATACCTTTCATGCATTTCTTTAGCTTCTCTTTCTTTCCTCTTAATTTCCAGTTCAGCAAAGAGCTTCATTGTCTGTTTGTATACAGCTTGTTTGAACTGTAAAACACAAATCCGGTCTAAAATAATGCCCATTAACACAGTTAGAGAAGTCTATTTTACATAAGAATGTAAGAAGCATAAAAAGAACGTGAAGCATATGTATGCCCACGTAACCCCGTATCCTGCCTGAACAGTAGTCAATAGCAGCGGCACAGAAAAGGCTAAAAACAATGCTGATTAAATTCTAGCCCTGACACCAAGAAACAGCTACTTATTAGCCTCATATTAGTCTCATTTTCATTTGTATTCACAAAGCTGTGCCTAAACAGAACCATTAATTTCAAGCTCTCTTATTCTTCTGTTAAGTCTTGCATTGTTGCATTTTACAAAAAAAGGCAAAATGGTCACTGTTTAGATAGTAATTTGCCAGCAGATCTTCCTGATGTGTTGTAAAAGTCTAGCATTGGCTTTTCAGTAGCAAATATCAGTATTCTTAAGACAAACTTCATTATTAAAGAACAGCAACAGACTTCTGAAAATCAATGGAAAATAAGACAGTTATGGGGTTACTCTGGTGATATCAAGAGGAAAAAATCACATTGTAGGAAAAAAAAAAGGTGACGACAGTAAGACTAATTATGTCAGTGTTTGATAATCATCTATCATTCTGTTAAAGCCTCTAAAATCACTTGACTTTTCAGACTAGAAACCAGGTAAGAACTACTAAGTTATGTCATGCCTTTTTTAATAAAAGTGATTTGTTGCAGAACAGCACATCTATCCTCAAGTGCTACATGGAAGAAACAGCCAGAACAGCTCTTACTACAAAATGGCACTAAGAGCACATTTTAGACAGGCTGCAGTGGGTTCTATACATGCCTCTGCTGACAGCAAGAACACCGCAGTTCCAGCATTCAGAATACAACAAGAAATTCAATTCAAGAAAGACTGCATGATGCGCAAGCAATGAAGACTTACTCCAAGAAAAGAACTGGGTATTTTGAATATATAATCTCATTATATATTCACTCTTTACACTACAGTTAACTATCTTCTAAAATATATGGGTATTACCCAACGCATGGTACTCTACAGTGGCTTATCAGAATTTGTTCTTCTGTAAGTGCAAGGATTTACAACACTCTAACAAGTCTAATAAATACTTTCGTACTGGTTTTGACTCTTAATTCCACAAAACACATTTTTTACTCCACAGTTTCTCTGAACAGTATATGACTTACAACTTCAGGATCATCCTCTTCTACAGTGGGAGGTTTTCCATCCTTCTTCAACTGCTTCTTTTTTTCTTTCACCTAAAGATTAAGAACAAAAGTAAGAGCCTAAAAAGTTGTATAGGGCTTACATAATTGTATCCAAGTAGTTCTGCATTCCTGTTCCACTGTGGGAGAAGAACTCTGGGTGACAGTAAGTTCTTGATTTGGATCGATGTTTCATTTTAGACCAAAACCTCCTGGTCCTAGGTCCAGATAAACACATACAAGATCACTATTCACATGAACTGTAGTAATTAAAAATACTATGTTAGATACTATTCATCCAACACAATCCCTTTGTTGTTTTTTTTCGGTTATTTTTAAGATAAGTTCATATCCAATATACACCATCCAAACCAGCAGAAAGTTTATTTTGCTTTGTAATATTCAAAAGACTAACAACAACAAGCAGAACATAAAGTGTTCCTTGGTTTAGAGTATCTGAGTTCTCCCACATCATCTGCTTTCTCAAGCTTGTTATGTTTTAGTCCACCCACATCACTCGACTAACTTCTTGGCCAATGCAATCCAAGCTCCTTTTCTTATCTTATAGGTCATTTTCCCCCAAAACTTCCCAGTCTCCTGCTGTCACCACCTATTTTCTTCCACCTACACACATTTGAACCGCACCATTCATTCACAGACTTGAAAAAAATATTTAGGTCAGATCATGTGGTCTGACCCAATTATTTTAAGTACTGAATTTCACTGAATTATCTTGCACTGAGCTCAACAGCAGCCTTGGACAAAGCACATTCGTTCATACCTTGAGGAGCTCAGAGTCCACCTGCACTCATGAGGTTTGCTCAGCTCACTTTTTAATGACCCAAACATGCAGCAGGTGTACCAAAAAGCAAATTACAAAGGACTGATGACCACTCACTCCCAGCCCTGGATGTTCCTATGGGATACTTACAGTGTGTTCCACATATTCTTTTCCTGCCTGTATCACATCCAAGGCCCTCTTCTTTTGCTCCTGATCTAGCAGCAACTTGTACGCTTTATCTACAGCTAACAAAAAGCATCAACATTAATAGCACCAGTAGTCATATTCACAAAGCATCACAAGGTTGCTACTTGTTGACCATAAAAATTTTGCTTCATAGAATTTGGGGGGGTTTGTTTGGTTGGTTTTTGGGGTTTTTTTTTTGATACATCTAGGTAAGTGATATCATGATTAGTCAAATGAGATTTGGGGTACAGTAATGGCAGAAACTGTCAGAGACCTTTTGGAGTCAGCAGGGTGAAAGCGTCAGTCCTACCAAGTGATTTAGTTATAGGGCATGAGGTAAGTTTAAGGTGCGTAATGCCTCACCATAGTGCAAAGCATACACCTAAAACCATCACACTACTTCTGTCATATGGTCTTTGAATAAAATCTAATGTGCAGATTAAACAGCTTTTCTTAAACAATCTCAAAACCCCACACGGGCTTGTTTGGTCCCGCTGCAGACTGGCAACGTGGATACCGCCATCTAGTGAAAGTCTCTGCTGAAATGCCACCCACACATCTCCCTCATCTGAAGGCCTCTTACAGCAGTTCTTCTGTCTCAGTGGGGCCTCCACCCCTAATAAACATTTAAACCAGCTACAGAAAAATAGCAGGCCAAGTAATATCGTACACCAGCCCAGGGAAAAGGTGAGAGCGTTACCTTCAAAAGCCTTCTGGGCTCTATCTGCATCATCTTGATTTTTGTCTGGATGCACCAATATTGACAACTGCAAGAGAAAGGATCTTGCTATCAAGATTGTAAAAGATGAAGAATATTTCAGAGATTTTTGTGAGAGGAGGAGAATGGTCTCAGACAGAAGGAATCACAGGGGATCACATTCCTTTGTATACGGACAAATCATCTGACAACATTTCTCAGTATGCATCAGTAAAAGCTTGTAAATCAAATACAATACTTGTAATAAACAGGCTCTCTGAGAAAAGCTGCAGCTTGGGATGTACAGAATATAAACACCCTTCACCTGCAGTGCCCAGGGCTGATACAAACCTCTCGGTCACCCAAGTTTTGTATCCTTGGTCTTAAGAAGAAACAAACTTACAAAGATCATCCTCAACCGAAGTTTACCTTTTACTCAACAATGTCTCCCAAGAAGTTCTCCAGTATCCCTAAGGCTGTCAAAACATTTAACAGAATGGGTAAGCTTTTCCTTAGGCTCCTTTACTGAAAGTTAAGAAAACTCCTTCCTATACTCTCTATCCAGCAGAGAGAGGACATGGATTGCTACCATCTTTAGGGCAACCTTAAATGGGCTGGAAAGCACATGTTCTCCACCTTGCTCTTCCAGAGAAAGAGAAAGTTCTTTCAAACTTTCCCCACATGGCATTCTTTTTTTCAGACCTCTTATTTCTGCTGTTGCTGTATGGACTCTCTAGTTTATCTGCATCTTTCCTAGTATAATGTTCAAAACCAGTCACAGTGCAGCAACTGAAATTGCATCAGTGCCGAAGAATGTAAAATAATTACTTCCTGAACACATGGCACTTGCTAATTCACAGGAAAAAGGTTTGCCTCTGGTCCTAAACAGCAGCATGCTGCTGATTTACTCTGTGATTTGCTACAGCCAATGTTTTTTTCCTTCTGTTGGCTGTTCCACATTCTGTATTTAGGTGTTTGATTTCTTCAATACGCAATTCCATGCACTTATTTCACCACATTGACTTCAAAACATTTCCCTGTGGTATTCTATCAGCCTAAAGCTAGGACAGACCCAGTTTATTGATTCGCAGAACTGAGAAGTCAGCAACAGACTAAAAGGTTATCCTCCCACTTCCACATATAGAAGTAGCCCATATCCCATCACCAGCTTGGTAGGCATGTTCCTCTGTCAGCCAGCACAGCTTCCTGTCTAAAGACAGCTCTTGATGTTTACACTGCTAATTCAGGTGGGAGGCTACAGCCCCCCCAAATATTGTGTTTCTTTGCTGCATGCACTGATTAAATTCAAATTTCTGCTGCAGATCTGTCAGCAGAGTAAGTCTGGGGTAATGCTTCCTGCGTTGCACGGGGCAACACAGACAGGTCAGTGAGCAGGGCTGCTGCTGTTCCAGGTAACCAAGTCACCAAAAATGACCGCTAAAATTCTTAAAGAAACCTCACAGAAAATACACTTCTGGATCCAAGTCCATATATTTGAGAAAAATACCTTTTCTCAGTTCTTAATTTCTGACAAATTTTTTTCTTCCCTTTGAACTAAAGTTCAATAAGCTGATTATACATGGGCGTATCAGTTTGCAATAGCCTCATCACACACTTTACAGGCAAAGGAGCATACCATGCATGGACCAGGGACACTTCCGCAGCTCTCCTCTTGTTGATACAAAGATTGTTCTATGCATTTCTTCCCAAAATGGCTACTCCTCTACCCCGATACAGCTTTACCACCATTTTTCTTGTTCCCAAGCACAGCTGCACTATCTCTACAGAGCTTCTAGCTTCCTTCCAGAGGCTTCAAGTGCAAAAGCCAAATACCTGCCGGAATCTTTTCTTTATCTCTTCATCTGTGGCTTCAGGATCCATCTGCAGTACCTAAAAGAGACCATGAGAGCAGAGCAAGTTCAATGATACTCCCCATGTTTCAGGTTCTTGGCAACAAGCTCTAAATGCTTGGTTCACTGGCTTACAGACACAACACCAGAAAGCTCCCCCCAGCAGGGAGCTGCTTCAGCACATGAATTTTCACCTAGTAAACCAGAAACATTTTAAGAGACACCATGCTTGGGACATTCTACTTTTAGCAATGCTAGATTCTTCTGACTATGCCAGTGTCCCTTCCACACTCAAGCCTCATGTAGACAGCTGCCATCCCTAAATAGCCACAATTGGTCTAAACCTTCAACCAGTCCTGTAGCAATGCTGTTTAGCAGAAATGGAAGCATACGGTGGCTTTGGGACACCGCTGGATCATTCATAACTGGGAACTTTGGGCAGGAAAGATAGTACTTTGTAAGAATTTATTTGTTTTATCATTTTGAAAGAAGACAGAAGAGTTTTACTGTTTGATTTCCATGAATTAGCCCACTTGTCTACATACTGGTCTTTAGGAACGTGGCAGAGTTTAGGAGCTCTTTTGCGAATTAATTTACTGAACAAAAGTCCTAAGACAACAAGTGAGCCTACTCAATGCAAATGCATGCTGGTCTGACACTAAGGATCTGTAAATAAAAACCATTCTCTCACAGGAAAGCTACAGTCTACTTCTAAATGGCTTTCTTAATTTACTCTCCAAGTCAAGTTTACTCTCCAACTAAGATCTACACAGAACTGAACATTGTCAAGGTGAACCTGCCGATTGATCTGGCTGACCAGCCCTAAATTGAGACTACAAAAAGTACCTGAGGCTTTAAAAAGGCAGATGAAGATGGTATCAGGAAGGAATACACACGGGGAAACGCCAGCTCCCGAGAAACACCAGATTGTTTTATTTACTGTCTTCCTCAGGCTTTCATACTCATCAAGACTTTGTAACTGACTGCAACTGGAATCAAACTAGACAACGTGCAAGGGAATTATCCATTTTCCAAGGATTGCTCAGCGCGAGCAGTGAGAGTCCTTCTTGCATTCTACACACTACGCGAGTTCAGTGGGATGAACATCCAAAATAAAAGACAGAACTAGAAATGCCGAGTCAAGAATGCTCAGAACAGAACCTGACATGCATGCCACTTGTAGCTGTTATGTTCTCATTCAGAAAGTACCTGGCGTTAATCTCCCAAATCTTCTACTGCTGTTGCACAAGGGAAACATGTCAAACCAATACAGTTTGTGCTTGCCATAAAACAGTGAAAAAGAGAGCGAGCACATATACACCATCCTTCTGTCTTCTGTAAACATTCTGCACAGTAATCTACATCTAGAGAATTTTTTTCTTTCTTTGTGTTTGGTCTTTTTACTGAAATAAATGCCCAGTCAATCTGGAAGTTGGTATACCAAGTCAGAAGGGAGGATAAAACGTTCAAACTAACCTCAAAAGGGTTCAAGTTGAAATAGGAAGATCCAGGTCGGGTCAGCCTGTCAATTTGGTTTTTTGATGTTAAAACAGAGTCTCGTTTTTCAATTTGCTTTACCTGAAGAACAAGACAGACCCATATTAACTGACCATCACAATGTGCTTACCTGTTTTCCCGTGTGATTACTACACCAGTCATCATTGTCCCGTATTACAATTCACAATACCTCTTGCTCATCCCAAGCCTGTAGCTATTTTACTCAAGCACTAGCAGAGCACATTTTTTAGCGTTTTCTACAGCATGACAGTATTTTTAACATTACATTTTAAGTATAAAAAACCCTAGAAAGCACTTCTGCCTGTCTCTCCTATAGCTTGCTCAATAGCTGTGGCTCTTCCCCTCACTTTGCTCCTACACCAGCACTGTCATCGTGATTCCTTGGAAACCTACCACACTGTTGCTTTTTGCCCGCTGTTGGCGGGACAGCCCACTAAACACATTAAGTGACACCAGTGCAAGTATACAAGTCCACTTCATTCTGGCCACAGGTTATTTAGTTCAGTTCAGTTTACTTTTTGTTCTTTACAATATTAAGCCAAACCAAACCATGTATTTACATTTAACGTTCACCTTTATTTAAAGAAATAATCATCCACCAAACTGGCACTACCTTTCTGTGGGCCGGCTCAGGCAGTCACGTCCAAGCTGCGCACAAAGCAGCAGAGACTAGCACAAGGCTGAGGGAAAGGGGCCCCACGCACCTTCCGAAATGACAGTTTGTCCGCGAAAAGGCTAAGCGGTGGAGCACAGCGGAGGGTTACGTTCAGAGACCGCGGAGCACACAACTCCCACCGGGCTCACCCGAAGGAGCGAGATGGGGACTGAACGCTTGGCTCCTTCCCCCAGCCACAACAGGGGCTTTTCGGAGGGCGGGAGACTCCGCGGGGCCGGCGGCAGCGAGCCCGGGGAACGCCCGTCTCCCCGGGCCGAGCACGAACCCGCCGGCACCTGCCTCTCGCCCGCCCCCTGCCCAGCACCGCCATCGGCTTCGCCCGCCCCGCCCTCCCGCCCGCCAGCGGCTCGGGGCAGCCCCAGGGCCCGCCACGGCCGGGCTCGGGGCCCAGCGGGTTCCCCTCAGGGCGGCCGGGCCGGGCCAGGCGCCGCGCAGCCCGCCAGGCCCCGGCGCTGGGAGGGGAGGCCGCCGGCCGCCGGCCGCGGGCGAGCAGGGCCCGGGGGGCGGGACGGGGCCGCCCGCCGCCTCGGCGGCGCTGAGGCGTCGGTACCTCGTTGTAGAAGGTGAGGAACGCCTCCTCGGCGGCGCCCCCCGCCCCGGGCTCCCCCGCCGCCGCCATCGCCAGCACCACGTGACGCCGCGCGCGCCCACGTGAGCACGGCGCTGAGGCCGGCGGGGCGGGCGGCGCCCTCGGCACGTGACCGCCGCGTGCGCCATGGCAACTGACCCTGGCCCCGCCCCCCCGTCGTCCACCCTTTCCCCCGCTGCTAGGCGCCCCGCGGCCGAAGCCCGCGGGCGCGTCCTGAGGGGACGGGACAGCGCGGGACGGCCCGGCCCGGTGCCTCCCCGCCCGGGGGAGCTCCCGCTGGGCGGCGAGGCAGAGAAGCGCAGGCCGGGCGCAGTGGCCGGAGGGGGCGGGCGGCCGCGGGCCCCGGGCCGTACGGGCCCCAGCTGCCGCCGCCGCCGCCGCCCCGGCTGGAGGAGTAGGGGGGGTGGGGAGGAGGAGTGAAGGCTGCGCATGCGCGGGCCGTGACGCGCCGGGCTGGGCGCGGCCCCGCCCCTCGGGGTTGGGTCTCGTCCGCGCGGCGCTCCAAGGGCAGGCGGGCGATGGCGGCTGTGGCCGTCGCGGCGGCGCGGGGCGGCCTGCGCGGGGCCCTGCTGGCGCAGCAGCAGCGTTGGAGCTCGGGCTCGGGCGCCGACCAGGTGGGCGTGGGGGGCGGTGGTGTCCGTTCCGTCCCTCCCTCCCTTCCTTCCCTTCCTTCCTTCCTTCCCTTCCCCTCTTCTCTCCGCTCATCGCCGACTCTCCCCGCAGCTGGGCGAGCTGGGCAAAGGCGCCGGGAAGGGCGGCGGCGGCGGCGGCGCCATCCGCGAGGCGGGGGGCGCCTTCGGGAAGAAGCAGGCGGCTGAGGAGGAGCGGTACTTCAGGTGAGCGGGGTGCGGCGGGGCCTCCCGCAGAAGCAGCCTCCCCCCAGCCGGGTAACCGCCGCAGGGCCCAGCGAGGCGGCCTAGTGCTGGGCCTCTGCCAGCCTCGCCTGCAGCCGCCCCCTCCTGCGGCCAACCCCCGCCTCCGCGCCGCCTCCCGAGCCCCGCGCTGAAGGGTTGCGGCGAACCCCGGGTGTGCGGGTGCTGCACCTTGTGCCGTGCTTTCTTGCAGGGAGAAGGAGAGGGAGCAGCTCTCTGCCTTACGGAAACACCATGAGGAGGAGATCGATCATCACAAGAAAGAGATAGAGCGTCTGCAGAAAGAAATTGAGCGTCATAAGTATAAGATCAAGAAGCTTAAAGATGATGACTAAGCTGATGCTGTTGTTGAATGTGCACGGCCAACACTGATTGTGGTATAAAACAGCGCTGAAGACTGTATGGTTTGGCCAACATAATCCAAATTTGTCCAATTATACTGTGGTCTGCAACAATGTCAAATAAACTTCTCAGTCTCTCTTCTCTGCTCAGTAACTGTTTAATGAAAAAAAAAAAATCCGCTCTCTGGTTTTAAATATCATTGTTCTTCCAAAATAAGGATATACTCGAGTAGGCAGTCCTGCCTGGAGAAGGCAGAACTTCACTATTCTCTTTAGATTTATTTGAAAGAAATGACCGTTCACACTTCATGTGCTAACTTTACCGTTAAAGCTAGGGAAAAATGGTACCTGTGTAGAAACCCATTCCCACAGACAGAACTTTGTCTCAAGAAAACTGTCACTGTGGTGTAGGGGGGAGATGGGTCTCCACTGGACTAGCAGAGTATCTATAAAAAATAAGGTTCTTTTGTTGCACTTAGTGTTTAGTGCCATAAACTGAGAGGGAAAAATACTGTTCTAAGTCACAGGGATTTCACTTGTGCTGGTGCAAGTTCTTGGAGCAAGACAGCTGAGATCCTGACTTCTACATGAATGTTGTTTTCTGCAAAGACTTTAATTGCCCAATGATGGTTTTTTTCTGTCTCTAGTTCTCAATGTCCCTTATCTAAGTTGCTTTCCAAAGAAGGATGGATTAAGATTTATTTTATGCAGGTTCAGTCACTTTTGCAATTTTAATACAAGAAATCCATCATAAAGCATACGGCAAGTGACCTACTGAAATAGTGCGGCCTTGCTGCACTAAGCCCCGACGAGAAGGGGATTTTATGTAATAAGAATGGGCGGGTAAGAAAACAGCCTTTCCTTCCACACCTGCACTGCTGTGTCCATAAATCTACCTGAACAGGCTTAATTTCTGCTACTGGTAAAAGCTACCCTGTGTTACACCACAGTGCGAAGTGCTGCAGTGAAGCTGGACTGGGGGGAGAAGTGGCTGGAACTGCCCTGTCTGAAACTGCAGGAGGCAAATCGGAGCCTTTCATGTAGAAAGTGCTTTGACAAGGGTGTGCCTGGCTGGCTGAAGGTGTCCCAGTTTCTCCCATGTTAACCAGTACATCCCCAACCAGCTGTTTTCCCCTTGGGCCACTCCCTGTCACCTGAGGAGCACTGCAGCTAGTGGTACGTCTTGTCTGCAGAGTAAATGACAGCACTATCGCTCTAATGAAGAGTCCATGCCCTTAAAAACTCTTTGTTTAATGAAAGTGTCATCCATGTGGTCAGCCGTGGAAGAAAGAGGCTTTGCTGTGAAGTGTGTCATTGCCTGGCTTTGCTCAGTCTGTGGGAGATGGTGTTGCAGTGAGTTGTGCGGAGGTTGCGCATAGAGCTGTCTGGGGGATTTGTTCTTTTCAGTTGGGGCCGATTAACCTTAGCCAAAAATACCCATATCTCCCCTTCCCCACCTCCCGAGGAATATGAAACCCAGTGGGAAGAACTGTGTCATGAAAAGGAATATACTATTGACCGGTTTAGTTTTTACCCATTTAAAAATACAAATTTTTACCCATTTAAAAATCTTTCTCCTATTGTATCTGTCAGCTGGTTGGCTTCCCCCAAAAGCTGTGGAGTCACTAGTGAGATGTCCCCACTGAAGACCAATTTCTTGGCATCACAGCTACAGTGGACTATGGAATAGCTGAAACAAACATTAGGACCAATTTATATTCTGAAGGGAACAGATGAGGGCTTAAATTCATGGCTTTGTGATTTACTATGCATTTTTGTTCACCACTGAAATCTTAACTATGCCACATAAGCTCAGCCGCAGAGCCTCTGCCCAAGAGCCTGTAAGGGAGAGGGAATTTGCTGTGAGACTCTGTGAGAGTGTTGTGATTTGCACCGCTACCACCTACCATGCTGCCAGGAGAGGTGTTACAAATACTCTGAGGTCCCCCGGAGTTCAGGTGTGCAGTACAGTATCTTGCTACACTGCAGAGAGCTTTCTTGCCCACCAGTGCTCCCTGAAACCCATCTCCCTTTCCTCAAGTTTCAACTTTGCACAAGTTTCAGGGGGCCTCCTACACTGGTAGATGCACTGGGTCCCTTATCATGTGTCCATAAACCCATCCCATTTTCTGGAGAGGAAAGTCTAGTTAATTCACTGCTTTGCAGTCACCCTGAACTTCTATCAGGTTATGGCAATGGAAGTACACACGACAAGGACAGGCAGCTGCAGATCTTGACTGAGCAAGTGGTCTGGGGAGAGAAGCCCCTTTCAGCAGCGGTTTGACTGGCAAATGGTGATTATAAAGCCATGCCCACAGACGATGGCTGCTGGAGAAGCTGAATGGATTAATGATGCTGCTGTGTAAAGTGAATAGTCTCCCTCCTGCTTCCACCACTTCTCCCTTTCACTATCTCGGATGTGTTGGATTCACAGGGGAGTCATTCAGCCTGTTATCTCACCAGCCTGTATTTTTGTTCTGAGCGCAGTGAATCTTCTGCTAGGTTAGCAAGTTGAATGGCTTGTGGAGTCCAAAAGTGCCAAAATCACCACTAAGCAAATGCAAGAAGTACTGAGGAGGGAGGGGTGTGTGTGGTGGCAGCAGTCTTCTCCCATCTCTTGAAATTACCTTTGCTAAATTAGAAAGGTCTCTATTTTTATCCATCTGGCATGATACTTCATTTTGCAGCCATCCTCCTACCAGGGATTCTATTTGGCTGTGAACCTTAATGGCTTGGGTAGCATCTGTTCAATTTGTCCTCGTGATGAGGTTTCTCTACTGTAGTCTACCCACTGACCTCTTCTTCCAGGGAGTCCCAATAGCCTAAATCTCCCTGAAACCAGTTTGCTTTAGTTTAATGCCAGTGACACTTTGGCCATTCCTAGTTAACAGGCACTGTTTTATTTCCTTGGCAGTGCAAATATCTCTGCCTAGCAAAAGACCCCTCTCCTGAATTTGTCTCTAGAAATCACAAGCACCTCACCCACCCCATCTCCTGTACCAACTCCTTACCAGGGGCCATTCTGTGAGCAACTGAGCTCCTACAAGAGCTCCCAGCACCCCAGTCCTGGCCACAGCACCCTGTCCCTTTTCTTGCACTGGTTCTGGTGCTAATTAAAACCTTTTATATGCAGATTCAATTGCAGAAATGTCTTTCCCTCTTCCCTGGGCTTAGCAAGAAAAATGAGTTTGTGTAGCATCTGATCAGTAGCAAAGGTGGTTCAAGGTAAATGTTCGAGGAGGACCTCTGCCTTTTGGCAAGGGAGATGTTAAATCATATTGTTTTGTGTAGTTTAATTATCAGTGCATCTCTTCAGAAATGTTTTTTTCTTCTATTCAAGTTTGAACTGTCAGTCTCTGTAATAAGTTATCAAATGACATAGATGGATATTGCTTGTTACTGATTCTTATGATACAGCAGTAACTCATCACAGGTGAGTATACTGATCTGAGGTACTTTAATAAGGTTTTTCTTCCAAGTGGAGTGCAATATGGCAATAGCACCAGCCTGAAGGCTTGTAATGTGTTTTTTCTGCAGCTCCTTTGACAGTGCTTGTGATAAAAAAACATGAGACAGGTAAATGTGAAAGATGTCCAAGTCTGAGTTACAGACAGAACTCTTACCAGGAGTATTTCAGCTACAAGAAGGCGGAGGTGATTTCAGATGATTGCATTTGGTTTGATGGACGTTTCAGCAACAGGGTTTGGTATCCTGGAGTGCACTGCAATACACAGGGCTTCTGACAAATTATGTGAGCATTTGTGTGACTAGTGTAACCAGACGTAACCAAAATGATTAGTTCGTTCTTTTGTAACTAAGCAACATCGAGATAGGAACAGGGTAGACAATACTTTAATGTTGTGTTTGTACATCTATGGCTATGGATACGCTACTATGCCCAAAGACAACTGGACGAGGAGTAGCACGGACATGCTGCTATGTTCCCAGTACAGCCCCAGCCCATCTTGACAAGGAGTCGAGGGTAGTTAGAATAATTGGTTTGTGCTAAGGGTGCCAAATCATTGTTAGGGACCACGCACCATGAAAAAGGGAAGCAAGTTACCTAAGCAAGGTGGGATTGCGCATGTCCAGAAGAAGGGGTCAACTAAAGGACACACCTGTACAGCCACCAAGGACCACCAGAGACCCCCACAGAAGCCCCTCGGAGCTCAAGGACACATGCGTAATGACCATGCAAATATGATAATTAGTTCTGGGAAATAGAATGAATATGTATGGTCATTCCGGGAAATTTGATGCATATGTATGTAATTGGACAATATAAGTTTCGGCTGATGTAACCTGCGGTATGCACGCTAGGTGGAACGATCCCCCGTGCATCTGGCGCTGTAATAAAGAATGCCTGCTTCTTAATACTACATTGGTGTTAAGGAGTTTGATTCCTGATTTCGGTGACAGTTTTGGTGACCCAAGTGGGACTCTGCTTCTGAATTTCGATGGATCCAAGGAATCACAGGACCTCCAGCCAGCACCGAGGGATTCTTGGGGAGAACCTCCGATCCCCAGACCAAAGAATTCTGAGCAAGATCCCCTGGAACAAGGTAATAAGGCATTCTTCTAACGGGTAACAGAGCTCTAGGTAGGATGTGGGTTAGAGTCCCGCTAAAGCCTGCTCGTAAGGCGCGGCGAAAGCTACACAGGTTTGGGCTAAAGAGGTACCTCAGTTGGTAAGTCTCTGCTAGGCAAAAGCCTGTGGAGCGGGGCCCAAGGGGGAGTCTTCAGCGGGGGGGTTGAAGTCTCCAAGGTTGGGATTTCTGGCAGAGGGTTGGAATCCCAGAGGGAGCTCCAACAAAGGTTGGGGTCCCTCTGACTAGTGCCTGTGATAGTGCACAATCACAACCACTAGTCTTTTGGGAAATGGGTACATTTCCGAGTAAAAAACCCACCCCACAAAGAACACCTTTGGGATGTATTTTAAAACATTGGAAAGATCTGGGGGGTGATCCTTTGACTCAGAAACAATTAATTGAATATTGTAATTATTGGTGGCCAATGTATACATTGGAAGGTGGGGAGAGATGGCCAGAAAATAGTACATTGCAATATAATACCATCTTGCAATTAATGTTATTTTGCAAAAGGGAAGGTAAATGAAATTAAATACCTTATGAGGTATTTATTTATTTATTTTTGCTTTGAGAAATCATCCAGAGTGGCAAAAACAGTGTGGGATTATCCTGCAAGATTCTATGGTATTGGCTTTGGAAAAAAACAGGGAAGGAATAAGAGTTTAAGATGATGTTGCTCTACCTGTAGCACTGGGAAAAGGTGTTTGAAATGTGGAAAGGACAAGGAGGGAGAGCAGGAATAGGTAGGGGAAGGGGAAGAGGAGGACCACCAGAAGGAGCAGCACCTCTGTTTAGACCTCCCCAACTGGCAGAAGATCAGTGTGCTGTCTGTAAGGAGAGGGGGCATTGAAAAAGGGAATGTCTCAAAGTGAGAGAATTGGATCCTTTGCTACAGGCAATTAAGTTGATGACTCTGAATGACAAGGACTGAAGGAGACCAGGGGAGTCAACCCCAGGTGAACCCCTGGTTACATTAAAGCTGGGGAATGATGAAGTAGAATTTTTAGTTTATATAGGAGCAACATATTCAGTATTAAATATATGCAAAGGGGGGTTTAGTCATAAAACTGTAAGTGTGGTTGGGGCAGCAGGGCGGAAGGAAAATCGGCCATTTTTACAACCTTTGAAATTCAAATTGGAAAAGCAATGGGTAACTCATCAATTTTTGTATATGCCAGAATGTCCATCATCTTTGTTAGGAAGAGATATATTGAGTAAATTGAATGCACAAAATAATAAAAAAAAAAAATGGGGAGACTCGGCTGTTAATACCTGAATCAAAAGCTGTGGAAGCGAGAATTTTTATGTTACAGAACACACCAAGACCGAAGGAAGAAATTCCTGCAGAAGTAGAGGATGCAGTAACACCCTTGGTATGGGCTAGTGGAATTCCAGGTCGGTCTAAATTGGCGGAACCAGTAAAGGTTGTCCTAAAATCTGAAACTAAACTGGTAAGACAAAACCAGTATCCTATTAAGTGGGAAGCTAGAAAGGAGTTGGAAGAATTAATAACAAAATTTTTGAATTATGGATTATTGATGGAGTGTGAATCAGAATATAACACCCTGATATTGCCATTGAAAAAGCAGAATGGCAAGGAATATAGGTTAGCTTAAGATTTAAGAGCCATGAATCAGGTTGTTCAAGACATTCACCCAGTAGTAGCTAACCCATATACCTTGCTGACATCCTTAAAAGAAAAACATAAGTGCTTTACTGTACTTGATCTCAAGGATGCTTTCTTCTGCATACCTCTAGACAAAGATAGCCAGGCATATTTGCGTTTGAATGGGAAAGCCCCCAATTGCGTTTGAATGGGATGCAAGACACAACTCACCTGGATGGTGCTACTTCAAGGGTTCAAAAATAGTCCTACAATATTTGGTAATCAGTTGGCAAAGGATTTGGAAGTGTGGAAAAAAGAAAATTCAGAAGGAATAATATTGCAGTATGTAGATGACATCTTGATAGCAGCAGAGACTTGAGAGGACTGTTTACAAGTGACCATCAGCTTGTTCAATTTTTTTGGGACAATCAGGATAACGAGTATCAAAAAGCAAGGCCCAGATTGGGAAAGAGACTGTGATATATTTAGGCTTTGAAATTTCACAAGGACAAAGAAGATTGGGAGCAGGCAGAAAGGAAGCAATTTGTCAAGTTCCAGAACCCAGAATGATACGGGAATTGTGGACATTTTGGGCTATGGTTGGGTGGTGTCGATTGTGGATCCTCAATTATGCAGCTTTGAAAGGATCCCAGGAGAATCACCTGTTGTGGACACCTGAGTGTTGGACAGCTTTTAAAAATCTGAAGGCGGCTTTGATGTCTGCACCTGCATTAGGACTCCCAGATTTAGCAAAGCCTTTTGAATGTTTGTACATGAGCGATAACATCTTGCTTTGGGTGTGTTGGCTCAAAAATTAGGAACTTGGAAACGGGCCGTTGGGTATTTTTTTAAGCAATTGGATAATGTCAGCAAGGGTTGGCCTGGATGTTTGCGAGCTGTGGCAGCAACTGTACTCTTAATCCAAGAAGCAAGGAAATTAACCATGGGGCAGAAAATTACGGTTTATGTCCCACATATGGTAATTTCTGTCTTGGAGCAAAAAGGGGGGCATTGGCTGTCCCCGAGCCGCATGCTCAAATACCAGGTCACTCTCTTAGAACAGGATGATGTGGAACTTAAAACTACAACAGCAGTGAACCCAGCAATGTTTTTGAGCTCGGAAATGGGTGAGTCTTTACACCATGATTGTTTGCAAACTATTGAACAGGTATATTCTAGCAGACAGGACCTGAAGGACGAACCGCTGCCTAATGCTGATTTGGAGCTGCTTATGGATGGAAGCAGTTTTGTCCGAGATGGAAAATGAATGGTGGGGTATGCAGTGGTCACCACCACCCAAGTTACGAAAGCTGAAGCTCTCCCTGTGAATACATCAGCACAGAAAGCAGATTCACACACATGGAGCTATCTGGAAGGAAAGAGGACTGTTGTCAGCTAAAGGATCACCCATTAAATATAAGGAAGAAATTCTTCAACTCCTCCAGGACATCCAGCAGCCCAAGGAAGTAGTGGTAATGCATTGTAAAGCACATCAATTTGGACAAACCGTGGTAAATGTGGGCAACCAATTGGCTGATAAAACTGCTAGAGAGGCAGTGGAGCAAAGCATCCTTGCCCTGGTACCAGTAAAATGGGTAAAACTTCCAACCCCAAAACCAAATTATGGTAAATTGGATAGATTATTGGCAGAAAGTTGAGAGCAGTAGAAAATGAGGTGGGTAACATCCACCAGACAAGTCATAGTTACCCCACAAATAATGATAAAAATAGCAGAGGAAAAACAGAGAGAAACACATGGGAGAATTGAAGCGATGATTGTGGATTTACAGAAATCAAGACTGCTGTGTGCACATCCCAAATGTTACAGCTGCTTTGAATGAACAAATAGATGATATGAAGAAGGTGGCACAGCAGACTCAAGGTTTAAGGAGTGAAATGCAAACAAATTGGTTAGGCCAAATCTTGGGACATTTTGGATTTCCTCTTAAAGGATGGATAACTGAGTTGTTACAGACACTAATCATTTTGATTACAGTTGTTTTGGTGATTTGTTTGGTTTATCAATGTTTAAAGAAAATGTTGACACAGAGGATGTCTAGGAATTCTGTAGCAATTTTTAAATCAGTGATGAAGCATTGTACACCAATGCTGGGAAAGAAGCCACCTGCTTATGTTGAGATATTAAATATTAAGAGTGGAAGCATTGAAAAGATGATTATTCCAAAACTTCCAAAGGGGGGAAACATAACCAGATATAACCAAAATGATTAGTTCATTCTTTTGTAACTAAGCAACATCGAGATAGGAACAGGGTAGACAATACTTTAATGTTGTGTTTGTACATCTATGGCTATGGATACGCTACTATGCCCAAAGACAACTGGACGAGGAGTAGTACAGACATGCTGCTATGTTCCCAGTACAGCCCCAGCCCATCTTGACAAGGAGTCGAGGGTAGTTAGAATAATTGGTTTGTGCTAAGGGTGCCAAATCATTGTTAGGGACCATGCACCATGAAGAAGGGAAGCAAGTTACATAAGCAAGGTGGGATTGCGCATGTCCAGAAGAAGGGGTCAACTAAAGGACACACCTGTACGGCCACCAAGGACCACCAGAGACCCCCACAGAAGCCCCTCGGAGCTCAAGGACACATACGTAATGACCACACAAATATGATAATTAGTTCTGGGAAATAGAATGAATATGTATGGTCATTCCAGGAAATTTGATGCATATGTATGTAATTGGACAATATAAGTTTCGGCTGTGCAAACTGTTGCCATTCACAGTAGGTTTCCCTCCAACCCTGATGGAGTAGCAGTATTAACCACCAGCCAGGCAGGCTGGCAGCAAAGTCTTGTGGCTTTTTTTTTTTTAAATTGGTTGGAAACAGAAGTGCTGAGGTACTAACAGGCTGACTCCTGTTCTTACCTATGCTGTCAGTGGTTCCAAAGAATGTTTGTCAATATGGTGATAGGTGCTTTATATATATAAATATATATATAAAAATGTATATAAAAATGATGTAACCTGCGGTATGCACGCTAGGTGGAACGATCCCCCCATGCATCCGGCGCTGTAATAAAGAATGCCTGCTTCTTAATACTACATTGGTGTTAAGGAGTTTGATTCCCGATTTCGGTGACACTAGGAGCTAGCAGTTTATCTGGGGTTCAGGGCCAGTAGATGGAGAGATGCCAGTGATGGGCTGCAGCCACCTCAGTGCCTACAGTTTGCAGAACTCCAGTTTTGAGCAGGAGTGCTGAGGAGTAAAACAGGATTACATCTCGGACCTGACATGATCGCTGGAGTGTTTAGAAGGTACGAGTTGTCTAGAGACCTTCCCAGAACTCTCCCTCAGTCCAGTGCGACCTGGAGGACAGGGCTCAGTTTTCTTTTAGAAATCAGTAGCTACAAACTGCCAGCCTTTTTTGGTGCAGAGCAACCAAAACCTGAAGCTGATGTTTGAGGCTGGTAAGGCTGCAAGGATGGGGCTTAACTCAGATAACAGGCCATAGAGGAGCTTATTGTTCTGGGTTTCCTCAATTGCTCTGGAATGGCTGATGGCATGAACAGACCTGCCCTGTCCCACGGGCACAGGGGTACACAAAGGAAGGGATTCTTCTCTCTTCCCTGCCAGCACTGGTGCATCCTGGTCATTTGATTGTTCCTCAGGGTTGGACTGACCCTGTTCACAACACCCTAACCCTCAACAGCCACCTACAGCACAGATTCATGAATAAAAAGCTTAACTTCTTGGCGTGGCCTTTACATTTCAATGAGATACATATCCTTCCTTACCCCCAGATCCTCTGTTTGTATCTTGCCCCTATAGATCACAGCCCAACACCGCTTGACCACTGCAGAAATGGGAAAAGTGCACTTGTTTTCAGCTAAAACCAAGCTGGTGATTATTGCTGCAGCAAACAGGACCTTCTTCCCAAGGCGCTTAGTTTGTGCTTGCATCCTACGTAAATATGATGGAAATTGCCAAGAATCCTTGGCTGAGGGATGGGGACAGAAATGACAATAAAAGGAAAGTGATATATCCAAGATCTTTAGCAAGCTGGGTTTTGTGCAAGATACCCAGGTTGCCCAGTCTGGTCTCTTTGGGCCTTTTTGTCATGCTAGTCCTCCCCACTCCAGAGCAGACAAGAGGAATGTGGTAGGACAAAGACAAAGCATATACTTATGTTTTCCCAAAATCAAATAAACTGGCTCTGTGCAAGGCGAAATAAACATATGTGCAAAAAATAACATGGTAATAACAGCAGGATGGCCTCTGTAGGCAGAAATTTTCCTGAGCATTTTCTTGCTTTAGTGGGGTGGAACACACTGGGGGCTTTCATAAAGTTCCTCACTGATAAATAAAGCGTGTAGATTTTTTTTTTTTTTTTTTTTTTTTTTAAGACAAACCTCCTCTCACTGGAAGCCTGGGCTTCAGCAAAAACATGAGAAGAGCTGCATGCAGAGCACAGAGAACGAGATGTTTGTGGAGGCAGGCACATCCACGACACATTATCCATAACAGCTGCACTGATAATTGGTCAGAATAAAAAGTCTAAAGCACCAGAAAATGTCATATTCCATATATATGCTAACAGCTCACACACAAGCTCCAGCAGAATCAACTCTGTCATCTTGCCACTGATGTGGAAACAAAGGAATTTCAGTGCAAGCTTGGAAGAGGAGTGGCAGACTGATGGGAACAGGCCGAGCCTTGCAAAACTCAACCTCTGGCCATTAAGACAGTAGGAAAATGTCAACGGGTCCCAGGGTAAATACATACAGCTGCTGAAAAGCCAGATCCCTTCACCTCTTTTGCTCTGTCTGCCAATGCATATGCCCACCTTTCTCCCCTGCAGCATCCAGGGACTCCTGGGTGCTGAAGGAATCAGAAAAGCAAAGGCAGCCTTGCTGCCAGAAGCCACAGTCTCACCGCTCCACTTCATTATCAGCTAATGACTGCAGGGACACCATAACCTTCTGTACGTTCACGAGGCAACGAGACTTGTTGCCTGCCCTCCCAGACTGATGCAAGCCAGCTCTCTGCAGCGGAGGTTAACCTTGTCCTTGGTTCCAAGATGGTTTTTGGCCTGGGACTAAATCAGGTCTTGTGTGCATCTGTTTAGTTCCAACCAGAGAGCACTGCAACTAGTATCATTCCAGGATTTTCTAGCAAAAATTTAAAATTACTCTTCATCCCAGAGCATCTAGGACCTCCTTTCAGGCTCAGCTTGCTGTCTGGCTACCTGCAGGCCATAGCTTGTTCCTGGCTAGAAGTGTTCAATGTTCAGATCAGTTTGGGCTGAGGCTATCGTACAGAGCATGAGACCAAAGAGCAAAGTGGCTGCCGAAACACATGCAGAAGCCAGCGTGGCAGTAGCTGCAGATATTCTGGAGTGACATAACAGAACCTGGTCTGTAAGCCAAAGGGCTGAGGTCTACAGCCAGCGTGGAGCTCTGGCACCTTTATACTATGTGGCAATACAACAGAAGATACCTCCTCTGATGTCCTGTTGCCTTTAACAGTCAAGCACCCAAAGAATAACAGCAAGGCAGAGCTTGCTTATAGAAAGAAAGGATGGTAAACCCCCAGAACACGGAGGGCAAGAACATCCAAAAGTAAAAATGGAAGGAAAAGGACCACATTCAACTGGGGGCAAAGAGCAGCATGATTCACCCAAAACTAACAACCTGTGCCCAGGTGCCCTAGGCAGACAACTGCCAATGTACTGAAGGATGCAGATGTGCCTTCATGTCAGAATTCGGTCGGGCCCATTACAGACAACACGTGTGCAGTCAGCAGCAGACAGCAGAGGAGTTTCAAACTACTTTTCTCAGTGTAACAAGGGTTCTATTGTCACGTGAATCAAAGCTTATAGACCTCACCACAGCAAAAAATACTGACTGCTCAATGGAACCAGTATTATAACGGAAATAATTTCAGTGTAAGTATAATATTCCAGTGAAAAAGTAACAGCGCCAGATGCTCTTAAAGAATGTGGGGTGGTATTGGCAGCTTAGAGTTAATCCATGTTTAATTACAAATTCTATCTTATGAACACCAATTTATGAATTGCTTAAATTATTAATCTCTTAGCAGAAAAATAGCATGCTAAAGTCCTGTACTGGCAAAAACATGTCAGGCTTAACACAAAATAATATTGATTTTAGGTAGGAAATGAGAACTACCAAAAAAAGCCCTACCCCCAAAACCCACAGCCTGCTAATGCTCACAACTATCTGCATATAATTAATTACCCACAAGGGGCTTGGGAAATACCAGTGCAGAACAGATAAGAAAGTGTCAGCAATGCCACCAAGGCTTTTATTTTGGCAATTATTACATCAGGAATCTTCCTGCTGTAAGATCTGGTACTGCTCAACAACTGAAGTTATTACACTGCCAGAACCGTACATACCTCAATATACATTTTGCTATAGTCTCATCCTGTTCAGTTGTCAGCTGACAGGAGATATCTCAGTATATTCCATATTTCACTCCTGGATACTGTATTATAAAATATTTAAGAGCTTTGCAGGACATTTATTAAGAACCACTAAAGGGACAGATGCTCAAATCCCTCAATACCTCTCAATTTTTGTGCTACAAGAACTCCTTAAACCTATCGTTCTTAACTCCCAGTAAAATAAACTGCTGCAGTGAACGCGAATGGATAAGGCAATGAACAATTACATCTCCTTCCACCTTTACCCCACAGCAGACCCCACATTCAGCAAAGAAGAGCTGTTACTACTGTCAAATCTGGAGAGGGAAGTCACAGAGGCAGTGCAAATTTCACAAGAGAAGCAGCCTGTCTGCCACCAGACAGGTTCAGCAAGATAGACTGAACACCTCCAATATCTATACAAGTTTGCCTCTGACTTCTGAGCAAAAAGCTTCTTTTATTTACATCACGTAACACACACAATTTTTACCCATGCTTTACATTAACAGCGATGGAAATATACATACTTAATACACCACATGGATTCATGGAAGTCTTCAGGAGAGTCATTTTGTGGCTAAACTCCGGGAAGGACCTTCTCTGAGAGTATGAGCTACCACTTTTATTTCTTTACGAGACTCAAGAGGGACAGTTCACATGACCATATATGTACACATACATACGCACACACATACAGATTCTCTGGATTCACTTTGACACAGTACTCGGACTCGGCTTGACCCAATCAAGCACACATTTACTTTCATGTTATGCAACGGCAGGATAAGGAGCTGAGTACAGTGCAACACCATTGGTGCCAGCAAGCTGATTTCCCCCAGACTTACGTATTTATTGCATCAAGTCTGCACTCATCAAGAGCCTGGTCAAGCAAATCAGGTACGCAGCCAACTTATATGTAATCACAGATTACAGAATAGCAGGCCCAGGCATCAGAGTCCCTCACGCCGATCTCCTGAGGAGGACCTGAACCGCAACTCTTGCTGCCCCCACACACCTTTCCCTCTTCACTCCAGGCCTGGAGGCCAACCGTGACCAGCCCCGGCTGGCTCACCGCAGGACGCGGCCCGCCGGGCTCCCGACGGCTTCTCCCGGCAGCACGGGAGGCACCATGGGCGGAGAGTGCCGCGCCAAGGCCCGTGCCCACAGCTGCCCCGGCCAGCCCCACGCCGCCACCCGCGGACAGGAGCATTAGCGCGGGAGGCAGCCCCCGGGACAGGCTGGGCCGGGCCCGGCCCGCGCAGTGGCTGCTCCACCCGCCGCCCGCCCCCCAGCCGGGGTTAACCCCACCGGGCAACGCCCCCGCACCGGCGGCCCCAGGCCCAGCTCAGAGCGGCCCCGGGCAGCGGCCAGACCCGCAGGGAGCCGCCGCCGGGCCCGCTCCCCTCAGGCAGACGCTCCTTGGCCGCTCACCGCCCGGCCGCAGGGGCGGCGCCTGCCCTCGCGTTGCATAGGAGAGGAAGGGCGGGGACAGCCCCGCGCGCTCCGCACGCTCCTCGCTCTCCCTTTGTTCGGAGGCCACGGGCGGCGCTGCCCCTTTAAATCCCCTCAGCGCCGGCCCTACCGGCGCGCCGGGTTGAAGGCGCTGCGCGATTGGTTACAGCGCCTCCCTCTCATTGGTTTCAAGCAGGAACGGCGCGTCCCGCCTCCCAGGTCTCATAGGCGCCGCCGGCTGCTCGTCCAGAGCGTGAGTTCCTGAGTGGGTGAAGCAGTGGTCCCTGGAAACAGTTCCGGGAAACCCCGCGTGTTGCCGGGGTCGCGCCGCCGTCCATGAGGAGAAGGAGGAGCGCGCGCCATTTGCCGTCGCTGCTTGGGCCCGAGCTGCGCCGCGCAGGCCCCGCTCCGGTGAGTCCCCGGGAGGCGCCGGGGGCGCCGGGGGGCCGCCTCGCGCGGAGGGGGGGCTCCGCGGCCGGGGAGCGAGGGCTCCCGCGTAGGCCCCCGCGGCGGGGCGGGCAGCCGCGGGCTCCGGGTAGGCCCGGCGCTGGCGGAGGCGGGCCCGGAGCGCTCGCGCCGCGTACGAGAGCGGGACGGGGGCGTCGCTGGGTGCCAGCCGCGGCGTGTCCGCCCCGCAGGCCGCGGCGGGGCGGGCGGGCCGGCCGCGCGCGGGAGCTGGCGCCGGGGAGCGGCCCGGGGGCGGGCCCTGCGGCCTGGCGGGGGGAGGGCGGCTCGGCGCTGCGGGGCGGCCCGGCGCGGGCCCTGCATGGGGAGGGCGGCGCGGCCGCGGGCTGAAGCTGCCCCGCTCCGCCCGGCTACGCGGATTAGGTCTGCATGTGGCGGGGAGCCGGGACGCGCTCCTCTCGCGGGGCTGCTGCGAGGGCTGGCGGCGGCGCGGCCGCCGCGCCGGGAGTCGGGTCCCTTCTCGATCCCCTCCCGGCGCTGCGGAGCTGCGGTGCTGCAACACTTCGGGCGCCCGGGTTGGCAGCGCCCGCGGCCCGGCCTGCCCTGCGGTGTGCCGGCGGGACCGAAGACAGCTGTCCGTAGAAAACGCATCGCTGTTGCAGCGCTCTCTCAAGCCTTGCGTAGCGTATATTGCTATGGAGCCGGCTGTAGGGAGGGGGAACTGCACTGCACCTACTCGCAGCTCTCAGGTTCGCGCTTCATGCTTTGGTTGAGAGAGTGACACTTGTCGATGCTCCTAAGGAGAAATTCTCCAGAATTTTGTTGCTAAGGCATTGTTTTTCTTAAACCATCTTTTACCGCAGGCCTTTACTAAATCTTCAAAAGTTTTGCTTAAGTACATCATTTTTACTATTATTTTTAAAATGAGGCTCTGGTTGCAGGGTCTTAGTGGCCTTGTTACCTGTCGATTTTTGAACGTGGCTGGTTATGTACTTAAGCTGTGCTGGACTACTCTTTTTCAAAAAGTTGTTTAGATTCCCCTTCCCCCATATACTGCACTAAAGGATCCTGCCAGCAGTGATGTGTTTGTGCTGCGAAGGATGTTAATGCTCATGAAGCTGGTTTTTTCTTTTTTTTTTCTTTGAGATTACACTTTGTATAACACTGAATTTTTTACATGTCTTCCAAAAGTAAAGGTAATCCAGCCAGAATTCTGCATCTTGCAGTGTAATTTTTTTTTTTAATCTATGCAAACTGTGGTGTTTGCAAACTAGCAGAGTCTGCTTGATAATTTTGTATCCTAGAAACTGTGTTTCCCATGAGTACTTAATATCCTTATCTGTCAGTTTTTCTGTCTAGATGTGAACGCTGTTGGAATAATATTTAAGCCTCCCGCTAACACTCAACTTACTAGTTTTGTCAAAAAAAGCAACACTGCTTGCTTTCTTAGGCAAAGATCTGAAAAATTCTTTGAGGATAAATTCATCAGAACAAAGCTCATTTTTGTTGAAGTGTTGCTTTGAACTGGGGTGCCACAAATGTTGTTCTGTACAACCCAAACAACCAGATGAGCTATGAATGGCCAACTCCAGTTAGAAACAAGCATGTACAGACTTTATAATTCAGGTTAGCAAAATGTAGTAGCTTCTGATGCCGTCAGTGCTGTATTTTAATGGCACTGATGTGCACCTTGCTAACCTGTTGTGGTAAAGTCATCTCCTGACAGTACTTGTGTAGCTACTGAAGCATAGTTTCTGTATGGGCTGTGCTAGTCTCTTGCTTAGCATCATGATGGAGGTTCTCAGATTTTTTCATTCCGTG
Organism: Mycteria americana; assembly: GCF_035582795.1. Lineage (NCBI taxonomy): Eukaryota > Metazoa > Chordata > Aves > Ciconiiformes > Ciconiidae > Mycteria > Mycteria americana. Next base: position 8,303,941 of record NC_134385.1, read on the forward strand.
GGGTTATGGAGTGGGAAAGGCTGAGAACTCTGCGCCTAAGGGTTGAGGGTGCTAACTACGCTTTGTCATAAAGATAGTCTGCCACTGAAATGCTGGTGTGGAAACCTGGCTAATGTGTAAAGGTCTTCAGGGTGTGATAACTTCGAAACAAGTCGTCTTGTCATTCATGCTAATAAACACCTAGTATATCATAACTGAGCTATTAAAATGTACTTTCTGTGATTGAGTAAGCTATGGTACAAAAGAAACGGCTATAATGCCTTCATGTGCCAGTAATGTTTGTAACAAGTGAGGCTTTAATAAACCCCCAGTTCAGTCTTTCAATGTGAGTTCTTATCTTCCCTTCACTCATGTGTTTCTTTTCTTCCTGTTTTGACAAGAACCTTCTTGAAGTGTAAGGCATAACTATAGGGACTACACTTGTTTTCTTGTGGTTCATTAAAAAAAACCAAAACAAACAAAAAAACCCAGAAAACTTCCCCTCAATGCTATTTTTAATGTGGTCTAACTTAAATGCTTGATACAGATAATATGCTGGATAGAAGGAAGAGTAACATAAGCAAGTTGAATGACTTTGGTGCGGAGTTTTTATGTATAAATTAGTTATGCTTCCTGTGCACCTGAGCTAAACAAGTTGAGTTCCTCCATGAAATCAAAAGTTACATGGCAGAAGGTTGAAAACAATATTGATGTATAATCACTCTGAAGTTGGTTATGGTAGTTTGAGTTATTGTCCCTTTGCTAGAAACTGCCATTCCTGCTCATTTGAGCTGTTACTAAGCATGTTTTGAGTTAACTAGACTGTGAATTTATAATTAATTGGATGGAGTTATACTTAGATAGTCTGTGGGTGGCAACCTCTGTTAGAGGCATGGTATAAAATACAGGGAATAGTAACATCGTGGCTGTTTAACCAGTGATTGTCGGATTGAGGCTGAGATCAAGTTTCTGTTTTCAACATGCCGTACACTAGCAGGCTCAGATGTGTGTTAATTTTTTTTCTAGGAAAATTACTATTTGAGCCATTTGAATTATTAAACATGAAAAAGAAGGTTGTTTCTGAGTAATTTAGAAGCACCTGTAGTTTTAACCTCCTACTTGTCATATGATTAGAACTTAAAAAAAGGACTAGTCACTTTGCAAATTACTCTTTTGAGATGCAGGAATTCTAGGTGAAAGATAGCGGATGGATAAAAACATGTTTTATATCATGAAGTATTCGTGGTCTTCAGAAAAACATTATTGGCAACAACAGTGTGAAGTTTGAAACAAGACAATCCTCCCCTTCCCGGTACACACAGTTCTGAAGTGGGGAAGCTAGGTGACCTCTCAGGCACCAGTGGAAATTCTCCTTGCCTATGTAAACTTGCCCCCAATGTGTATTTGTTACTGCTGCTCGTTTGGTAAGCACATTTTTGTGTACGCTGTTTTAAATTCATCCATTTCTGCATGTTTTAAAAACAAATGCATATCCCACACATACTAATATACATAATCCTTTACTTATAATCCACACTTAAAATCTTTTTGATTCAACCAGTCTCCCTCTTTTCTAGATATTTGCGCTACTTAATGCAGAGGAAAAACTCTTGAGTGCATGCGGGTGCTCTTCTGTGTGGCCCAGCCTGTCATAGGCTGACTCACATGGACACACTGCGCATGCAAACATGGATATCACTCCTCTTTTTCTTTAATATGCTTTTAATATATTTTTTTAGAGGAGAACAAAAATGTTAATAAAATCATTGTGTGTTTTCCTTACTGATAAAATTCAGTTAAAAATATTTTTCTTGACAGCTCCATCTAGCTGATGTTATCTAGAGGGAGAGCTAAAAGATCTTTTTCAGCTATGACTTTCACCCATGTATCTCTGCTGAGCTCAGAGTGCAGATTTGGTATTGTAAGAAATGTAATTTTGCTTGTTGGTGATCATTCACAAAGAAAAGTCAGTCTAATCTCAGATTTCAGGCCAAGCTTGCAAAGCCAGCAGGGAATCTATTGCTATAACTGTGAAAAGAAATACATTTCTTCTGGATGCTGTCAGGACCTGAATATTTTGACAGCTATGTCACTTCAAATTTTTGCAGAGTAAATTTCTTTAAGAAAGTCTTTTAAATTAAGTTTATGTGACAGGAAATAGTTAAAATTTGAACACCTAAACTGAACTTTTCTGGCTGGTGAACATGCACTGCATTTGACTTAAGTTCTCTATGAGGATACTAATTTTTAAGCAAAAATAAACCACGCAGCTAGTGAATTAAAATGCTGAGACTTAATTTACGTTGTCTAAAAGCCTATTTAGAGCATTTGATCAGCTGTGGTGCTGTGTAGTAATCTGATACTTAGAGGTTAGATATTGCTCCACACACTGGAGTGTGTTTGTGATTAAGGTAGATATCTTTTCATGCTGTTAGGCTGCAAATTGTGCCTGTCAGAAGTTTCAGTTATTGAACTGCAGATGAGGTGTTGCTACCTGGACACAGAATAGCTGCCAACCTTTGTTCAGTTATAGGCAACACTGAGAACAGTGCTAAACTTTTGGGTATCTGACACTTGAAAGCTAACCTGGGTTTACGAAAAATACTGTCTGGGAGCATCACCATAAGCCACTGACGTGTAGAAGGTACTTGTAATTGTTTCAAATAACTTACCTGTATTTAAGTATTGGCTTAGCCTCACAGTTCTTGGTGGTTTGGTGGTTTTTTTTTTTTTGGTGTACAGAGAAGACAATATATGTGTAAGTAACTGATTTTTATAAGGCAGCAAAAAGATGAAAACAAACCCCCCCCCCCGTATATCTCTTTTGTGTATATCATCCTATGCATTTTTGAGAAGAAGGATTTAGAATGATACTGTACCCAAAGCATTTTCAGTTTAACTAAACCCCCTCTGCCCTGCACTGTTTCAAATTTGAGATCTCGCAGAGGCTATCTAGCAAGCAGACATCTAGCTGATTTTTGTTTTCCAGGAGTTTTATAACCTATAGAAACTTCATGCTTAGTTAGTGTTTTAAGAATTCCATTAATACTTGTAACGATAGGTAAGCATTATTGTAGTCTTCAGGTAGCATTTTTTGTCTTTTGTAATTAGGCTATAGTCACGGTTGCTTTTAAGTAAACTGAATTGGTTAGAAAGCAATTTCTCTTCCTCAAGTAGCAGAATGTGTATGTGTGTGTGTGTGTATATATATATATATATATACGTGCTATATGGCTACGACAAACTTCCTTTCTTTTCCTCGCTAATTGCATAAAGAAGTGGCATTTGATAGAGAAACAATGTGAGGCTGTATTACATCTCTCTAAAATTGCCCTTCAAGTCAAGACAGCTTTAGTAAAATCACTACTTTTTCTGTCTAAAGAAAAATTATATTTTTTTTTTTTTTCCTTGCTCAAGCTTGCAAATCTTCATAGGATATCTTCCAGAAAGTTCGTGAGCTCTAGTCTAGAAGGGATGGGTACACAAGCGGCTGTTAGAGGTGTTGTTATGTTTGGAGACTCGTTTTGCAGTGTAGTAAATAGCTTGAGGCTTCAGCATTTTTTTAAAAAAAACTGTTCTTGAATCATCTTCATACCTATATTCCAGTACTTAATTGCATTGCTCTGACCATGCTGCATATCTCTGGTTATCATTTCACTGCTGATCATCGACTTCTTCCCTGTCTTTTAAAGCCCGAGGCTCATTTCATTTCTGAACTTAACAGCTGATCATCCTAATGTTCTCTGCTGGGTAGTTGAACTGTCTCTTGTCAGCCTTTTTATTTGAGAGTGCTAAATATCAGCTGGCTGGCTAATTGAGAAATTGAAACTGTTTTAAATGAATTGGGCAAAGCCCACTGGAATTTTCTGAGAAGATAGTTGTGCATTTTTCAGTGCACATGTTTGGAATCAGTTTGTTAATTCTGAAAGCAAGTCTTTTCGTTAATATAAGAACTGAAGATGCTGCAGTCATGGCTTCCTTTTAAACCAATAAGTTATAATATAAAAAAAGTAGCTGTGATTTGTAGAGCTTCTGTTTGAGTAAAACTGAAAGCATGGAAACAGTTCAGTTGCAGCTTCAAATTATAATGTGCATAAGAGTGCAATTTTTCTCTTTCTGTCCTTACCGAGTTCTGATGGTGTTGTGAGAAAGTGTTTGGCTAGTCTTATGCAGCATGTTGGGTTTGAAGGAAGACATGGCAACAAGCCAAGAAAGTGAAAATTAGCAAACAAGTATTGACATTTTTATACATTAAGCTACCCTGCAGGGTTATGTGTTCACTAAATTTTAAATGATTGTTTTAAAAGTAGAGGAATGGGAAATGAAAATAGCACTAGCTCTTCTGATTCTTCGTTGAAGGATGTTATTATTGTATCCCAGCACATTCTAGCTGCTATGGTAACCAGTTAACTTACTGACAATCAGCAGATAAAGTTTAGACATCGTTATGTACATGAAGTACATTTTTTAAAAAAATTATGTAAATTCTTCCATGTACATTTTCCACAGTATTAAGGGTTGTACTTTCTTTTGAAACTTAGATCAGCTGCATCCAAAAAAGTATTAAATAAAACTTTTGATACAGGTCATTTGCAGCATGTATACCAATTAGTTTAGATAAATCGTGCATTGTCCTACAAACTAGTTATTTCTGGCTTATTGTAATATAGCTCCTGAATTTTTTCCAGCAGCATAATAAAATGGCTAATCAGGTGAATGGTAATGCGGTACAGTTAAAAGAAGAGGAAGAACCAATGGATACTTCCAGTGTAACTCACACAGAACACTACAAGACACTGATAGAGGCAGGCCTCCCACAGAAGGTGGCAGAGAGACTTGATGAAATATTTCAGACAGGTATAATATACATTTCTTGTTTCTGACTGGTTATGAAAGTGAGGGCATACCATTTTCAAATTTTTATAGATTAAGGTTTAAAAATTCATTGTTTTTGATCTGTGTAGCTCTGAATGTTTTGCTACTTTGAATTCCCTAAAGGCAAATTGGGTTTGACATTGACTATTACTTGACACATCCTTAGTGTTGTATGTGATATCTTAGTTGCTTTAGGGCACAGAGCACTAGTTTCTTAGACGTTGTCAAATAAAGATGTATGTTTGAGCATACTAAACTGTACATTTTTTTTTTCTTCAATCCGAATCATCATTTTGCTTTTACTTTTCTACTGTCAACTCCTCACAGTCGTTCTTAAGCACTCAAAGGTTGGATAGGTGACTTAGTGAGGGAAGCAACTAGCTTGTCTTGCCTGGGACTACATTTGAATTGAGTCTGCCTGTGGATTTTTTGTTCTCTCTAGTTCTGAGTGGACAGTTTAATCCATGTTGGTTATTACACTGAAATGTTCAGTTTGACACTAACTGCTTTTCAACAAAGTTGAGGACTAAGCTATCTAGCAAACCGAGTAATACCTTGCTGGTAGCAAGTGGTCTCTGCAACTCCTAGAGAGGTTTCTTTATATACAAAGGTTTTTCTATTTTGTTTTTGTAACCCCCTCATTATTTTGTCCGATAGACAGAGGCTTCCTTTTCCTCTTTAGAGTGTGTTCTGTGAACAGATTTACACAAAGCAGTAGAAATGCTCTATGCGCTGATCTTGAATGCCTTGGTGGCAAGATGACAGTTTTTGTTGAAAAGAGTCAAAATTCCACTGATCAAGTGAAGGCAGTTCAAAAACAATACCTTGCCAATCTTCAGTATGATACTCTGGCTCACATGGATGATGTCTTTTGGAAGTCATTCACAGTGAGCTTTCATCAAGCTTTTACCAGCTTTTATTGCCTTTAGACATGCACTTTCTAACTGTGGGTCATGATGATGTGCACTTGATGGTTTGAGAGAAGGTGTAAATGCCTGGGCAGAGGAACTGGTGGGGCTCTAACACGTGTTGCAGTTAGGCTGTGTTGTGAGGAGTTCTCAAGGGATTTAGAAGCTTTTCAGCCCAGAACCTGACTACCTAGTATAATTCCACTGCATGAGTAACCTGAAAACATTTATTCACGCTTCCTTAATGCCACTGAAGATGTTCGCATTGTGCAGGGGCTTGTCAGTGAAGCAAACTACTTTCGACACCCGAGCTAAATTTGGGGTTGAACTTTAGGATTTTTAATCTCCTGAGGTCTTATATGAAAGTTACAGGTGCCTTCCAGTATGCAGGATCACTTCTGAAATGTAGTCCTTGGGCTTGGCACTACTGTGCATTTTTGAAATCAAGTAGCAGTTAAATAATCTGTGTATTTTGGAGATAAAGCTGTTGCAAAGTGTGTGGAATTCTTGGTATCTGTCCTAAATTTTGCTGTGTAGTTTAAAAAGTGCAAATCTTAGTCTGCACTTCTCACGCTCCACAGCTTATGCAAGTGCATTACAAAAGGAAGGAAATAACCTGTACAGATCCTGAAACAGAAAAAGTGCTTCAGAACTGGTCCAGTGTTTCTTGGGGGACTCTGTACCTGTAAAATTAACATTAGCCTTTTCGGGTACATAGTAGGGCTCGAAATAATATCTTTTTGAATTCTGGCTCTTGAACTGCATAGAGCAACAAAATGAGTAAAAAAGAAAAAAAAATTACTTTAGACATATAGGAAGTCCACTGATTTTTTTGCTTTTTGAAGTTGGAGGAAAGAGTGAACAAACCATTCTACTTCCTAGTATTTTGTGGGGTAGAGCTTCTAAGTATTTGATTGTCAGTTAGGTAGCTCCTTTTTCATGTACAATAGGATACCTGTAATGTCCACATGTCAGCTTACTCTAGAACAGCTCCATTCAAGAGAAGGAAGTGTGAAACTTAAAACAAAAGACAAACAAAATCCAAATTATTAGAAGTGAGCCCGAGTTCACTGTTTCAAATCCTGGTGTGTAATACTGCTTTTGTGCAGCAGATTGGATTCCTGAATGTTAGAGAACTGTTACACATGGGGTATAATCTTGCACGTCAGTTAGTGCTTAGGTATATACATTTTAATTTAACTTTTTTCATTGTTGTACTCATGTTCTTTCATATACTTGTGTAGGAATATGTAATTATATTAAATGTATAATTCTGTTGCTATGGAACATAACTTTTTGACTTTAAAAGCAAACTGCATAGTTCTTAGTTTGTATGAAATTCAATAGAAATCTGTAACTTCTTTATCTTTAACTTTTAGGGTTGGTAGCTTATGTCGATCTTGATGAAAGAGCAATTGATGCTCTTAGGGAATTTAATGAAGAAGGAGCCCTCTCTGTATTACAGCAGTTTAAAGAAAGTGACCTGTCGCATGTACAGGTAAGGTGAGAGCTCCAGGAGTGTGAGCACATAAGTATAAACAGTGTTCTGGCACTATTGGCAGGAGGGTTGTAACTTAGAAGTTCGTCGATGTTGCTGTATTCTAACATTTCAAATCCAAATCACAGGCCTGTTAAAAATTGCCTTAAATGTGTAGGTATTTGAGTGCAAAGCAAAAGCTCCCAGATAATAAAAATGAGTGTGCTACTGAGAAAATAAGGTAAAAATACTATCTGGAATCTAACGATTTTTTCAGTCTGACAAGTTTGTTCAATTAATTGTTATATTTTATCTAAAGGATTCTTTTGACATTTTGTTTATTACATTGGCTTGATAGAGTGACCTCACAGTATGGAGTATAAGATTCGGTGGATTCCCAGGGCTTTTCATATGCACAATTGAATTATTTTGTAAATTGTATCTACAGAACAAAAGTGCATTTTTATGTGGAGTTATGAAGACCTACAGGCAAAGAGAGAAACAAGGCAGCAAAGTACAGGAATCAACGAAGGGACCAGATGAAGCAAAGATTAAGGTAACACTTAGAAAATACTGATTATTCTGTACTACCTGATATATTACCTGTATGCAGACTGAAGTAATTTTGGATGTACTTAAAAAGCATCAATACTACCTGGATAAGTGTATTTATACTTGGCTTTAAAGAAATGTATGTATGATAGAGATTCAAGAGAGAGCGCGCTTGTTTGAAATGCAGATCTTCCTGATTACACAATTGCCAAAATGCATGAACTTAATGTTATGTAAGGTCTATGAAAACATTGATATCTATTTAAGAATTGTCTTAGTTGTCCTTTTATATTAAAACTTTTACACACTCATAAAATGACTTTGAGACTGATTGGACATTTCAACAAGGTGTTAGTATATTAAGAAACTCTTCTGTTGTGCAAAAACCTAAGTACAGAGTGGGTGAAGAGAATTGCCTGGTGTTCTGGAGTTCTTGGGGTATAAAACTCTTCTTGGAGTTCTACGTATAAAATGGAAAATAAGGGAAAAGGAAAATGAGTTCTTTCCAGTGACCTTGCAGTATAAAACAAATGTTGCTGTTTGTGGTGGCGGTTTTTTAAACCCCCAAAATAACAGGGGTTTTTTTGTAGGTTCTGTCTGTCCATATATACCTTGTTATCAAATGTGGCAAGGAGCAGATAAGGAAATGCTTATCTTGGGACGCTTTTTTATTCTTTATATTTTAACACACTATCCTCCCCCCAATAACTAATGTGACAACTTTTTTTCAGGCTTTGCTAGAGAGGACTGGTTACACTTTGGATGTAACTACAGGACAGAGGAAATATGGAGGCCCTCCTCCAGATACTGTATATTCTGGTGTTCAGCCTGGTATTGGAACAGAGGTTAGTATATACAGACTAATCTGTTATTTTGTATGTTTGTGCAAACTGATAAATAAGAAATACTTGAAAATAAACTGTCTTACAAGTGAAAGTTTAAAGTATTGTAGAGGAAAGAATTCTTCCATGTTTGTGTGTCTTGATCAGTCTTTCTTACTCCTCCGTATTCTGCAAAAGACAGGATAATAGGTTGAGGGGGGAAAAGCAGGTGGAATATACTAGGAAAGGCTATGTAAAAATTCTTAAAATCTGAAATCATTAAATTGTCAGACTTCATGGTCCACCCTAAAACAAGCTGGGTCCACCCGGCTTATGGTCCATTACTTAAAAAGTGACCAGTGTAGGTATTAGCTGTATAGATACGTAAAAGCATGACTCAAAGGTATCTGACTCTGTTTACAACATAAATGGAATTTAAGTGACAGTAGCAAGGTTTATTTCATGCAATGTGCTGAAAATGAAAGAGACTTGGGTATTGTATAAAGATACTCACATACAAAGTTTTGAAGAGGACAGCTGAGATTAGTAATTATTAAGGAATTGTTTATTTGCTTTTGTTTCAATCTGTATGAAAACATCCTTGATGCTCGCATGGACTGATAGTGAAACTACAACGCTGACGCAGTCCACGTAGCATGTTTCCTTTTGGAAAGTCTTGCATTTCTGCATTCAGAAAGGTGGCTTAGAAGTTGTTTACCAACTCAGTGGTGTTGCCAGGGTGATTATGTGATGGTATAAAGTGTTATTTAATTGCACCATACCTCACTGACATTAGGAAACATTTCTTTACAGAGAGGGTGGTTGAACAGTGGAACAGGCTTCCTAGAGAGCTAGTCGATGCCCCAAGCCTGTCACTGTTTAAGAAGCATTTGGACAATGCCTTTAATACGGTTTAACTTTTGGTCAGCCCTGAAGTCGTCAGGCAGTTGGACTAGATGATCGTTGTAGGTCCCTTCCAGCTGAACTAGTCTGTTCTACTCATGACTGAAAATACTTGACTGATCTTAAGTATTTTGTCCTATTGGTGATGGTTAGCCTCTTTAGGAAGTCACAGGAAAGCTGTAAAGTTGGCTGTGCTTTAATACTATTAAGAGTATGTTTTTATACTTTTAAGTTTCCTGAAGCTTGGTAGAACAAGTAACTTGTGGATAAGATAAGAAGATAAATGCTTCTCCCATGAATCAGCATTAGAGGCCGTAGCAAAGCCCAGCCAACTAGTTGCAGAAACCATACCTCTACCAAATTAATTTATGGCTGGCATTTTGTATGATTTAAAGACTGATTACTGCTTTAGACATGCTGCTTGGTTTGACTGGCTGAGATGCTGAACACCTTCCTGAAACTGGTGTATGCTTTATTAAATTTAGTCTTTAGCTTTTGCTGTTGAGCTGAGGCATAGTAATCAACAACTTAAACACAATCTTATGATTTGGTAGACTAGGCAGAGCATGTTTGAATACAAGTGACTGGAGATTATTTTGGCACTTTTTTTCCCCAGAATGAGGGGTGTGGTGTGGGGTTGGTTTGTTTGTTTTGTTTTGTTTGTTTGTTTTTCTCTTAAGCTTTTGAGAACCACTTCTCTTTTGTCCTCAACAGTTCTGGTTATGTGGGAGTGTAAATGCCTCTTTTCTAATATTGTGGGTAAAAATATGAAAAAACACAAGTTGTATCCCTTTGGATTGTGGCAGTGAATCTTTTGTGTTTGAAACTTATTTAAATAATACTGAAGCTCTCATAGCTTGTGCTAGCTCAGATATGTTGATGCCAGAGCTGTCACTGATGTCCGTAATAGCAAACTTCTGGTTTTTAAGGACACTCAAGTACTGTTACTAATTTCAAGAAGGTACATACCAGGTCGACTTTTTTCCCCCCAAGATGTATCAGGTCTTTCTACTGTAAATATTTGTACACCAACTAGTTTGTCTTTTTAAAACATAAAGTGGAATTCATTACGTGTTAACTCTTTAACTTTTTTTAACTCTCTTTAAATATGTACTTGAACACTGTGCAGTAAAACTGAAGTATTGATAAATAATCTTACGGATGTTCAGCATGTTGAACATTCACAAATTGTCACAGTGAACATTTTGCTGGAAGGATTATGCGGGTGAAGCTCTATTTTTTCAGGTGGGTGGGCTTTAAGAGCAGTTGGACCTTTTTGGAATGTGATTCTGTAATAAAGACAAAGTAGTTACATCTGTGTGGAAGCTTGGGGGAGAAAATAATTGCAATAGGATTTGATATTAACCTTGAGTATTCATTTTATTTAAGGACTTGCTGCTCCAGTGTAAAGCATTTTGCTTATAGTGAGGTCACATGATGTTGATACTTGGAGACATTTATGGGAGCATTTATTGGATGAGAATGGAAGCAATTATCTGAGTGTTTCTTTCTCTCCTTACAGTGGCTTAGTCATTTGCATCTGCAAACATTGATAACTGCTTATCCTCAAGGGGCTTATACAGTGCTCCTTTGTTTTGCTTAAAATTGCTAAGAACTTTTTTTTCTCTGCTTTTTCTTACCTCCTGTTACACCAGCTGTTCTTAAAGATGATAGGAAGGGTTTTAAGAGATACACCCCCCCCCCCCCCACCCCACCCCACCCCCCCCACCCCCGACAAAGTCTAGTCAGTAAGCACATTGGGAAATTCAAGGTCATGATTGAACCTGTGCATCATGCTAGCAAGCTATGAGCAAACTTCAGTTTGGTTATGAAAATGCTTGAGCTGTGTATTTTCTTGCTTACCTATTCTGCAAGGTTTTGGTCCCTAGCAGGTTGTTAGTAGTTTATTCTAAACACTTTGAATACTCTCAATCACACTGTTGTGACTAGTCTTTGATACAGGAGTCCTTTTGGAGATTCTTCTATAAATCACCAGATTAGATTTAAGAAAACTATCAACTTCTGGAATGTCTTTCAATTTTATGGATTATTTTTTGCATCCTTTGAGATGCTGAAGCTTTTGTGTATACCATCAAGAAGATGCTTAGAAGTGTCATGGTAAGGATGATTTCTAAAGGGAATATTCATATTCCATGAAGAAAAATAAATTCCCTGGCAGGGGGAAGTAATTAGAATGGGTCCTTGAACTGAAAGATTGTAACTGATGATTTGCATAGCTCATCAAGCTCTGCTTAGGTATGCTTGCCCTATGCTAATTGTAGTTTATCAATTTACTAAAGTGTATATGCAGCAATGCTGAAAAAAATAAATTTTTTTGTGGTATTCAAATTCCATTTTTTTTACACAAAACTACTTTAAGTTGTCTTATTGTGGTTTAAAATAAACCAGTTGTTCAGCAACATTGGAGGACACATAGACAGTAATATCTTCTACATAGCAATTTCAGTAACTTTTGAAATTAAGTGCAGACAAGACAAGGAAAGAAACTGTTATAAATATTAAATTCAGTCACAGCAAGGAGGAGTTTAAGTGTATAAGGAACAAAAGGAATTAGTCATAAGTCCACTATTAGTCAGGGATGATGAAGCTTTCATGCAAACAAGACAAGCATTCAGTGTTCCAGTTGGATAATGCTGGATGGTAAATCCAACATCGTATCTGTAGTGTCTGCATTTGTGGATAATACCTAATGAGGTTGAGCTGTATTTGCTAAACAGGTTAAAATATGTATTTTTCACTCCTGATCTTCAGTCTGCTGAGGAGCTTTTAGTTGTTAAATTCAGCAAAACTGAAGGATCATTGTAATATGTATATATATATATTTTTTTTTTCTTTAGAGGAGGGTGAAAAAAAAAAATCTGACATTCATGTGGCCTGTCCAGACTAACGTTACACCAAAAATTAGGGAGGTGACTGATGTAGTACTTGTTTTCCATCCTTCACCTTTTGGTGTAAATGAAGATAATACCATTTAAAACATGATTTGAAGAACAGGAGGCTTCGCTGGTAACTGTAAAATACCAGCCCTTTACCCCACTATATAACAGGGATAGGGGGAAAGCATTTTTCAAAACTTGCACAGTGCAGCTAGCGTGAAGAGAGTAATTGACTTAAGTCTGTACTGATTGCTGGATTAGTTTCAGTTTTTTTGAGGTGTCTCCAGTTAAAGTAAGTCCTACTCCTAAAGTTTTGAGAGACTTCTATTTCAGTGTTTTTCTTGAAAACTTGAAAATTCTGTAATATTCTGTAAAATTTGCCCATGATATGCAAGGTTAGATACATATATAACAGCTTAGACTGTATAAAAATGGAGGAATTGCTACATGTCCTTTTCAGAGCTGAATTTTATTGGATAAGTATATAATAAACATCTTTGAATGTCGTTATCAAAAATGCAAAATCACTTTGAGCTCTGTGAATGGTAAGTTGGTATTGCATCTGCTCCTCTCTGGGTGCATGGTCAGAATTTGTAACAAAAAGTCAGAAAAGGGTTGTGAGACTAATTTGCAGTCTGGAGAATATTATGTTGTTGGAGATGTTGGAGCAATTTAAACTGCTTTTGTCCATAATAAATTGAATGGCAAGAATAGGATACTGTAATAACTCTAACTTAAGAAGCAATGGTATAATAAACTCAGCAGGAGTTGAACTAGACAAAGTTTGTGCTGGATTTAGTACAGAAATGGAATGTTGCTTTTGTACTGGAAGAACTGTGGGGGTTCAAAAGTTTTTGCACTGTGCCAGAATATTTTTCCACTTCCATTTTTTTCTTTTTTAATGAAGATTGTAGATTTGGTTGAGATGAAGCAGTCATGCGGCCTACATTAATTAACACTTAAATCTGGCATTTAGGAAAGATTGACTGCAAAGCACATGAAGAGCACTATTAAATGGAGAGAGGTTTTGAAGACGTTCTTGCAGTGCTGCAGTACGCTTCTTTTAGCTTGTGGTGACAACAGAAGAGGCTCAGTTGTTGAAATAACTGAAGGATGCATCATCTAGAGTGCAGAAGTGGATTGCACCCCTCAGTAATGCTCTGTAAAGTTGTTCAGGAACCTGAAGTTGAATTTTTTCCTAGTTAAGACTTTTCATAATTACTCTTCTAAAACAGTAATAAGAAGTAAAGTGGAGTACTTTGTACAGGCCCTTTAGGAAGCAGAACTGGAAAAAGTAAGTCAGTGATCCCAACAAAGGCCCAGAATTGATGCAGTTGCATCCTACTTAGACAAGATGCCTTATATTGTTTCACTGATAATGCCAGCTTCCAAAGTTTTTCCACAGTACTCTTGTTGTGGGACTAAAAAACGAAACAAGACATCTGATATTTACGTTCTTTGGTATTTCAGCAACTTTATTCAAGCTTATCAGCATACTTAAAAAAAAGTTATTGCAGATGTTTCTTCTGACCCTTGCAAGATGCTCACCTGGTGCTTGTCAGGTCTAGTATTGATCTTGTAGTTCATTAACATACTAAGTTTACAGGCTCAGAGCAAATTCATTTAGATGTGAATTACTCCCACAGAGTTATCTAGTCCTTCTGTTATAAATGGAAGTTACTCTAGAATATAGGTCAGATATGAATGTATTCAAATTAAATCCTTAATTCTGTTTCTCATACTAGCTCCTTGAGTGTATTACCTGAACTGAACTGTAGTTAGCAGTCTTGTGGAATTGTTGGCGTTCTAAAGCTTGTAGAGAGTGAGCTGAAGAGACTGGAAAGGAGGAAACAGAACCTTTCACGATGGTAAATCTTTGGTAAATAGCTGGAAAAGTAGACTTTGTTTGTATTTGGGTTAGGGTTTTTTTTTTCTCAAGTCTTCTCTTCTGGTGGGTTACCTTTCTGCTGGAAGCGGTGGCATCTGAAACAAAGAATTTAATGTGGACTTTTTACATTTGACTGACTTGAAAACAGTTACAGTTTGTGGACAGTTCAGCTGACAGTTTCACTGTCTTAGTAGCAAGTTGGGGTTCCTGTCTTGTGCGTTTCCATGGTGGTATCATTTTTTTGTCTTTAAAAACTGTGCATGGGTTTTGGAATGAAATGTTCTAGGTAATGACAGTGGAAATACCTATCTGTAGGGATTTCTGAGCTTTTTGGAGAGACAGGAGGGGAAAGCCTGTTGGCTCTGCCATTAAATTTTCACTCAGTATGATAAATCCATTCCTTTTTTTCCCAATAGCAAATAAATCGTGGTCAGTTGGCATTCACACTGAACTGAGAGAGGCTAAGCTAAGTGAAAGAAATGTTCTGGAAACTGAGTTTCAGGAATATCTGTATAGCATAAAGAAACATCTAAAGGCTCTAGCTTTCCTTTGGAGGAAAAGAATTTGTGTTCCACATTTTTTAAATCAGAGTCATCATGCTGTCCTCACAGGTTTGTTCATATCAATGCTTACATGGGCATTCTGAGTGTCTTTAGTTTTGGAATTATCTGCTAAGCCTTCAGTACCAGATATCACTATGGCAAGGCCTCACCTAGATGGAAAAGGTTGACTCCTCCTAGCTTTTTTTACTACAAAAAATATTTGAGGCTGAAATAAGTAGAATTTGATCTTAATGGGTGTTTGGAATGTTTTGCTTGTATTAGCAATTCAGAGATTTTAAGAATTCCGAGGAGAGATGGAATGATGAAACAATTGGGAGAGGGGCTTTCTAGGGAGACCTCAGCTGAAGAGATTAAACTCCTTAACAAAACTTTATCAAAGTTTGTTGACATCGCTCTATGTAAGGAACAAAACCATGAGGACTCCAGATTTTCCTAGACAAATACTAAAACATTCAGTTGGTGGAAGCTGAAACAAATACAGACTAGAAGTAAGATTACAGCATGTATTAAAAGTGGAAAATGTGCATCAGGCAATTTAAGTATTTTTGTAGGGTTTTTTTTCCCGTCTCTGTAGCTTTCTAATGAAGATTGGGCTACAGAATGATTTGAAAATACTGCAAGAGCAAGGAAGTGCTTGGCCTACTTTAATATAGGATACCCAGCCACGTAGTCTATAAGGTCTTTGTTTTTAATTACCAAAATTATAACCAGGTAAGAACCATTTGCCTCTTCAGTGGTGGAAATTTACAGCCTCTTCAATGTAAATAACAAAACCAGGTTTTCCATCTGTAAAACCTAGTACTAACAGCAGGAGGTTTAAAAGACTTAGTAGGGCACACAATGTTGGCTCCTGTGAAGGCTGCAATGATGGCTACGGTGTTTCTGTTCTAATGGTTTATGCTGCAATGGACTTCCTTTCCCAGGAACTTTCAAGTATTAAAAGTAAGTTTGGATATCTGAAAAAGCTTTAAGTGTCCTCTTCCTTTTTAGGTTTTTGTTGGTAAGATTCCCCGAGACTTGTATGAAGATGAGTTGGTACCGCTCTTTGAGAAAGCTGGTCCCATCTGGGATCTGCGCCTCATGATGGATCCTCTTTCTGGTCAAAACAGAGGTTACGCTTTCATTACCTTTTGTAGTAAAGATGCAGCACAGGAAGCAGTCAAACTGGTGAGTAACTTATTTTCAGACTGGACAGGATAATGTAAACAGCAAGCATGTTGGTAATTTCTTAGGTAATGAAGTCTTTGAAGTGTTTCATTAAAGCATCCATTGATAGACTCAAAATTTTACTTAAAAATTGCCTCCTGATTTGATTTAGTATATACAAATAATGTTCTACTTTTGGGACCGTAGTCTGCTATAGCCTACAGCAGTCTGCTAGAGTACTTGGCTTGATTATAGTAAGAGCTTACTTGATTACAACTGGAAAATATATTCTTTAAGCTTTGCTGTGTTTAAGTTTTATCACCCTTCCTACTATAAAGAGCTAATTAGAGATGCTTTGTTTTGCTGCTGCTGTTGTGGAAGAGGTCTCGGACTTGGTGCTCTTTGTGGTTCACCATAAAGTGGCCTTTAGTTCTTCCTAATGGCAGTCATGCAGTTAGCTCACTACATGGAAACCATCTAGATGGTTTGGCAAAGGACACGGAGCAATCCCTAGAGAGTTAAAATGAGAGGCAACAGTCTGCTTAGGGCCCTGGTTCATTTGGCTTTGCCTCTGCCTGAGAGGAGGAAGTAGAATTAGGCAGGTCAGTGTGTATCTCCCAAGGTTTTGGATATGGCTGTGAAATACTGCTTGTACTTTGAACCAAAACAGGTGAAATGCTTTATCTCATTTGCCTTAGCAGAATTCAGCTGATCCTATATGAAGAAGGGGGGGAAGACCTAAACATCTAGTTAAGCTGTGGGGAAAAAAAACCCACTGAAACCTAGAGAAACTTATGAAGTGAGTCTGTTGTATTGTAAAGGCTTCAGAAGGAGTCATTGCTTCTAAATGTTCTGGTGTTTGTTCCCTCAAATATTTTCATGTATTTAGAAATAGTTGCAGTTGTTATGTTAGGCTCTTCCAGGACTGGGAATTGCATGTCCCTGCTTAGGCTGTTTTTCCTTTCTAGAACCTACTTGGATGTTTCCTGAAGGAGATGCACAAAATATGTTTTTGCAATTGTTTGCTTCTGGGTTTCAGTGTTTGAAGATGGTGGATATGAGTTAGTCACTTACGAAGGAAAAATTGTTTTGAAACTTTTTTCTTTTTTTTGACCAAGTCGAAGGTGCTCAGAGTTGTTACTTTAAATTTTTACTGATTGAGGGAGATGAAAGGGAAGATGCTGAAGTGATAGGAGATGTAGCAAGCAATGTGCCACTGATGGAAGACTGACCTCCATTCCCTGGATATTGCACCAAAACAGTGTTTTTTTGTGAATACATTCCTTAAGTCCTGTATCTGGATTCCCTTCCTCCTACCTCTTCCACCCTGCCGTTATCCAGTAATGGGGCCAGGCTTGTATTTACATGAAATATTTTCCACAGACTACCAGGAAAGGAAAATGGGGCAGACACATGCTGAATTTTGGAGATAATTAAACCCTGATAGCAAAGTGAGGTTCTTTCAGAAAATAAATCTGAAATTTTGAAGTCTTGGTTTCTCTGCACCAGGTGGGCCTTCTGCTTGTGTTTGCAGATATCAGTAGGAATGGGATGGTTTTTAGGTAAAATGGGTTTGTAAGATAAGACATAATTTGAAAAGCAGATTCAGATTAAATTCATGGCACTGGAACACAAAGTTTTATTGTATTATGAATCACTGTTGTATGTGAAGCAAAATTCTGAAATGTTTTTGTCTTCCTTAAAGTGATCTTGTTTGTTAGCCTGTGGTACATTAACGTTGTTCTAGTTCTGCTTGAATATGAAGGGTACTGAAGGTATTGCTCTGTCATCTGTATGGCTACGTCTCAGCTAGGGTAAAAATGGCTGCAAACTTGCTTTTAAAGAATTTTCAGAAGCTGGCTGATGATCAAACATCCATCCTCTTAGGTTGTGTTTGAAAATCCTACCTAAAACAAAGATGATGTCTATCTTGAATTATCTTTTTTTTTTTCTTTTTTTTTTTTTTTTTTTAAGGTTGAACTTTTGTAACTTTAAAAACCTATCAGGAGTGTTGGTGTTCAGAGTAATCCAACTGTGGGCACAAACATGAAGCAGTGGGCTAAATTTTTTTTAATGGGAAGTTTTAAAACTTAACAGTAAAAGTTCTAGAGTCGTAGCATTTACAAGGTCCAAAAAATCCCTGCAGTGGGGGTGGGGGGAACAAGGTCACACACTGATTTAGAGTTTTGATTATCTTACAGCAAATGTGCTCAATGTTTAAAAGCTATCGAAGAAAAGTGGGAGAACTCTTGGTATCTATAATGCTATGTATTTGGTTATTAATAACAGCAGCAATGACTGATACTGAGTCCCAGCACAGGAAGCAGTCACCAATTGTCTAGAAAGATCTTTCCAGTCTGAGATAAACAGTAGGTGAATGAATTCACCCCATGCAATTTGTATCTTTTACGTGTTGTTCCTTGTTCGTCAGTCTCTTTGAAGCTTTCCATTCAGCAGAACTTCTGAAGTTTCTATGGAAAACCTAAGCTTGGCGACGTTCTTCCAAGTGAATGCTGGCCCAAATACTGCAGTTCTAGTAATTCTCTTCCAATGCGAATTCAATACGCTATGCACAAAAATAGTAGATCATGAAGAAAATCAGAAGCTGATTTTATGATTCTGGGGATCTTTTTATCCATATTATTATGCATAAAGCAAATGAATGGCTTCTTATTTTCTCAGTGTGACAACTATGAAATCCGTCCTGGGAAGCACCTTGGAGTATGCATCTCCGTGGCAAATAACAGGTTATTTGTTGGGTCAATTCCAAAGAACAAGACTAAGGAAAACATATTGGAAGAGTTCAGTAAAGTCACAGGTAAGACCTTCTTAATGAGTTTGTCACACTGATCCCAAAATACCATTCAGTCTCCTTTTTGTAGGTCTAGTTATTTGGCAGATGCATTCAGCTATCATTTAAACTATTTCCAAGTTGGATTCCAAGTTTGTTTCTGGTAGAAATTTTATATATCAAATATATTTTATGGTGGAGTGTAAAGAGACTAGTGTTTGTTTTACTGATTGTTAAATGAATGATGTTGTAGGTTTACAATTTGAGATGGAAACAGTGCAAATGAACTCAGGAAAAAAGTGAAGGTCCTAATTCTGTTACCTGTTCTAGCTTCCTGTTGAAGGCTCTGTATTTGTAACTAGATCTACAGTGGATTCTGCTTTCACAACTGAAGTTTTTGGGGACCCTCAAACGTATTGTTGAGGAATGATGGGGGGGAGGAGGGAATACTAAATCAGTTTAGAGGGAATGTTACTATAGAAATAGTTAACGTCAGATTAATTTCTGTCCCAGTTCTTCAGTGTTGTTCCCCAGTATATGCAGCAGGTAGGAAGAAAAGTCAGCTCATGACTGGAAGGATGCTTCGGCTTTAAATAAGAAATCGAAGTCTTGATCGCCTGCTCTTGTTCCTGTAGGAGAGTTTTAATGTACTGCTTCTTTTTTAGGATTGCTATTTATAAGTACTTCAGGGAAATGGTGAAAACAGAAGGTGAATATTCATTTAGTTCTCTCTCCTCTTTTTGGAGAGATGTGGAAGAAACTCTTTCCAGCTTCCCCTGGAGGCAGGGAGATGCCACGTATTAATGCTGACTGCTTTTCAAATGGTAAAACAAAATATAGAAAACTTACACTGTGTGAACTGTTCAGGTTGATGTTTTGCAGGGCCTAATTGTGAGGTAAGTTTGTTCTGGAGAATTTCACCTGCTAGGTGACCTGTTTCTGTGTAAATTGTGTGGATATCTGTTATTTGTTTTGCTTTTCTTGTGCTCCCTCCCCCTTTCAGGTGTTAAATTCAAAGGCTGTGTATTACAAAAAACAAGTGAAGGCATTTTAGAGTAGACTCTAGATTTTTTTTTTTTTCCTTCCTTTTGAAGCTTAATACTAAAGACCTGTTTTTCAGAGGGTTTGGTGGATGTAATCTTGTATCATCAACCTGATGATAAAAAGAAGAATCGAGGATTCTGCTTCTTGGAATATGAGGATCACAAGTCAGCAGCACAAGCTCGCCGCCGCTTGATGAGTGGGAAAGTAAAAGTCTGGGGAAACGTTGTGACAGTGGAATGGGCTGATCCGGTAGAGGAACCTGATCCAGAAGTCATGGCAAAGGTAAGTAAAAACATAACTGGAGGCTCTTGTGCTTTGGGAGGAATTTCTTTATGCCATAGTGACAGATCTGTTCCAGCTGAGCAATGCTAGTGTTGAGGGCATGGTCTGAGCACTGCACATTGGTTGCCTGTGTAACACGTTAGGTACGTGCTACATGCTGTTGTAACTGGCTGTTCACGTTTGAACAGTAGTGTACAGGGTTATCCTACTGGAATGGCACATCAGTCTGTTCATTATCTGCTTCTGCTGATAATGAATACTAGGTGGGTGTTTTGTAAAACTTTTCCAGAGTGAGATGAAGTATGCATCTCCATGGTTACATGGAGGGTATACAACCAAAGTAATACAACCATCAATCAGAAAAAGGAGGGGCGACAAAAGAAAATAATTAGGCTGTAGCTTCAATCATGCATTCCCGTGCAAGGTTCAGTGTAGGGAATGACGTGCTCTTTATCCCTCTGTTTTGGGATAACTCTTTGCTGCTCTTGAGGTCTATTACTAAAATTTTACTGGGATTTGTAGCATCCCAGAAGCAGAAAATCAAAGTTGGATATTCTTCTGGTCATGGAAGGGAACTGTGGAAGGAGAGAAGTTGTAGAAACTTCATACAGGTAACTACAAGGCTTTATCTTTTTTTTTTTTTTCTTTTTTTTTTTTTTTTTTTTTTTTTAATAAAGAGGTACGGCATTTATAAGGTTACTCAAAATTTCTTAATGCAGAGAAGGGAATAACGTCATATTAGTTTATGTTAGTTTCCTTTGAGGTTTGACTTTTAAAGATTACAGCTTGCTTTCTCATTTTTTCACCAGGTGAAAGTTTTATTTGTAAGAAACTTGGCCACTACTGTGACAGAAGAAATTCTTGAGAAATCATTTTCTGAATTTGGAAAGCTGGAAAGAGTAAAGAAGTTGAAGGATTATGCTTTTGTTCATTTTGAGGACAGAGGTGCAGCAGTGAAGGTAGGTTGATTATTCTTTCCTAGATAAATTGATGGTGAGCAGTTTATTTTGTACAAATGGTTTTAAGAAATTTCTTTACAGTAAATATCTAGATAACATAATTTGTAGAGCCCATTTAATAAGGTTCCCATTGTGAGAATTTTAACACTAATAATTTTGTTCCTATGATTTCAGTAGCTAGGAGGATGTGAAACTTGCAAAGGACAAAACTGTAGCAAGTTAACAAGTAGACTGGAAAAGAGGTATAGACCAATGCAGGAGAGTCTAGAGAAGAGGAAAAAAAAAAAAGATCAACCTAGACAATTTTTCTGAGGAAACACTGACAGAAGGTATCAGTTGTCTCTCAAAGACCCCTATTTAAAGGCTGTGTGTAGTTTTGGAGTGACAATAGTATTGAATAGAAATTGCAAGGTAATTAAAAAAAATGCCTTGTGAAGGGGAGAAGAATGACACTGGCCACTGCCTTAATGCATTACCTGTTTTTAACTCTACATGCTCCCTAGAAGGTTTCTTGTAAATGACTTCTTAAACATTGGAGGTAATTATTGTAAGCTTCAAAGGTGTCTTCCTTTGTATCTAAGAGCAGTTGAGAAGGTTATTAATCTTTGCTCTTTGTACTTCAGTGGATTGAATTCTACAGAAATTACTCCATCTATTTTTTAAATCCATAGTTTATGGGGGGAAGAAGGAGGGGAGGAAGTGTTTTGCACCTGGGAGTCTTGAGCAAGTATATTGTATGTGGCTACATAGACAGTTCAAAGGCTCTTTACTCAACCTTATTAATCATTTTATAACCATTTAATTGCTTACAATTTTCCTGCCCACCAAAATAGGGTTTAGAATACTCTTGAGTTTGGCTTTAGGATGAACGTCACTCATATTTAATGAAGTTGAAGTCAGTTTCGATAGATTTAGACCATGTCCAAGAGAGGGTAGGAGGTTGTTGACAGAAAGGGTAGGTCAGCAACACCTCCTGAAATCTTTTAGTGTAGTATGTCTTTAAACACTTTCCATTCCCAGTAGACATTACTTCTAAATGCTCTGTTAGATTTGAGCAACTGAAAACTTGTAGCAGATGAGAAAATGCAGATCAAATGCAGTACAGCAGAGCATCTCTAATGCTCATCATCTCTGAAACAAGCTGGAATACTCCCACATCTGCCCCACGTGGTGGCTGATTTATGGCCACTAAATTGGTTTATGAATTTTGTAAGATACTTTGTGTATGGGTGTGTTGTTTGTTTTTTAATGAAAGTGTTATTATGATATTAATGCATGGAATACATGGAATTGGCCCATTGATTCCAGTGTTTACTTATTTTCATACCTTCTTTGAAGTAAAACACCATGATCTCTAATGTTTTTGAGGCATGTAGCTGTACAGACATGTAAAGTCTTTGTTAATGCAAATATTAATACCCAGAAATGTTAAATGCAAAGCAGATAACTCCCGGTAAAGAATTGGGGGGTGTAGTCCTAATCGTACTCTGTGTATGTATATTAAGTTCTCTTTGTGCGTGCATTTGGTAATTACAAATTACATGTTACTTTTCTGGAGGATTCTTGCCTCACTTGATGAGATCACCAAGTTTCAGGGTTTGTTTTTTTTTTTTTTTTGTTTGGTTTTTTTTTCCCCCCTTAAGTATGTGTCCTCAGAAATACTTGATTTCCTCAGAGGCACTTGTGTAGCACATTCAACTAGCTAGGAAGCTAGAAATATACATAAAATACAAATATAAAAATACTCTTTTTCTCTTGTGTGTGTGTGTTCTCTACCTGGCTTACAAGTACAGTGAGTGTTGGTGTCAGTGTGAGTAGTGAGAACTTCTGTCAATTTATTTCTGGAACATTTCCAGGGGATATAGGAACATAAAAAGTGATGGTGTTATGTCTGATTTTTTAAAAATAATGCTCAGTATGTTTTAATCCCATTCTTTTCCTTTATATAAAGAGAATATTTTTTTTAAATGCTGCTTCACTGTAACTGGTGAAGAAACTCAAACAGAATGTTACATATGATTCTTTCACGTAGCACGGAAACCAAGCACGTGGCATAGTTCAGCCTGGAGCAGCCCAACCATCTGGGTTCTTTCAGTAAGTTTTAGTTTCCTTTTGAAAGGAAACAAATTTTTAGATGTTTCTCTTCTAATTTTTGTACAGGCTATGAATGAAATGAATGGGAAAGAGATAGAAGGGGAAGAAATTGAAATAGTGTTAGCAAAGCCACCGGATAAGAAAAGGAAAGAACGTCAGGCTGCCAGACAGGCCTCCAGAAGCACTGCGTGAGTGTTCATTCTTGCACTACTGTAATGCTGCAGAATGAAGTTCTGCTTTAAAATATGAGCTAGTTTAGAAGAACCTGAATGACTTTTCTCCATATTGTGTATTGTTAATCAACAAGGGGAAATTTATACTTTATTTTGGGAGACTTTTGAAGATAAATAATTGCATGTTTCTTTTTCTTAATAGGTATGAAGACTATTATTACTACCCTCCACCTCGCATGCCACCTCCTATTAGAGGCAGAGGCCGTGGAGGGAGAGGTGGATATGGCTATCCCCCAGATTACTATGGCTATGAAGATTATTATGATGATTATTATGGTTATGACTATCATGACTACCGTGGTGGCTATGAAGATCCCTATTACGGCTATGATGATGGCTATGCTATAAGAGGAAGAGGAGGAGGAGGAAGGGGTGGGAGAGGTGCCCCTCCACCACCTAGGGGGCGGGGAGCACCACCACCAAGAGGTAGAGCTGGCTATTCACAGAGGGGGGCACCCATGGGACCGCCAAGAGGAGCCAGGGGTGGGAGAGGGGGTCCTGCACAGCAGCAGAGAGGACGTGGTGCTCGTGGAGCCAGGGGCAACCGTGGGGGCAACGTAGGAGGCAAGAGAAAGGCAGATGGGTACAACCAACCTGATTCCAAGCGCCGTCAGACCAACAACCAGCAGAACTGGGGCTCCCAACCCATCGCTCAACAGCCGCTCCAGCAAGGTGGTGACTATGCCGGTAACTATGGTTACAATAATGACAACCAGGAATTTTATCAGGATACTTATGGGCAACAGTGGAAGTAGACAAGTGAGGAGGGATTGAGAATATTGGAAACATAGAATTGGCTATAGCTCTACATCCTTCAAAACAAAATTGGCTTAATGTTTCATCCTTCAGTAGCGATTGGCTGCCATTTGTATTGGGCTGAAGAATCACTCTTGTGTATATACTCGAGTCTCTTAGTTTTCTTTTTTCATAAACGCACTTGGACATTACTGGGCTTGCAGAATTCCTGAACTCCATACGGGGTTTCAATGCTTTTATCATTTTAGGCTTCATTTTAGCAGTTTAAAAGCAGGAATGGCACACTGTTCAATCATGATTTTGCAGAACTTCTGGTTTTGGACAGTTTCTTTTTTTTTTTTTTTTTTTTTTTGATTTGGGATAGACTACATAGGAGTATGCTGTACATAAAAGTAAAAGCTAGTGCTTTGTCTTAGTAGTTTTAAGAAATTACAACAAATTAAGTTTTCTTGTATTGAAAATAACATGATTGTATGTTTTGCATTCCTAGAAGTAGGTTAACTGTGTTTTTAAATTGTTATAACTTCACACCTTTTTGAAAATCTGCCCTACAAAATTTGTTTGGCTTAAAACGTCAAAGCCGTGGCAATTTGTTCCTTGATGTGATTGTATTTCCAATTTCTTGTTCATGTAAGATTTCAATAAAACTCAAAAATCTATTCAAAACATTACCTATTTCAAATTCAATTGTGTCCTAAAACATTATTTCATTGGTAATTCTTGCGAAAAACATTGTTTTCAAAGTATAACTGCCTATGTGAGTGATCAAATTCATGCAAAATTTCTTGTGCTTTCCAACATGTAGCACTGTGGACATCAGACTGAAAACTAGGAGAAATTACAGATAGCCCAAAGGGCACTCGTTGTTTAATTGCTGTTCAATAACTTACCAGCATCTAATTTTGAAACTTTTTTTTTTCTTTTAAAAAGTGTTGCAATGTATCCAAACATTCATGGAGATCTAATTTAAATATAATCTTCTAATGTAATGTGGAGAAGGAAGCAGAGCCTACAATGGTGTTAATTTTGTTCCTTTTTATTATGTACTGTGGAGTCCCTCTAGAGGCTATTCTGTTAGGATCTAGCCATAATGTATTATTCAGCGTATAAACACATAGGGAGATGGTTTTGATCTCAAGCATCTTAGTCTAATTAAAGACAATATTCGACTAGGGATGAGAATTATAAATTAGGTGCTGTGGCACAGTAAACTAACTTCTTGCTACAGATAACAGAAACATACTCTCCATATTCTGCTTATTTCTGTCTTGACATTTTAATTTGATGTTCTGCCATGATGAACAATTTGCCTTAGAATTCTCATGCCTTGTAATAAAGGCTGTTTAAAAAAAAAAAAAAAAAAAAAAAGAAAAACAAACCAACACATCCTTTGGGGGCATTACTAGCTACATTATTGGGGTATTATGTGTTGCTTTGACCCTTGTCTTGGACATTCCCAGATGTCAATTTTAACTGGCGACTCATGACATTACTCTTCTGTTGCATCTGAGCTATTCTGTACCCCAATGAAGAACATTTGCTTCTCAAGAAAAGAGAGAAACAAACGGATTTAAACTTTCTCTAAAGAAAACTATTGCCGGACCTCTAAATATCCAAATCAAATACGTTGCTTATACTTGATTTACAGCATTCTAAACACAGACTATTGAGGAAGTTAAACTTCAGTGGTCATACTCCTCCCTTTGTCTTCTATTCCTGTCTGGTGTCTCTCAAGTGTATTATGTCAGAATGTAAACAGAAAGATGAGCCTTCCCACGCTTTACTGTTGTGGGTCTGGTATATAATTGCATGGTTTGAGTTTTGACCTGAACTGAAGCAAGGGTGTGTATCTGGTTCTCAAAAATGGGTTTGCCCCTCTGTCAGGCTCTTCCTTTCAAATTAATAGAATTGGTCATAAATAATTCAAAGTGCTTTTCGAAATCAGTATTTAGTATGTTAAAGCCCTTTTTCTTTTTGTTCTTTTGTTTTGTTTTGACTTCATAAAGTTAATGGGGCCAAATCCTGTCCTCTTTGTTCCTTACTTGAGCAGTGAAGTCAGAGGGGTATTGCCTGAGTATACCTTTCAGGCTTTTGCTTGTGGTAAGCATCTGGCTTGTAACTTTGTTTTAATACAAGGGTTTGCTGTCTTATCAGTATGACTTATAGTAATTATATAGCTTTTTGTGGCATTGAGCAGAACCCTGTAGTCCCAATACGTATTTGCTTTTCAGTAATAATTGTAAAAGGGATGTGGTACAAGGGAGCTTAATTGGAATAAAATTTGAAGTACTCTCTATCCTGGAAGAAAGGTAGTGTTCATGTACTGCACGTTTCAGGTGTTAGCCCAGGAGAGGTGAAGTGTCAGTGCATGCTTATGGGGGGTGTGGGGAGGAAGTGAAACACTTCAATTATAATGTTTACAAAACAACTAAGGAACAAAAATGTTTAAATTGTCTTCCTTGAGAATTGTAAAGCTGCATGTTGTATTTATTTCTGCCCAAATCACCATTTATCCTAATATTTTTATTGAATGAGAAGTGAGCTATACATTTTTATAATTGAAAATTAAAATCAGTAAAAGTTTATATTTACAAAATATACCAAGTTCTTTGATTCACATGATTTATGGATACTCAAATTCACCATTTAAATTTGCAGCAGTGCTTTACTGAATCCTTAAAGATAACACGTACTACAACTTACTCGAGTAGTGGTGTATGCTGAACTTGAAGAACTTAACAAAATTATTGAAAAAAATTATTGAACAAAGATACTGTAGCATAGTGGAAAAATCTACCATACTTGATGACAGATACTCAAGAATTTTGCACTGTCTTCTTAGCACAATTTTGATATATAGTCAAAACAAAAAATAAATTTAAATTTACTCTCATGCATCTGTTTTGATCATTTATTCAGTATAACTTAGCAAAAATCCTTTTATGGAATATGTTGAAAATGGATTTCAACTTGCAAACCAATATTAAACTTTTATGAGTGTCCTGCTGGCGTTGGAGGAGGAGCCATGAAATGGGATTTTAATAATCATTTGATCACTCATTTATAGCAGTTGCTTAAATGTCTGTATTGATAAGGTGCTTGACTTAAAAATAAGTAGGTTTCCAGATTCCTAGCAATTCCGAAACTCGAGCAAAAGATTTTTACAGCTATTGTGTTATTATAGACTTACTTTCACATTATTAACAAGATCAGTTTACCAAACTCAGCTTTTAATTTTACTAATTCATTAAACATAGTCTGCATTTTTTTCAAAGTGTTAAAGTTTAATTTTTTGTAGCAATTGTTTATTTTCAGGACTTGGCTTCTGTAGTCTAAGTATTAGAAAGAATGACAACTGCATTGCTTAAACCTTTTCAAAATAAACTCTAAGTAGAAGATCACCGCATGATTTTGGTGACTGTATAAAAACCTGACCACTTTTTGTCCCCTCTGCACTTGGACGTGAAGCCCATTTCTGTATTTTGAACTACACAGAAAAAAAATACGGAAGGCACTCTTATTATAAGGCTAGCAGAAAAATAAACGTGAAGTATTGAGCAAAAAGTCTTAAACCTCTTAGTAAAACATGTTTGGCACCTAGACCTGTAGACCCTAATGCAGATGTATGTATTTTCAGCAAGACTTAATTGTTATCAAAAAATTATGGTGGCCTGTATGTAGAACAGCAAGGACCCTATCCTGCAAATGTGACATGAATAATCTTTGATCGTGCATGACTTCAGTTAGAGTACTTGTGTGATTAAGGATTGTTTGTACAATGAAGGTTTGCCAGATTGAATTCTGTCATTCACATGAACTACTTAAGTAGATCAGAGCCTTATAGAAAGAGTGTACCAAGTTGTGTTTCCTGTTTTTTCTAAATAAAAAAAAAAGAAAAAAAAAGTTAGAGCTTCTGTTAACTTAGAATTTGAATGAAGCTGTTGTAGTCTATTGGCTTAAAATGTCTTTTGAAACCCAGAGTGGCCAAGTTCAGCATATATTAGTTGATAAAATGTGGAGAGTTAGGGGGAAAAAAATAATTCGTGTTAAAGGGAAATCTTAAGCTTTTGTTCTCATTCAAACAAAATGGTCAAGGTGGATCGGCAATATTTGGTTATTGATCAGGAACTTTTGAAATTTTAGAACAGGAGAATCCCTCTGAAGAAATGTTTTAACAACTTGGAGGTTACCAGAAGCTCTGAAAGACAGTTCAGAATATATTGCATCACATTTTCTGATGTCCAGAAATCTGCAAGTGTCAATTTTGTATTT
This sequence comes from Mycteria americana, assembly GCF_035582795.1. Lineage (NCBI taxonomy): Eukaryota > Metazoa > Chordata > Aves > Ciconiiformes > Ciconiidae > Mycteria > Mycteria americana. Next base: position 8,332,381 of record NC_134385.1, read on the forward strand.
TAACTCCTTCCTTTTACCTGACTATCAGGGAAGCGTGGTTGAGGCTGACCTGACATGTCATGATGTCGACTTGCTAGGTGGGGTTCGCAAGGGACATTAACCTTGGAGTTATCGGTAAGACAACTTTCTTTCTAATTTCTTTCAGTAAGATTAAAGGGCTGGGGTGGGAGGAGGGAGGAGATGAGCTCCACAGACCTGATCACTGGAATATTGTTGAAAATCTGCCATTACCATGGAGAGATTCCAAGCACTGAAGGTAAAGGTTAAATTTAAATTCATCCATGTTCAAGAGGAGCATGGCATAGGTTCTTGCAACTGAAAAAAATTTGAAAATAAAGATGATTTGCGCTTCAAAAGAAAACTGGATGCTATTTTAGGGATGCTGGAAGTATAAAAGATTTTGAACACTTAAATTTTTCCTCTGTAATTAAATCCAGGTATGGGGATTCCCCCCCATGAAAAAGCAAAGAATTTACAGCACACTTCTTCAAAGTCTAAGAATGCTGTTAAGAAATGTGTCCAAGTAGATCTCTGTAAAATAATAAAATTTTACCTTGAAAATAACAACAAAACTGGCATATCATGAGTTTGGATCATTTACCTATTGAACATGATAATGCTTAGAAGGCATTAATTGAGAGAGAATTGCCATTAAACCAAGGGACAGTTGTAGTTGATCCCATTATAAAACTACTGGATTTTAGTAATCATCTTTTTTGTGGAGGGCATGATGTGTTGATTCTAGACAAACAAATAGCAAAAGCTGAAGAACAGATTTGCAAATCAAACTTGAAATACTTGGACATGTTGAATCCTTCATGGCACCTGCTCATCTTGCACGTTTCCTCTGCCAGAAGTGTCAAGACCTTTCTTTTCCTGATTGTACGTTTATGCAGTACTTGGAAAGGAGCAGAGAAGTCGGAAAGAGCTTACTAGGCTATAGGAGCATTCCAGGTTCAGTCATTCTTTATCGTGGAACTGAATAGCATGCCAGTTCTGGCACCAACTACAGAAGAAGTGTAACTGGTGAGTAGAGGTATTTTGTAAGGATTTTTCAGATATGAAGTATTTGTTTAATTCCAGATAAACTTTGCTTGGCATACCTCAATTTGAAAACAGTTTTGATCACACAAGTCATCAATGCTCTTTCACTTGAAAGGTCTTAAACAGAAATAAGAGGATCTCTCTTAACTCTGGATTCTCCAATCTGCATGGTCACATGGAGTTACTGATAGTAAGAAGTATAGTAGGACTTGTTGAATATGCTCAGGTGGCCTCCCTTGGAAATGAAGCAGATGGCAAGGTTGTTACAGGAAAAAAAAAACCCTGAATGGATTGGCTTTTGCACATGCAGAATTTGGAGATAACTGTAGGAATACACAATGGGCTGTACTCCTTTCATAAAACAGAAACATCAGTCTCTTATCAGTGAGGTTTATGAATTTAAAACACAACTTTAAAATGTATTTCTGTGATTATAATCTGCCAAATCATATTAAATGCAAAAAAAGAAAGGAAGAAAGAATGAAGAGGAGACCAAACTTTAGTTCTGCCCTCCTTGCTTCAAGTACAGCTTGACCTTTTTCCTTCCTTGGCACCAGTGAGCATGCAGTCTTGCTCATTAATTTTCCTGTTGAACTTTCTTCAGAGCTTGTGTTAAGTGTAGGATACACAACTACTTCTCTCTCTTTTTTTAAATCTTCACAGCAGCCTCTGTGAGAGGTGGTTGTATTTGCATTTTAATTTCAAAGAATGAGTATCCGTTGCATCAGTACCTGTTTATATTAAATTATTCTGACATACCTTCAGACATTTCAAATTTGGCGTGCAAAAAACGCATACCCAACTTGAATTTAAGAGGGGATGTGGTGTAAGCATTAATTTTGTGATAGGAAAGGAAATTTAATTCTGGAGAGCGTTCAGCTGTCTTAGCAATGGATGGTCTTTTCTTTTTTTAAATTCCCTGCTGTGCTGCTTTAACTTCTACAGAAAAAGGGGAAGTGAAGTGCTGCACGAGCTAAAAGTCCTGTGATTAAAAATAGTTCAAGTGCATAATTGAAGATAGTATTGTAATGCGTGTACTCAGGAGAACTGAATACATGTTGCACAGGCAATAATTTGATGTTTCTTATGTTCACCTTTTAACCAGTTCCTGGATGCAGACGACTTTCTGAAAGAATTCTTTGAAGCACGTTCTAAGGTGCCATGTTGACCCCTACCTTAAGTAATGAGGTTTTAAAATTCAATATATTGAACCAGTGAGGTAGAGAATTAGTGTAACTTTTTGCTGGTAGTGCCTGTAGAACAAACACCAAAAAGGATAAGAACACCTTGTTTCAAGTTTCATGTCTGTTTTATCAAGACCAGGGATCTTGAACTCATCCTTGTGCATTTTCAGTCAAAATCAATTGCAATTACAGATTTTTCTCCCCGTTGTTCTCAGTAAGCTCTTTCCTCCTTTTTGTTCTGCTCAGTGCTGGCAGTAGCAACACTGAGATCACAGGAGAGGAATTCTTCCTACTCTCAGTATCGTGCATCCATGACATCGTAGCAGCTTGGAAGAATCATTGTAATGAGGTTTATTTTCACGCAAATCTTTGCTGAGTGACTTCTGCTCTGTAACATGCAGATACTGGAGCCAGCATGCAACTCATCTGCAAGAATTTAATATGCAGTTATGTTGATATTCTACTGATCTCAACATCCAAACCATCTCAGTTAATACAATTTTCCCAGAGATTCTGGCTGAGGTCAGATATTCAGCATGGAGCATTCCACTTTGAACAGTGGGGAGAGGTTACAAGCAGCTGAAGACAACCTCGTAAGCTGTTGATGAGCAGCTTGACAAAATATATTAGTGTTGCTGTTAATTCAGTTATCAGTCATTGACACCTCCACTTACCCAGTAAAACCTAGAACTGAACATACATGATTCTTCCTGTAAGGCAGCAGGTCAAGCCTGTTAGTTAATATTTTATTTATCACTTTATTTCCTCCTTGAACAACCAGCAGTAGTAGCTGTTCTTAGGGTATGAAATATGCATTCCCATCTTCCCTGTGTTTCCTATTTTCTTTGTTTCTGCTGGTTTGCTGGCTGTTACTGTGCACTCAGGTATTAAGGTTTTTTCCAGTAGGAGCAAATATGTTCTGCTTATTTTTTCTCTTGAAGGAATTGGAAAGAGGAGAGGTAGAAAAACCATATAGCTGAGGAAGTCTAAGCCTGCAGCCCGTTATCAGCAGCTGTGAGGAGTCCTGCTTTTAGTTAAAAGAAAAATTTCCTTGTCTGCCTTCTCTTCTGATAAAGTTCATATTGAAGAGCTTGCTCCAAGTAGGAAGTGTACTGGAAACCCTGCCCCTCTGAAGGCTGAGATGCACTTAAGGCAGATTTTTTTTAAGTGCGAAGAAATAAATTACTCTGTTAAATTAAATAAATAAAATTACATTGTTAAATGCAGAACAAACTCGTCCTGTGGATGTCTTTAGGCAGGTTCTAGGTATTGTGCATCAAATAAGAACAATCTTGAGAAGTCTGTGAACCAGCTGCTAAGCTTCTAGGCAATTGCACACACATTTCCTTCCAAAGCTCAACTAAATTGTCTGATCGAAGTGCTCCATGTTAGTAGATCATTTGTACAGGAGAGGCTTTAACATCTTGGTAATACCCTAATCCATAGATAAATGTGTGGATTAGCTTCTGCATGTGATGCCTCAACAAGGTTAGTTTTGCCTTTGGAAATGTAAGGAATCTCTTGTGGGGTTTTTCTGACAATAGCTTTTGACTAGAGTCAGGTGTATAGTCAGCATAGACAGTTCAGTTCCCATTTCTTTAAAAGGGTGTACATGTTCTCACTAATAATCATGTCTGTGGTGAATTGCATTGAACTAAAGTAGTCTTAATTTTTAGTCTTCAAACTAGTTTTTATCCTGCTATGTAAGTTGCTTGCAACTTATCTTTCTGCTTTGTTGTGAATGCTGTGTTGAGGAGATCAAAGCTGTGCACTCAGCATCTTGCACACAAGACAAGTTAACCTCTTCTCTGGCTGCTAGTTACGTTCTAGCTGCATGATAGAGAAGATAAGGTTAGTTCTTGTCTATCAACTTCTGAAAAGCTTCTGATCTTCCATCAGGAATACTTTTGAAAGTATTGGAGCAAAAGAGAGCAGTGGCTTGGTATGCTGGTATGTGTATAGACATTTTTGATACTAAGGAGCCACCTAGAAAAGTTTGGTTAAACTGACTGGGAGAATCTCTAGCTAGACAAGAGGCAAATTATTTAGCTGTGTTTTTAGAACCACCTCAATATCTCTTCCTGCTTATAGAAATTATTTCCTTAAAGCACTGGGTAACCAGTTGCTGGCACAGTTGTTGGCAGAGCTGTAACAACGGTGTCTTTAAAAATATTTTGTTATAAAAAATTTATATGGGTGGGGCAAAAGGCTTTTTCTCCTCCAAATAAGCTTTATTTTAAGTACTTGCATTAAAAAAAAAATATAACCCAGTTTAGTTGATTTGTACAGTTTCTATGCACAAATCTATTTTTCCAGTCATATGATCAGTACCCAAAACTGGCTGCTGGGAATTTTAGTGCCTTCAGAAAGAGGACTGAATGAACTGAAATTCTTGCAACTTATAAAAAGGGATCTCGGAGGACTTACTTGGGATGAGAGAGAAAAGAGAGTAGTCTGTTGGGAAGAATCAGGCCCTCAGTTTTACCAGTGCTGGATAGGATATAAAAGGCTGCTTCTAGTCTTAACTTTTTCACGGCTTTTCCAGTTTCAAAATGTAGCAGTTTACAAAAAGTTAGAACTACCTTGTGTCAGTTGAAACAGCTTGTGAAGTTGGGTCAGATTTCTTAAATGATACTTGATGGCCTCAGATCTGGAACAGTCAGGGGATTCATTTCCCAGTTAGTTAAATTAACATTTAGTGCTTGCAGGTCTTCTTAAAAAAACAAACAAACAAACAAAAAACCCCCAAAAAACCCACCAACACCACAAAACCAAAAACAACAACAAAACCCCCAAAACCCAAACCAAAACACAAAAAACCAAAACACCCCCACAAAAAAACAAATTGCCAAACAAGGAAAGTCAACATGGCCATGCCCGCAGCATACTTTGTATTTGGCGTCTTTACCTTCTGTATCTGTGAAGGGCAGAGTGATTTGCAGTAGTGGTCCTGCAGGTAGGTGTTAGCCGGTCAGATGGATGTAACACTCCACTAATGCAGCAGTTCAAGAACGTACATACAGCTGATCATTTTTCAGTAAAAGTTGGTTAGGCAAGGATGGGTATAGTTGGACATCAAGTCTGTGGGCTCTTGTAGGCAAAGCTTGCTGTATGCCTTTCCAGGAAGAGTAAGAGAACTATGAATTCTTTTTGCTTTCTATTTTTGCAAGCCTGGTCATTTTTCAGGTAGTTGATAAAACTGTTTGTGCTGCAGTGGGGGTTTTGTTACCGTATCTGAAGTGTACTTCAGGCTGTTTCAGGAAGATCAAAGTCAGAAGGTCTTTGGTAAGGTGTTTGTGGAACTCCAAGGCTGGGAATCCAAAGATCTCATACAGTGCTAAAAATTAAGCCAGGAACATGATAGCTAACTGGCATACCTTAGGATTGCAAGTCATGTTCAAGAGGGTCAAAAACTGGAGTAGTATACCTCGTAAAAGGGTCCTTAGATAATGTAAGCACTATCATACTTACTCCAGATAGTTAAGCAGTAAGCTCATAGGTAAGCGGTATCATACTTACTCCAGAAAGTTGAGCAGCCACCTTTATTCGCCTTCTGTTTTCCAACAGTTCTGTATTCAACGTAAAAGTTTTGGTGGACATAACTTTAAAGAAGACTCTTAATCATAAGCATTTCTGTCAAGTACTTGTTTTTCTGCCCCACCCATATTCTTTCGGATATTACTTAGGGGTTTACTGCAAAAATCCTACTAATTAATAGCTAGTCAGTCTTTATGCCATACATTTTGTGCCAGATTTCTGTAGCTTTGATTTTTTTAATTGCTGTACCTTTACAGGATGATAATATATTACATCTAAGAAAGCAGTCTGTAGGCTTTTTGGTAGAGTGTTGCAGAGCTGAACACGTAGGTCAGAGGAAAAAACAAACTTCAGGTTGAAGAGGGAGTCCTTAGCAATGTTTCACAGTGAACTTGCTTGCTAGCAAAATTTCTCAGCTATTTCTCATTCAGATTCAAAGCGATATTTGACCGTCAGTGTTGTTACCCCATGTTAAAATGAAGTATGCTCGCTGCTTGCAGTTCTTGCTACTCTGATACTGTACAAACCAACTGATACTAGTAGAGACATTGAATTTAAGGTTCCTGAGAAATGAGAATGATTAAAGCCTTAATTGTAGTATTTGTAGCTTCTCTCTTCTACTCTCTTTACTGTCCCTTCTTGGATTGGATGTACACCTCTGCTTATCTTTCTTTGCAGAGAGGGAGAGAGAGGAAAAAAGTGTTCCCTGCAGTATCTTCGATCTGTACAGCCAGCAAGCTACAGATGCAAAGTTCAGTTGCAAGGTTTGAGGTTTTTTTGAATGGACCTTGCTATTTTTCAGATGAGCTTTTGATGTAGTGTGTGAAGGTCAAAATACTGCAGGATTCTTTTCCTTGATTTTTTTTATATTATTACGTTACCTACATGAGGTATGCGATCTTGAGTTACTAATTTTGTCAGAATTTCTACATGATATGTGTTGAACAGGAACGTAGACATGCGCTTATTAGCTAATTTTGCATTTAATTTGCCCATTTAATGCAAATAAACATTCATTATTCCTCATGTCTTCAAAGCATTAAAACATACATTTTCTTTAATGTTCCTTGTAAACATTAAATATTTCACAATGTTTTCTCCTGTGTAATTTCTCTAATGGCGGTCCATAGAAAATAAATGTGCTTTTTTTCTCCCCTTTTATTTGTTGCTTGACTGACTCTTGGTTGTACAGCTTTCAGCCTTTTCTCTCATGTCAAATAGATGTCTTCAACTGCGTGCATTACAAGTGTGTTCAAAAAGGTGTGCAGTGTAGCATGTGAAATCTAAAGGTCGTAAATCTGTTTCACTGGGCCAAAGTGGGATACGGGCAGTGAAGACTGCATCTTCCACATTGCAAGAGGCTGTTCAGATGTGAGGCAGTTCCTCGAATGTAGGTCGTCTTTTCTCTTTCATTGGAAATAGCTTCAAAAATCCTTTTAGCAACTGAGCTGAGATTTAAAATAGAAGCAGCTAAAGAACATCAAATGTCTGGCTGTATCAGTAGAAGTTGCTGAAATGAGATAGAAAAGTGCAAGTACTTGAGTAGCTCAAAGTGATTTTTCTAGTGTGTTATAAGATCGGTGTAGTGTGGGAATGGCAGTGTGTTTATACACACAGAAGAAAACCAACGTGGTTGTCCAGCTCTTAGTAGCTGTGATTAGCTCTACCACTCCCTCAACCAAGAAATAGTAATAATGGATTTTTAAATTAAATTTGAATTTAAGAAATAAATGAAAAATTGGTGCTCTTCTGTTATAGCACAGAGTTTAGACTCTAGCATGGAGGGTTTAGAGACCAATTCCATGATGGGAATCGCCATCCTTCTTCTCAGAGGCAACACTTATTCCTTTAACTTTACTAATTTTCACTTACTTTAACTTTTTACATTAATTCAGTGTTTTCTGTTCTCTAATTATATAAAAGCCATAAATTTGAGTGCTTTGGGATTGAGGTATGTGATAACCTAGCTTTCCATGAAGACTTTTCCTGCAAGGTAGAGATTTTTGACAGACTGAGGAAAATTGCTTATTTTTTGGTAGGCTTGTCTTGTTTGAACTGGCAAGTACAATTGAAAGCATGTGTCTGCAAATGTGATCTTTTGAGCATAAAGATTTTCTACTGAATTAGGCTTCTTTCAGTGCTGTTTGTATGAGAGAGAAGAGTCGAGGTGAATTAGCTAGGAAAGTTTTCTACAGGAAAGTCTTCTACGGAAAGCCTAACATTTAGAAAAACGGGAAAAAGGAAAGTTGTACATTAGACCAGTATAACCAGAATAAATGGAGTTTATTCTCCCTTCTGAAGATCTCTTAGCAGTGAAGGCTGTAGTTTGTCTCAGAGGTATGTAACTTGTTTGAGCTGGCTGGAACAAATATTTTGTGTTCGAGTGCACACAGGTCCTTCTCATGAACAAAACTGAGTTCATTTATTTCTCACCAGCAGTGGGAGACTCTTCCCATTACTTTAGAAAGTGGCAGTAATCCTTAAATATGCAAAATAATGAGAACAGTGTCCAGGCCTCCTGGCTTATTGTCCAGCTCCATACTGAGGGGAGCTGCAAGGTGCATACAGCATGCTCCAGAGAGCCACAGGTGGGGAGCTCCAGGAGACTTCCCAGAGGAGTCAGCCAAGGTAGGAATGTGGTTAATTCAAGCATATGCCAGGTCTGTTTGCATTGCATTTTGATGTTGTCACTGGAAGGGACCACTATGAAAGCAGCATGCACTGAACCATGCAACGTGTAGAATCTTTAAGAATCCCTATTAAAATACAGACACAACGGTAGTTGCAAAAGTGAGTAAAACCATACTTCACATGAATATTGCTGGAACACCACGTTGTTCATCTCTTTAATCCCCTATTTTCCTGTCAAAGAGATTGCAGTGAGCATCGTTGTTTACTAATCTCATACACCCCGTTATCTTACATGCATAAACTTGTTTCTCCCTGCTTCTATGCCTTTGTGGTTTAGTTTTTAAGGTGCACATCACAGATGTATACATTAACCACTGGAATACAACCTCTGCAGTTGATACATGTCCTGCCCTTCCTAACACCATACATATGTGTTGATTAACTGGTATTAAGTGATGCAGCTCAGAGAATGGCACATTTGCTGTATCTGGCGTACCAGGAAAAGGAATTTGAGATAGTGTACCTACAAAGGTGTAAAGTAGAACAGGGTTAGTAAAGATTATAAAAGAACCATGTTCTCCTAATATCCTTTGTTTAGTACAATATATCAATTCTGGATCATTCTGTGTAGTCGTCCAAGTCCTTTCTTCCTGCTGGTCAGATTCGGGAGGTTCATCTAGACTTGATGTATCAGAGACCTGTTTATCTGAAAAAACTTACAAGAGCCAAGTATTGGAGTTTTTACTAAGTTTAGGAAATGGTCTTGTTTTTTCACTTCTTCCTCTATTTTCTCATCCATAACTCTTCATTTGACCAGCAATTGGGAGTGAGAAGGAAGTTCTTCCAAACAGTGATTCCTGTCCTCTCATATAGATCAGTATCTAATGATGCAGTCTTACAGATGTTTTGAGTTTCAGTGCACTGTCAGTGCAAGAAGCAGTCCTCTCTAATGCAGGTATTTCTTCTGCTAGTGCTGTAGTATGCATTGGGGAACTCATCTAAGATAACACTAAGACTTTTATTTTCTGGTTTGGCTTTAGTGCAGGTTTTGTGCAGGGTTGGGAATGATAGCTGTGGAAGGGCTGGAATACTGCTTTTGGTGTACATCCCTAGAACTGTGGTCCCAAGTAGATGCTGTAGGAGAATGACTTGTACAACCTATTTCTTCTCACTAAGTATAAAGTGTTAAGCGTGGTGGATCCCATCAATTACCATGTGAATTTCTGAACAGGAAATACTTCTGTTAGTCTGATTTTACAAACTGGGAGCATCTCCTTGATGTCACATGTGGCCATGTTTTCATGTTATGCAGGCAGGCATTCCCTACCAGAATGAGTAGTTAAGTTCAAGGGTGCTATAAAGAAGTTGCTAGGAAATGAGCAGGAAGGCCAAGACAGTGAAATAGGTGAAATGATTTCAAGGTGTCCAACTTAAAGTGTGGGAAGGTAATGATGGACAGTTCCCCAGCTGAGGACAACAGTTCTTTCTTTGTAGGTTTTCCTCTGAGTTAAAAAATAAAATAATCTGGTGGTAATGCCCATGCACAAGGCTAGAAAAAATGAGTGATAGAGTGGGATGCATATCTAGCAGACAGTGGCTGCTGTTGGTGCCAGCTGAAGATGGGGAGTAAAGCAAGTGATACAGATTTGTGTAGGTGAGCAGGGGAATTCCACCCAAAGACTGGAAAGATGTAAAGATGCGGTGTGGCATCTCTTGTGTGTTACAGGATCTTTTTGAACGATTGTGTTCTGTCTAACTCTGTGCTATGAAATCAGCTGGTAGTCGGCACACTGGAGGATCTTGCTGTTTGACTCGAATCTCCCTATAATGTATCTGAAGAATGTGCTTGGACTCTATGGTCCTGGAATGAGTCATCTTGCTTTCCCAACAGTGTGCCCATTACAAAAACAGTAGACCTTATTAGAGTGCTTCCACTTTTGAGATGGGTAAGTCAGGCAAGTAAAGTCATCTTGGATTTTTGAAGCAAAAATGCATGTGACGTTTCTGAAAATCCTGAATCGCAGTGAAAGTTTCCAAAAGAAGTTTGCATGGGCAGTCGAAGGACCACATGCAGTAACATCAAAGTTGCATTAAAAGAAATCTGATGTACTCAAATGATGTAGTCTAGGTCTTCTGTGTTCTTAGGTCTTGGATTTTTCTAAATACGATAACTGGGGACAAAGTAGCAGTAATATTTGGGTAGGGAGAAGAAAGCCTGACAAAGTTGGTTGTTGTTTTTTAAGGAAGTAACATCTGCTTTTTTTTATTTTTTTTAAGGGAATGCTTGTAGTGGACTGTATATTTCCATTTTAATATCTTCCTCTACAGTTTGATTAGTCCCACTAGGAGGAGGGTACCCTTTCTGAGTAAGGATACAGGGTGAACTACTTTACAGGTGTATGGTAAAAATCATGACAGCGATGGAACAGCTTTTTCCTGGTGTGAAATCTGAACTTTCAAAAGTAACAAGTTGCTTGTAGGCTTGGTAACCAGCAGAGGAGTAACAAGTAATAACACTAAATTATATCTATGCTGTCTTCTGTAGCTGTATATGTTTCAGGTTGAGGTCCTAGGGATTGAGAACAGCCCTGTGGAGAAGGACTTAGGGGTACTGGTGGATTAAAAACTGGACATGAGCTGGCAATGTGCGCTCACAGCCCAGAAAGCCAACCGTATCCTGGGCTGCATCAAAAGAAGCGTGACCAGCAGGTCAAGGGAGGTGATTCTGCCTTTCTGCTCTGCTCTGGAGAGACCCCACCTGGAGTACTGTATGCAGTTCTGGAGTCTCAGCACAGGAAGGACATGGACCTGTTGGAGCAGGTCCAGAGGAGGGCCACAAATATGATCAGAGGGCTGGAGCACCTCTCCTATGAGGAAAGGCTGAGAGAGTTGGGGCTGTTCAGCCTGGAGAAGAGAAGGCTCCGGGGAGACCTTATAGCAGCCTTGCAGTACTTAAAGGGGGCTTATAAGAAAGATGGGGACAAACTTTTTAGCAGGGCCTGTTGCGATAGGACAAGGGGTAATGGTTTTAAACTGAAAGAGGGTGGATTTAGACTGGACATAAGGAAGACATTTTTTTACAATGAGGGTGGTGAAACCCTGGAACAGGTTGCCCAGAGAGGTGGTAGATGCCCCACCCCTGGAAACATTCAAGGTGAGGTTGGATGGGGCTCTGAGCAACCTGATCTAGTTGAAGATGTCCCTGCTCATTGCAGGGTGGTTGGACTAGATGACCTTTAAAGGTCCCATCCAACCCAAACTATTCTATGATTCTATGAAGCTTGAAATGCAAAGAATTTGTGTGTTTCACATCTCTTTAACCATCGTGTATTTCTTACAAAGCTTCCAATAATGAGTAAATTAATGCCGGACAGACCCCAAGGATGTTTCGTGTAATTTTTTTTTCTGTATAAAAATGCATATCTTTCAGATACTGAGCTGGATCTGGCAATACAGGCTGTGAACTTTGCTCTTGATGTAACAGGAATATGGGGGCTACATAATTCACATTGATTCTCTATTGGCAGTTACTGTGTTGGTAGGTGAAAATTAGATGGCAATGCCTGAATTTATGAATCCCCTGTGCACTGAGGGACTGCAGTGTATAAATATGTAAGAGGAGCTCCACGGGAAATGTGGGGCTGGCAAAGCCACACTGATCTCAAGCAAAGACAGACTTCCTTTTGATGCACAGAACCCTTGCTTGTGTTAGCAGTAAACTCTTCTCTGTTCCAAATTGAGACCACAAAATCTTTGGTGAGAAAAAAAAACCACAATCAGACTTTAATACCAAAAGACTGGGAATGATTGCGGTTACTTACAGAGATAGGATTGCTTGATGAAAATGGAGATATAATGTGTGATTAAACATACATTTGCTTGTTATACTCGTGGTTCAGTCCTGTCATTATAACAATTCAGCCAGTGCAGGTGTGTTACTACTGTTTGGAAGATGATGTCTGATGGCAGAATGAAAGGAGAAGCAAAAGCCTATGGCTGTGTAAAATGACTTTTTTTTCCACCTCCAATTAGTTGTCTAAATAAAATAAGATATTTTAGAAATGGTAGTTGATGGAACAGCAATCAGAAATTAGACTCCAAAAAAGTTAAAACTCGTATTTTTATTTGGTATCTTCAGTATGCAAGTGCCTAGTCCCTTTTATCTACTAATAATGTTTTAGCTTCCATTCTCATCTCGTCTCTCATAATCCCTGAAGAATATTCATGATGCCTTATGAATTGAGCTGGCTGGTAAGTTATCTGTCTTTATACCTCTGGAGAAGTTTGATTGCAGGCTTTCCTAAAAATATTTCATTCCTAGCGCTTAATTTATGCCCAGTCAGGTGTTACAGCCTCTGCGCACATACCAGTACACTAAAATTGTGTCACAGTATCAAGTGAATTGGATCCTGGATATGCTTTTAAATTCGTAAAAAACTTGCAAACCAAATGTTTACCTGTGGGTGAACCCCAGCCTGCGGCACTGCTGTGGGTCATGGCCTGCAGGGAAGAGCTGCTCTTCACCTTCTGACTGATGCATCTGTCAAGTGATGTTTTGCAGAACAGTAGATGGGGGGAAAGGGATTACTAGAACACAAATATCGATCACATCATGGTTTCTTGTGCTGGGTACCATGTTCTGAAACTTGTTAGAATAATGCCTGGTACAATCAAGCTATACTTCACTACTTAAATCAAGCTTAATTTTAGCCCGGTGCTTTTTGACTTGCATTGAAATGGCTCAGGCAAACCTTTGTTTTGAAATATTTGTAATTGCTTCTTACAGTTGTGCACACGAATTTCAGTTGTAACCTGATTTAAGAAATTCTAGCATTCCAGTCGATGGCTCTTGAGAGTGTCCCTTTTGGAACCTGCATTGTGGGAAAAAAAAAAGAGAAAAAGTAACTGACAGGTAGAGAAATGGGACAGAAGATTATAGGAGTCTCTAGTTTCTTTTCAATATTTATTGTTGTATTTTTTCAATATTTTTCCTTTTCTAGGTGTTTTCTAGGTTTCCTGGACTTAGGCTCTGTCCCTCTCAACCTCTTATGGTTCATCATGCACTCCAGTCAGCACTCTGTCAGAAGGCTTGACTCATGTGTACATTACAGTTTAGAACAGATTCTCCTTGCAAACATTTTAAAATTATATTTCACTTTTTCCTGGGTTTCTATACTTTTAAATTGAAGTGTTTAGGAAGCTGGGTCTTAATTAGCTTTTAGTGGAGGGGAAATAGAGAAGTAGTTGTGTAACCGCCCATTATATTTGCCTGAAAACACCTTTTTGGGTGTCACCTGCATCATCTCAGTGCCTTCTCAGATACCTGCTGCTTTGCAAGGCTCACATGGAATATTTGTGAAACTTAGTAATACCACGCAACAAGAAAGGCAGAGCAGGATGAAAATCAATTGTATTCTCAGAGATGGAGTGCCTGCTTTCTTAGCATGTGATTTTGGGTTGAGAGAAGGAGGATTGAAAAAATAGTTCTGGTATTTTGTTCATTGATCATCTCGTGAAGAACTGCACAGCACTGCATCTTCTGGATAGAGAAATGCAGACCTTTGGGAGCTGAAGACTGGTAAGACACTGATGCCACTTTTCTTTGCTGGCCTTAGCACGCCTTGCAATGTTAAAAGTTTTGCTTTTCTAGCTTGTTTTTCCTTCTGATGTTTTGCCAGTATTACAGATGGGAGGTATAAGCATGTTCTTAACAACAACAACAACCAAACACACACCCACCCACCCCCATGCCCCCCAATACCTAGAAGTTTATGAGAAGATGGAATTTCTTCAATAAAGCTGTTACTGTGGATGTCATAGGGAGCTGAGGCAGGGATCCCTGAGGGGGCCTGCATGGAGCCATTGAGGTCCTCCTGAACTGAGGTGGCTGTGCTGGATTATCGTGTTTCATGTCCGATAGAGCAGTATTATGTCAGGACGTTCACAAAAGTGTCTAAGCTGTTTGCAGAGTAGATGTAACTTTGAAAGCAGCATGGTCGTACTCATCTTGTGCTTGACTGCAGAAGCCTGGACCTGAGATGACTTGACCTCTGCCTGCAGCTTCTCCTGCTTTGTTTACAAATGTGTCAGGCCCCGTACACGTGCATCCTTTCCAGTTCTCTCAAGAGGGAAGTTCCTGATCTTGCCAAAACTCAAACACAAACAAATGAAAGAAAGCGTAGCTTTGCTTGCAGCTTTTCAGCTCTTGATCTGTTTTGCCACAGAGGTCTGTGCTTGTCTCTTTGTGCTTCTTCTTTGTGTGACCCTTTCCGCTTTGGGCTAGGACCCTTTCCCCTTTTCATGAAGACTTCTCAGAACTTGGTCTTCCAGCCTGCTACCCATCTTATCTTTATGATAAGTAAAATCTTTTCAGTCCTCTCGTTACCTTTGGTGGGTTTTTGTCCATAGATAGTGGCAGAACCTCCTGACATCACTTGGAGCCTTGGTTAATGCCTGAGCTGTAGCAGCAGTAGGTAACGTTTGAGGTGCTGTTTGAGGGGATGTTGCTTCACTGGCTCTAAATACCTTCCTGTTCTGTTGAGGTCTTCCCACCTCTGCAGTGCTGTTATCCTAGCGTTGCTGAGTACCAGCTCTGGAGAATTTCCATCTTCCAGAACAGTACAAGAGGTAGCAGAAAGGATGAAATAAAGCCTTTAATTGGCTCTGGGGTTTTGCTCTGTTGTCTGAGTCCTAGCTATGGTAATCTGCTTTTTTGATGCAAGTTACACTTCTTGTGACCCAAGAGTTTTGTTAGGTTCAGAGTTCAGCTTGGTTTGAGTGAGCTTTAGAGCTTTATACCTACACATTGATGGCAGAAACCCATCAACTGGTGTTATTTCTTGGAACAGTTAATTTGCTGGTCAGATCCATCTGGGGAGAGCTTTTTTCTTCTAGATCCCTTGATCTCTGCTCTCTGGCCTGTGCTGGATCATCAGCCAGGCTTTACGTATGTCTCTTGATCTCTTTAGGGTTCAAGAAATGAAGATTTCTTTGGTTTCCTTTTTTAGGGAAATAGCATGTTGTGGTCACAGTTGTCAAGTAGCTCTTGAATCTTAAAATTTCGTAGTTTCTCCAAAACTGGTGGTCGTTCTGTATTCGCTGCTTTTGGCCATTACGTTTAGAAGATGCTCTCGGGGGAGTGTGGTAGTGAGTACATGTGACTCATTCATGTGAGTACATCAGACTCATTTAGGATTTTAAATCCTTGCCTGTTCCTAGCGGATTTGTCTTAAAAAAAGAGTAAGGAAATGCTAGTTAATGTCACCGCTGCACAACTTTATGAAATGCCTGTGTAGACATTGGTGAAGTGACTGTTGCATTTTATTTCATCTGCAGGATATTCAGGTTGATCCATCTTTGAACAGTTTCTCTCTCTTTAATGGGCGTTTTGGAAAAAATAATTATCTGTTCCAGAGTAGTTGGGATTTCTTTTTATTCAGCATGCTTAAAAGAAGCTTCCAACATATGGTAGGAGAAACAGAGTTAAAAGAAGAAAGCCTTACCACTAAACTTAAGGAGCATGGATATTTATTACTTATCCTGGACCAAGCCTCAGACAAACTGGTATTCAAAGACTAAAGTGTAAAAATAGCTTAAATCAGCTCCCACAGTATGTCACATTTCTTTTAGTGAGCTGAAGCAGCAACTCGGGTAACCGTCACCTGCCTTCTCGTTTCCAGATTCAGTCCTAAGTTTTAGTTTTATAGACAGTTGTACAGATGCGAAGAGTTATAGCTTATTTTGAAAAACTGATCAGGATCTTCCCAGGTATACCTCAATAATTGAGGATATTTGATGGCGTGTAAAACAGATGACTTGCTTCATTTCACTTACCTTTGGCTTTATGCTTCCAGAGAGGCAGGAGGATAATGTAACACCTTCTCGGTCTAATTGCAGTGCCTTTAAACCATATGTGTATGTGACATTTGATTAGCTATTTACATGTTAGTATCACTAACTAGCAATCTCTATGAAATTCTTCACCACATTAATGAATAGGGCAGCAGAGCCTTTCCTGAGATTGTGAAGTCTATCTTATTCACGTTACTTGTAATAGAGAGATCTCGTTTGCTGCTTTTGTATTTGCTAAATGCCAACTTCCTCTTTCCCTTGGCATAGGGTTAGAGGACGTGTGCTCTGTTACAATAACTTTCCTCTGTTTGAAATGTAATTGTTTCTACTCTCGTCTGTTTTTAGATGATGAAGGATAGACACTGTGATGGGCACTAAAGCACGGACTTGCAGTGTGAACTCTGATGGCAGGTATTCGTATCTAGTCCTGGTGGTCTGATGTATCTGGTGAAGGCTTAGGTTCCATATGTCTCTTGGCCATGGTTTTCTCTGTTCGCAATTTATTAATTTCAGTGTTGACAGAAATGTTTGTCTTCATTTATAGCACATCCAAGAGCTGTGCTGCAACAGAGAAGGTAAGTTTAGAGGTGGGGGAGGGGAGTGGGTTGACAGCCAAGCCCTCAACAGTTAATGTGTTCTGGTTTTTTCTGATATAATCCTTTAAGTTTTATGGATAGATGTTGGATTGGTCAGACGGCTGCTGAAACTGTAACAAAATGTCAAGAAACAGGGCATGTTTTTAGCATTGGGGAGGAAAAGAGACCAATTTGAGAATTAGATTGTCAGTCCTTCCTGAAGTGATTTTTTTTTTTTGTCCTTTGAGATACAGACCCAGATGCAAAGTCACCAATCTGTTCAGTGAGGTGTTTTTTCTGTTCATGTTCCTGATTGAGAATTAGTGTCTGTGTAGTGCTTGTTGCTAGAAACTGTTGAGTTGCTAGTGCTCGTTTATTTCTCTGCTATGAGTTCAGCTGAGTATTGCTCTCTGGGGGACTGCTGGTTGCCATTAGCTGTGCTTTAAAGACAAGAATTCCTGGTTTTGGTAAAGTTTAGGTTGCATTTTTTCTGAAATCTAATGAAAGCATTAGCTAATATATATATCTCTCGATACTCTGATTTGGGTTATAAAGGACTTCCCTGTGAGTCTTGTTTTGACAGATAATCAAGTCTCTGGATTTCTTCCTTAGGTAACCAAGCAAATAGTCTCAGATATGCTTTGCTAGGTAGAACCATGCATAGACAACAAGGTTTTATTATTCATGGGGAAAAATGTAATATAAGAACTTGAAAGATCACCTTGAATTAAAATAAATAAAATTTTAGGAGATACAGTATCTTAATGCCACAACTTGGAAGAATGATGTAGAAACTCTTGCATACGAATCTTGTTTTAACTGCCGTTAAAACTATGCATACAATCTGTACTTTTGCAGTAAATGTAAAACATACCAGGGATTAGCTGTCTTCTAGAAGAACCCTGGCGTCTGCCTGTCGTGGCACATGATCTGAGCAGTGACTTACCTGCATTAGCAGTTTCAGGTGGGTGCGTTACATGTATTTGCAGTCTTATCTCTTGTTCTATGCAGTGTACTAGAAACCGCATGTGCCTTGTATAATTTGTTTCCTACCCGGTCCTCTTGTAATGTCCAGTTTTTCTAATAAACATCTTTTGAAGTCATTGCTTTGTGGCTGTTTTCCAAGGGCCTGAGTGTTCTCATGTGTTGCTTGTCCTCAGTGACGTATTCTCTTTGGATCATGCAGGGAAGAGGAGAAGAGAAACTCATAATCACTTCCTTTGGGTGGGAACTTTCTCCATTTTGAGTATTTTCTTGGAGTGTCCTCTGTCTTCAGATCAGACAGAAAACCATTTTAAGCAAACCTGATGAAACTTCTGATGAAGCAAAATTAATTCTGAATGTTTGTTTGGAAAATGATGATGAAACAAATTGGAAGTTGTGATCTTGTGATTTTAGTCCTGTGAAGTGCCAAGTCCTGTGGGAAATTCAGCCATATGAAGTTAAGAGTTACCTCACGCTTACATGAATACCAAGGGTTTGGCTTCATCCTGGCTCGTTAGTTTTTGTTTCAGGGGAGGACTGAGAAGAGAACAGAATGCACCTAGTGGTCTTCAATGTGCAGTACCTCACTGTGTTTTGCAATATTCCTCCATTTGATTGTTTCCAGGTAGTAGGGGGAAGGTGGCCTGTGTGCCTGCATAGATATGTTTTCAAGAGGTGAGAATTTGTGTGTGTGCATGTGTGTATTTACTTAAAAATCCTTTTCTTCTATGAAAGTATTCTAGCATGTTATGTAGTTCAGTTTGGCTTTGTTTTTCATTTCAGCTGTGCAGACGTTACCAGAATCACTCAGAAAGATGCTCTTTTATGGCATGCTTAATCCTTTTTACATGCAAC
Organism: Mycteria americana; assembly: GCF_035582795.1. Lineage (NCBI taxonomy): Eukaryota > Metazoa > Chordata > Aves > Ciconiiformes > Ciconiidae > Mycteria > Mycteria americana. The sequence goes on from NC_134385.1 coordinate 8,351,042, forward strand.
ATTGTACTAGTCTTGCTGAGCTGCAGGAATGAGTGGTTCCTAAAAACAGCTACTGCAGAAGTGTAGGTTCAGGAGCTGGCATGAGATGATTTCGGAGACTTGGCCAAGAAAGCAGGATTAGAGTTAATCCTATAACAAACATGTTTGGCAAATTAAAAAAAATATCCAAAAGTTGTGAAGTTTGACTCAGCTCTAACCCTCTTCAAACAAACAAAACCTTCTCGCATACCTTGATTTGGCACATTGCAGCGTTAGTGCTGTGTGTGCAGTCCTCTGAACGCAGCTTCATAACTGCTGTGGCACGCTGGCAGGCAGCTTGCTCCCTGGGAAGAGGATGGTGTGATGTTGCATTCAGTCAAAATTCAGTGAATGTCTCCTATTACAGAAAAATTTTAGGTTAAATCTTGTAGGTTTACTGTCCTGTGAATAACCAAGCATATTGCTTTCATGGGGCGAAAGGGGAGACACTTTTCAACCAGGAGTGGCCTGGCAGAATTAGTAGCTGCTTGTGGATGAGGAGACATCCACTGTCCTTTGAATCCACCAGAACATGAATAAACATATTTTATCTTTGTGTGTGTTTGTGTGAATTCCTGCTCTTTGTAAAGGGACCCGTGAATTGGAAGTAAATCTCATGTGTAAGTTGTATTCTGGGCAAGGGAGAGGGCTGAGAGGGTATGTTCAATGTGCACATCCTCTGGTTGTTCCCTTGAAGAACAACAGTGATGTTGCTCTGATGCAGTAAACTATAAACTGTAGCTGGGAACAGTTCTTGTCATTGCAGACCTTGGGCTGATGGCATTGCTTCAATTTCTGCTACGTTTTGAGGAATGAAATGGTAAAGTGAGTAGTCAAACGAGATGTTACATGGTAAGAATAAGGAGTGCTGAGGCACTGCAAGGAGAACATCGCCCTCTTCAGAGCTGGTGTTCCTCACGCTCTCTAAATGTGGGCCTTACCAGTTAACACTGCACCATTAAAACTGAAGATACATATCTAAACGTCAGGCAGTTTTGCCTTGCTTTTCTTCAGCTTAGCGTGTGCGTCACTGTGTACATCTAGCTCAGCCCATGTAAGCATATCCGGGTTGTGATCCTCCTCATATGCTCTGGGACACTCCAGTTTAACCTGTGTTCCTCTGAAGTGGTATAAGCCATATGCTGGAAGTACTTTTTTATCAGGAAGACAACCTGGTATGTTTAAAGGGCTTTGAGGTAGCAGTTAGTCTTTTTTTTGGAAACTTCCTGATCCCAGTGTGCAAATTGCTTTGATGGTGATAATGACCAGTCGTATAGGAGTGAGAATTGGTTAGACTTCATATAGGGAAGGTACATATGGTGCAAACCCCCCACCCCTTTATTTGGTACTGGACAGGCTTTAAGGTGTATGGTCTCAGTATTTTATTTGTTTTTTTTCCCCCTGACAATTCAACTTTGTTGGTCGTAGCCAAAATTCTTCATGCTGTGCAGCTCTTGCATTTTAAAAATTGACCCATTTAGGTCTCCTGTTTTTAGGAGACTCTTTACAGGACCTTTTATTTCCACCTGCTGGTTTTCAAACTAAAATTTGTTTGATTTTCTTTTCGTATTTTGACTTACACATTTGCCTACCTGAAATGCACATAGAGGAGGGCAGATGCATCAGAGATGTGCTTAAAGAAATACAGGCTAATTAATCCCTTTCCAGAAACAGTCATTGACATTGCAAAGGTTAAATCATTCCGTTTCTAAATTTTAACTGAGAAAATACACAAAGGCCAATATTTGAATTTTCTCTTCAGAAGGAAAGCCGAAAACTTTGACAATACACTAAACTGTGAAAAATAGCATGGAAATCTGACTACTGTAAGCTGATGGGGTGCGCGCAGCCTGTGCTGCTGGGTTTGATAACAGGGACTGCACTGAGGGAGACGGGGCAGCGGTGGGGAGCTCTGACCTGCCTCTCACGCCAGTGTAACTCCAGAAACAACTGTTCTCCGTCAAACTAGCAGCAGCCTTGATGATAATTTCTGAGATTTTGTGTTCCTGGGCCTGCCCTTCATCTAGGCGGCGCTTTGCAATGGAATTGGACAATTCTCCAGTATAAATTTGTTACTAATGCTTTCTCCTGGTCTGTGCTGCTTTTAACTGCACTCATCAGACTCTGCATGAACCAGCGCTGCCAGCAGCCCGGCTCGCTGGGAATTGTTAATGTTGCTGCTGTTGATTTTTTGGATGGTTGTGGAAGCTGGGCTTGGAGAGCAATCTCTTATCAGGATCACTAAAATGAGCTTGTTGCTGGACCTCATGGCACAAAGTTAAATGCCAGTCACCCCAGGGGACGGCTCAGGGGAACCTGAACCACCTGGAACTGATGTAAAAAGGTTAACTAAAGGCAAGTAGGTGGTAATGATTGTTTTCCTGTTGACAGTGTAAAAACTATGAGTTGTGACCTGAGGATCTAGTTTAAATGTGTGCCCTATGATCACTCCTAGTGCTCCAAAAATTCATGCTTGGTTCCTGCTTTGGGCTTCACTGTTTCCACTTCTTGATTTCTGGTGCTTTTTCCTGTACTTTCTCCCTATGCAGCTTCTTTTTGCCTTGTCATGAAATTATTTCCGGAGCCAAATAAATGGATTTCCTACAGAATCTTGCAAAAAAAAAAAAAAAAAAAAAGTAATCTCTTTGATCATGACCTCTCCAGAGCTACAGAACACTTCAGATTTTAGCTGCAGCTGCCACAATCCCCTCTGCCTGTCTCTGAGGGACTACGTGTCCCCAAAGATGCTGAATTACAGCTGTTGAGAGGGCTGGTGGATGCTTAGAGATCAGCAGGATTGGGCCCCAGGATCTGGTGTGAGGAGGCTGGATGCAGCACAGGAGCTCCAGGGCTGCCTTTCCTGCATGAGGAAGGCTTTCTGAGTTTTGGAGCGCACCTTGTGCGTTTCTTAAGTAAATGCTTAAAAGGGGCAAAGTCAAGCTAACAGCCGCCTAGGGTACGCTCGTTGATGCAGGGTGGAAACTGGGTCCTTGTCTGCTTTCCAGGCTTTGACCTGACCTGCTCTCGCATGAAGCCTGTACCACCTACTGCAGGGTTTCCCCTTACGTGAAGAAGAGGTCCTGGAGAATTGCTTTGGTCATGCTGCACTGATGTCCTTATTATCAGAACCCATGAAGAGCGCAGTGTCTCTGGGCATGTGCTCAGGGGTGCAGTGCAGAGCTGTATTTCTTTCTGTGCCCAGGAAGGCTTTGCGTTAATTGCTGGGTCTGTCCTGGTTGCATTTGGGTAATGCTGTGCTCAGATTAAGCCTTTTAGTTTTTGCATCTGGTGTGATCAATAGAAAGAACGAACAAATAATTGAGAACAGAAATTACTTTCTATACTGGAGACAGCAGAGCTTGGCTGTCTTTTCCAAGACACATTGTTTTTGAGTCACCTGAGCTGGTATGTTTCAGATCTGGTGTCAGCCTCAGCCTGTCCTGTCTCCTGACTTGCAGCATTGCCACCAGCACGGCAGAGGAAGGACAGCTTTAATACTGCAGCAGAGGCACGCGCCCTGGCCTGATGTGAGCAATGAGCTTTAAGCCCTTTCAAAATCATGGTGATCTTTAATTGCTAGCTGGCCTGCAGAATAATGTGCTATGAATACTTAAGTACACAGCACCTCTAAATCTCTAAATCTTTTCTTCATCTCATGGTCTTCTACCAGGACAGAAGTTAGAGGTACCTGTCAACCTGAAACATCAGAGCCTGGCTGAAGGGGCTAGGGCATGATCCAGCAGCAACTATACACCTCCTTGAAGGGCAGTTACTACGATGATGGTGCTGAGTGGGGGAGGTAGTGACATTCAATGCCTGCAAAGTGTCTTGGGAGTTTCAGAGCGGACATAAGCAACGTCTTTGTGAGGAGAGCAGTGCAACAGTGGGACAGGCTGGGGAGATCTCCATCCCTGCAGTTCTCAGCTTGGGTGAGGGATTTGCCCCGCTTGAGGCCTGAAGTTGGGTGAGAGATCTGCAAAGGTACATTCCAACCACCAGGAAAGGGCTCTGCTGCAGAGTGGAATGAACGCTTGCTGCCACCCGAAGAAAAATTATTTATTAACCCCTTTTTTAACCCCCTTTTTTCCTTTTTTTTTTATAACAAGCTTTAGTTTGGGCTACATGAGTGATGCTCTTCAGCTAGCCTTCCTGTATCTGAAACTTGTGGTCTTGTAGGTCATTGGAAAGTACATGTGAGAAATGATGCTGGTGTGATACCTCTTTCCCAAAGTGGCAAATAAAGCAGCAAATGGAATAGGGGAAGGCTTTAAAACAAACCATTACCAAACCCTAAAATCCAAGACTTAACCTCTTTTGTTATAAATAAAGGATGTTGTAATATCCCTGTCCACAGTGGTTTTGTTTTCTCTGCACCAGTGGGGGGAAAAAGAAGATTGAGAAATACCAGCTAGCACTGTGCAGGCAATGTCCCGCAGCATTAGCCATTCCTTCTGCTTGGGGAAAGAGAAATAACAACCTTCTCATCCCTGTGGCCCCTGCAGCTTCTCTTGACCCAGGTCAGTGGGACTGATGTGGTCTCCTGGTCAGCTGCTGTAACCCAGTCCTCTGCATCTCTGCTGGGAAGGTCCAGGAGGTGGTTGATCACTGATAAACTACTTTGAAGATGTTCCTTAAAATGCAAATCATCTATTGTGTCTCTAAGAGTTGACACTTCAGATAATAGAAGACTATTAACATGTATGATGGATGGAGGAGGCTGTGAACATGAGCTGCTGGCTGATAGTGTCCAGTGCTCCACACTAAACATGGGGATGCATATGGACGTGCTGGGCTCAGTGCTGCAGCAGTAGTGGTGTGGAGGCCCCATCTTTTCGGCTTGTCCTGGTACAGGACAGGAACTCTGCAGATGGACAAGAAAGGAGAAAACAGAGAAATAACCTCTCAGAGTGCCCTCGTAGGAAGTTTCAAAGCTTGCGAATTTGAGTCCACATGTAAATTTGAAGCTGATTCTTTGACCTCAGGTGACAGAAAATGGAAATTCAGGAGCAGAAGGTTCTGTCCTACCCTGGTGTTGCACAAAGTCCTGCTTGGGGTTTTTGAAAGCGGGGAGATGGAGTGATAATGCTTGTGTAAGGTTAAAAAAACATTATGATCAAAGGCAACAGAAGACCTGTCCTGCAGCTTCCTCAAGTGCATCCAGTGTCTGTAGGAGGGGAGACAGGTGTGAACAGGAGAGCTGGACCACAGGAAGGGGCAATACTTTGGTAATAGAGGCAGCCTGTACAGGAGGGATGGAGTTCTGCTGACACTTAACAAGGTCATTAGTGGGATTTTTAAATTGAAGAATGGAGAAAAAATGTGAGAAAGTTCTGTATCCCCTTTAAAGGACAAGACTGGGGATAGAAATAGTCTTGTCAGAAAGATGGGTGATACGCGACCAAGTTTTCTGAGTATACTGTGGTGTGAGGATGAGAACCAGGCTGAAGGGCTCAGAGGTCTGGGCAGCAAAACCAGGGATGAAGTTGTGTCAGACATGGGAAATCCAGCTCTCATTTGGTGTACAAGACGTGGTGTAGGTGCTGGCCATTGTTATCAGCAGCAAGATCCTAGAGTTAGGATGGAGAATGCAGCACAGACAGCAGCTCAGTGCTCAGGAATGGCTGAAAGACAAGTTGGGTGTTATGAACTACTCTAAAGGAATAGAGAGCTCAAATGAAGCTAATTATGGGACTGAACACCACCCTGCGTAGTGCTGCCTCTTTCTGCCTGTTTCCATCCATCACTTGTTCTTTGTGCTTTGCCCCTCTTTAGCTTTTCAAGGATGTTACTTGAAACAATTTCTTTTCTCCTGTCCATCAATGTCTGTGTCTGGGGAAGGGCAGTGAGTCCTGCAGCATACAAAGGAAGAGAAAGGAGGGGTTCATTAGTATTTTCAGTCTGTAAGAAACGCAGTCCTCTCTTGCTCTTTCCATGTAAGGAGGATATGCTGCTGTAATTTGCTGTCACATAGAGTGTGTGATCCTCATTTTCAAGCTTAGCAGTCAGGGGTTGTATGTGGAAAATGCAGCAAGACAGTAAATTATGTTTTTCACATAGGTTTTTACTTTTTCTCTCAAATGATTTTTTTTGTTGTTGTTTTTTCCTAGCTGGGCAACTCAGTTGTGGGTAAGAAAATGTTGGATGTAGCTGAACTAGGGAGAAATGTGGAAATAAGGAAGGATTGTGGGGAGGGGGCTTCAAACCGGAAAAGAGATTGAAAAAGTCTTGTTATGTGTGTTAATTACTTAAACTGGAAATATAATCAGTTAGAAGAGTTCCCACCAGAGCAGCATGCTGGTTGGGGAGTGCTGTGGTCTGTCTCCCAGGCAGCAGATGAGCACTGCCACTGCCAAAGGCTGGACCGAGCTGCACAGCTGCGAGATGCAGGCTGGCTCTGTCCTGCCTTTGAGCTGATGTGGAGGGATGGGGGCTGCAAGCAGAATGTTGGGACTGCAAGTGTGCTCCAGAGTGCTTCTCTGAGGTGGTGTTTCTTCCCCCCTGCACAGCTGCTGCGAAAAGCCAAGAGCAGGGGCAGGAGATCCTCCAGGTGCCTGCCCATCCTCAGCTGGTGCCTGCTTTAAAAGTCTAGGTAGTTCACAGGCAGAATTACCTCACGTCTATGGGTTGTTGTCGTGGTTTAGCCCCAGCTGGCAACTAAGCACCACAGCTATAAATTCTATCTGGCACATTCCAGTCAAATCTGTCATTATCTCAAACCCTTCGTGCCCCACGTTGGGCGCCAAAAAGGACTGTCGTGGTTTAGCCCCAGCCGGCAACTAAGCACCACGCAGCCGCTCGCTCACTCCCCCTTGGTGGGATGGGGGAGAGAATCAGAAGAGCAAAAGTAAGAAAACTTGAGGGTTGAGATAAAAACAGTTTAATAGGTAAAGCAAAAGCCGCGCATGCAAGCAAAGCAAGGCAAGGAATTCATTCACTACTTCCCATGGGCAGGCAGGTGTTCAGCCATCTCCAGGAAAGCAGGGCTCCATCATGCGTAATGGTTACTTGGGAAGACAAACGCCATCACTCCAAATGTCCCCCCTTCCTTCTTCTTCCCCAGCTTTACATACTGAGCATGACGTCATGTGGTATGGAATAGCCCTTTGGTCAGTTTGGATCAACTATCCTGGCTGTGTCCCCTCCCATCTTCTTCTGCACCTGGCAGAGCACAAGAAGCTGAAAAGTCCTTGACTAGTACAGCAACAACTAAAACATCTCTGTATTATCAACACTGTCTTTAGCACAAATCCAAAACATAGCCCCATACCAGCCACTATAAAGAAAATTAACTCTGTCTCAGCTGAAAGCAGGACAGTTGTCTTAAGCTTTGTGCTTTTTAGAGATTGCAGCCACGTGTGGTTGGCCTTACTCGATGCCTCCTGAGACGAAGGGAACAGCAGAAAGAGGGATCAATATTGGACCTGGGTTGTGGTGGTTCCTTTGGCGTCTTAGGTATAGGTGGTGCTGGGCCCCAAGGAAAGGAAAGAGGTTGAGGTTATTGAGGAATAACCTTTCCATCTTTCTTTATCCATCAAAAAGAAGCTAAACTGGATATGAGCCATTTCTTTTGCCTCTGCATCGAGTTGAATAGCCCATAGCATCATGGAGGTGCACACAGTTCGATCGCAGTATGAAGTACCTTATGTGGGCCTGCTTGGGTCCAGTCCTGTATCATCCTCGCTGTAATTCCTGAATAGCTTCAAGTTAGCTACAAACCAAACAGATTTGTTGTTCTTTATTGCACGCAGTGTACAAAGTTCGTTGTTGGAGTAACCTCCATGATTAACTGGAAGCTCATAATTGGTAACATCCAAATGCTGGCAGCAGAATAAATGCATGTGCGGAGAGATGGCTGTGTGCATGTGTGCTTGTGTGTGTGTGTGTGCGCATCCATGCTCTGCCAGTCCTGGTTAGAAACCAAAGCACGCCTCCTGGTCTTGAACTTCAGTGAACTCCCATTATCCCTTTTGTGAAACCACCCGCATCTGCGTGACAGCTCCTCTACCTGAGTATTGCCTGCTGTGATGATCTGTCTTATTATCTGTCTGGCACGGCTGCCGTAATTGCCTCCCACATTTAAGTTCTTCCACCCAGCTCCCTCCTACACCAAAACTTGAAGTGCCTTCAAGGGAGAAGGTCTTCACACTGAAATTCTGTGAAAACCTGTAATTCCTGTGCCCTGGCTGCCTTGGCTGGGACCCTGCAGCTCTGCCTGCCTTTTTTCTTCCCCTCTCGAGTCTGGGGGTTCCCTGGCTCCTTGCACCCCCCTGTGAATAGGAGCTACCTCCTGTGGGGCAGAAAGTGTCTCAAATCAGATTAGAAATCCTGCGGCACCTCGAGTGCATTAAAATACTTGGGGGGTCATGATTTAAATGTGCGATTGCCCTCATCGTCCTTGTGTGACTTGGGAATGATTTTGATGCACCCTGTGTGCCTGTGCCTGGTGCCGCATGGGGCTATGGTGCACAGAGGCTGCTCCCCGGACCCCGGCACAGGGCTCGCAGCTGAGCTCCCTTGAGAGCAGCACTGGAGAGATCCACAACAGCCCAGGAGTAAACCCATGCTGGGGCCAGTGCTCTGGTTTTCCTCTTTATCGCTTATTAGCAAAAAAGTGTTTTCCTGGGGGGTGGGATGTATGGGCCCTGGTCACAGCAGGCAGAGTGGGGAGTTGCAAAGTCGCTGTGGCTGCTCTGTGATCTGTCTATATAGAGATAAGTATATTATATCCATATTTAGGTATGATATGCACATGCTAAACCCAGAAAGTCTCCTGTTCCAGGCAAAGCCCAACCTGGTGGCTGTGCCTGGAGAACTGGCCAAGCTAGGCCCTGCAGGCAAGGACCCCCTCTCTGAATACGCTCCCCTTTGAACCATGGTGTAGTTTTTCGTGACTTGGTGGGCTGGATGGATGGTCTGGATGTCCTTATATTTGTAGAAGGAATGGACATACTGTGTTCCCTCAGGGTGAAAACAAGACCCATTGGTCATCGCCTAGGACAGGGGTGGTCTCCCTATGGATGCTGGTCCAAATGCAGCCTGTGAAGACCCTGCCAGACCTCTTTCCCAAGGACCAGCCTTTCTCAAAGGCCAGGCAGGGGCCATCTGTTTCCAGCCGCAGGCTTTTGGGGTGCTCTCTTCCCCTTTTCCTTGTGGATGTGAATCCAGTTGCACAAATGTGGCTCCAGGATGGCTTGGGGCTGGGACTGGGCAGCAGAAATTGCTCTCAGGCTGGTGCCTCCTGAGCTGCAGGCTCCCAGCAGAAGAGAGTTGCCTGCAGGATAACGTGTGCAGTGAAGATGCTGTTTCCAAGGAGATACATGCAGTGAAGATGCTGTGACCTGTGCACACACAACTCCACTGTGTGACTGGTGGCAGGACAGGACTGCATGTCCTTGGCAGGGCTGAGGGCTGCCGAAGAAGACCAAGTGGGAAGATTTTTCAAATGGGATCTGACTGTCTTGGCACATTTGGAAACCTCTGAAGAGGAGAAGAGGTTAATGCAGGATCTGTATGTTCCTTCAGAGCTGCTGTTTTACTGAAGCGTGGCTTCAGCATCTCCCTAGTGTGGGAGCGGAGGAGCTCTGCTTCCACTCTCCTGGCTCTCTGGGGCAAAGGAGCTCATCCCCCGTGCTGTCCTTGGCCTTTTGGTTAAAGGCTTGGAAGAAGCCACACTCCTGCTTTGGGAGGTTTGTGTGAAACAGTGACATGTCCTGGTGGTGCCATTCCTCGGGGACCGGCTCACACATGGCTCAGCTGGCAGCAGCTGGGGTTGGTGCTGCTTTCCCAGGCCACCAAACACTTCTGTGAGGAGGGGATAAATAAAGCAGGTTGGACTCACAGCCTTTGTCCCATGCTCGCTATCCCTGTAAAAACTGTTCAGCACTGTTGCAGGCAGCACATTTTGTAGATGTTGCCCAACTGTGACAAACGTCATTCACCTAAGACAGTGGGGCAAAAGAAATCCACCGATCTTGGCTCATTATAAAATCTTCAGTGATTGCTCCCAGGGAGGGGAATGACTTTGGAAACTCCCTAGGAGATGCATATGGAAGAAAGGCTGCTCTCTGCAGGGCTGGGCATCCTGCCACCATGGATGGTGGCTGCTGCAAGAAGCCTGCAAAAAGCAACCCAGTACTGCCCTTGCACTAGCACTGCTGGCCGGAGGCCATGTCCTGGGGAAGGCACAAGCCCTGTGCTGTCACAGCGCTGGAGGCAGGGGACAAGACACAACCAGCCCTCGAAGCTCTTGGTGGCTGTCAGGATACATGACACTTCCTGCCCTGGGTCCTCCTGGTTTGTGGTAGTTGTTACATCTGCCTGTTCCTCCGTGGGAAGGTTGTGGTCTTCAGCACAACAAAGATCAACTGGCTGCAGCTTTTTGCTCTCAGTTACTTGTTTCTGAAGTTTCATGGTAAATAAAGAGCTGTGGTGAGACAGACCACAGCCTGGTTGCAGATGGCTGGACTGTGCTGCCAACTGTAGGCAGCACCAGCCAGTTGGTGTTCATAGCAGGCACAACAGTCTGAATTTTTGCTTTTTGGTAGAATTTTTTCTTTTTTTTTAATTGTCCAGGGAAGCTGTAAAATAAAATATGGGCATTGTTCATGTTCACATTTTATCTCTTCTGTTGGCTCCGTCCAGGTGGTTTGGGGTGAAGTGAAATCAGAACAGACGTGAGTTATGGGGGAAGTTCCTGACGCATGGTAGTCTTTCAAAATATTTTCTGTGTAGTCCTGACATATTCTGATAAAATGCTGTGGTGTAGCATGCTGGGGAGAGTGGTACAGTCTCTCTGTATATCAGAGAGGAAGAATTTGATGATTTTGAGGTCTACAGGAATAGAAGTAGGATGAATGCAAATGTGCTGAGTGAGAGTAAAGGTCCCTTTGTGGGGGATTTTGCACCGTCCTCAGTCTGGGATGTGATGCCTTCCGAAGAGTCACTTCTGAAAACGATTATAAAATGCAATTGTCCATGAGGTTCTTACTAGAGCCATCTTTTTACAAGCATGCCTGCCTGTTTCTAATGTTTACAGAGACCCTCAGAAGTCTCCTGAGGTGCTCACAGGAAGGTTTGGGTAGTGGGTATTGCTAAATCAGCAGCAGCATAAGGAAGGCTCTGCCTGAGCAATATCTGCAATGGGAGCAAATTGGGACCATGGTGAAGGGGGTACCTGAGTTGCACAGAAAGGCTGAGGAAGCCTTTCCCATGCAGCCATGTACTGCCATGTGCTACTCTTGAGATGAAAGTTGGCAAGCTAAAGAAAAGGGATGGGAATTGATGTGGAAAACAAGAAACAGCAGAATCAGCTCCAGATAAAACATGAAGAAATCATTCCCTGTCCTGTAGCTGTAGTGTGCCTTGGGAGCAACTGCTGGGCACGCTTGGGCAAAGGAGACCTTTGCTATGACCTTCTTGGACAACTTAGGTGTTCCTGTCACCTCTGCTAGTCCTGTGCCAGGTGCAGCTCGTTGCTTATCCTTGGTCATTGCTCTGGCTGTTGTGTTCAGAGAACTCTGGGCTGGCTTTCTGCTTTAAGCAAGAGTCTGCCTCTTGCCAGGATACAGATGTGGGGCTCACAGCTCTCTGCAGAGAACTGTCCCCATGGGCTGTGTCCTAGCTGGTCAGTTATAGTTGGGTCTGGAGAGTCCTGTGCTCTGCTACCTGGAGGTTCCAACAAGGACATAGGAAATGTCTGGTGGGTGCAGGGGTGTGATAGGAGGAAAGTGACTGAGCTTCCACTGTGGAGACCTTTCAATGATGGGCTGGGCTAGGAGGTGCTCTGGAGTCAGGCATCAATGTAGCATAGGGTTCTGCTGCATCCAGAGGAAGAGGCTGCCATATGGGGGACAGACTTACCTGGAAGTTGCACTTAGACTCAGACTGAAGTAGAAGCAGAATAAGGGCACAAGGAAGGGCCAGGACGGTGTGTGCAGGACTGGAGTGAGTAATGTGCACACAGCCCTTCAGGGCACCTCTAACAAGCATGCTGTTGGAGAGCTATTAGCATAAACATGGAGATGGGGCTGATTTGGCCACCCATGCCCCCTGCATGGCACACACGTTTCATCATGAACTTATAAAAAAGTCTTGGTGGGCAGTGGGAGGGCTCTTATCATCTATTACCAAGGCATTTAAACTGCTAATGCTCATCCCAGGCAGGTGCTTGTAACTCTTCCTGGTGTATTTGATGTTGCTGTACTGACTCTTGCTAATTGTTGCAATAGAAAGCTGGCAGGTGTTGGGAGATAAAGGCACTGATGGAGTAGCATTAGCTGTGATTTCCTGCACTGGAGGAATGAAAGGATGGTTGCAGAGAGGAAATCTCCTGCTGCTTATGCTGCAGAAATTGTTAGATCTGCTTTAGGCAGTGATAAGTGTGATGGATCAGAAGGCTGAGGACAGAGCTTATGTGGTTGTAGTTCAAAGACAGCTGCTGGGACTTTCTAAAACTTAATTGATTTAGGAGCAGGTGCCTCTGTGATAGCTAGTGGGATGCAGGCAGTCAGGTGAGGCTCTTAGGCAGAATCCCAAGTTACAGGAGTGTCGTGGTTTAGCCCCAGACGGCAACTAAGCACCACGCAGCTGCTCGTTCACCCCCCCCCCCCCCCCCCCCCGCGGTGGGATGGGGAAGAGAATTGGAAGAGTAAAACTGAGAACACTCGTGGGTTGAGATAAGGACAGTTTAATAGGGAAAGCAAAAGCCGCGCGTGCGAGCGAAGCAAGGAATTCATTCACTACTTCCCATGGGCAGGCAGGTGTTCAGCCATCTCCAGGAAAGCAGGGCTCCATCACGCGTAATGGTTACTTGGGAAGACAAACACCATCACTCCAAATGTCCCCCCCTTCCTTCTGCTTTCCCAGCTTTATATACTGAGCATGACGTCATGTGGTATGGAATAGCCCTTTGGTCAGTTTGGATCAACAATCCTGGCTGTGTCCCCTCCTAGCTTCTTGGGCACCTGGCAAAGCATGGGGAGCTGAAAAAAAAGTCCTTGACCAGTGTAAATACCGCTTAGCAACAGCCAAAACATTAGCATGTTATCAATATTATTCTCATACTAAAACCCAAAACACAGCACTACACCAGCCACTAGGAAGGAAATCAACTCTATCCCAGCCGAAACCAGGACAAGGAGCTGTGATGCTTCATATTTAACGCCCAGTGGCCCTGCAAGTGGCTCATTCTTCCTCACAGATGCCAGAAGGAAAGAGCTGAAAGCCTAGTTTTAAATGAGGACACTAAAAAGTGTGTTACATCAGACACCTGGTGCAAGGACGTCACTCTGATGCCAGGATGTACGGTGTACAGCAGAGATCTCCAGTGTCAGTGTAGGAGTGGTGCCATGTGTTAAGGAAATGTTGAAGTCACATTAGTTAAATAAGTGGCTCAACAAATAACACAGGGCCCTTTTGAAATGAAGTGACAGGCCTAAAAGCTAAGGAACAGTGTTAGAACTGGCTGAGGACACAGAGGGACATTGGAAAGGCTGAAAGCAGGAAAAGGGGTAGCAAGGGAGACTTCAATTACCCCAGTAGAGATTGGGTGTGATGCTGAAGCTAAATTTAGGGATACCATGCACGACTGCTTTCTGGAGCACAGAGTAGGGAACCTACAAGAGGAGAAGTGACTTTTGACATGGCCCAGTTAGTGCACAGGATTTGATTTGCTTGTATTTAATATGATATTTGTGCAGGGGCAGTAAAATAACAAAGTCATCTGCAGTAGTGTTTGATGAAAAATCAAAATGAAAAATCCTGTTAAAAATGCAAAAAAAGAACAAGCCAAAGGGTAAAGTACTTGCAGAAGGCATGAAGCCTGTTTGAAGATAACATAGTGGAGGCTTAAATCTTTTTTATGAAGGCCACAAAGGCTACTCAGCAAGGCTAGGAAAGTTACTGGAATTGAGAAGCCATCAGAGTAAAAAAAGTGATCCTGATTTTACTGAGACAGCAGTCAGCTCTGAATTAGAGTGAAATGTTAGAAACTATTAGAGAAGCACTTAAAAAGAATACAAGACACACGTTTGCAATGCTGTGTAAATCCCTAGTCTGTCTGTATAGTGATGCCGTCTGCAGCTTGCCTGTCTGTTTCAAGAAGGTAAACTATCCCTGGGAGTTCAGAAAAGGGCAACAAAGATAACAGAAGTTATGCCATAACTTGTATAAGAGAAGTGACTGAATAGATAAGGACAGCTCAAACTCCAAGGAAGATGCCTGAGGAGTGTGTTAAGGATTATCCCAGGCAGATTGGAGGGCTCAGATCTCCTGTTACCTCTTTCAGAATAAGAGCTGAGGACTTCAGAAGAAACTGCTGTATGCAAACCAAACCACAACTAGTCATTCTCCCCTTGGCACACGGTGAAGCATGCAGACATGGTTATGTAGGGTAGTACAGAGGCCAATGGCTTACATGTTCTCAGAAACTGATCTGAGAAGAAAACCCCTCCAGCAGTACTGTTACAAAGACAACGGCTCCAGCTCAGGAGCCCTTGAGCCACAGATGAATTGTAGAGGGGAAGGGTTTGTCAGGGAAGTGTCACTAAATGCAGCATGCCCGATACTAGCTGCCTGAGCTGCTTTACAGAGGCAGAGGATGCTTTGACCCACGTCATCCTGCAAGAACACTGTGCCTTGAAAGCTCACCATAGCCAGTGGTGGTGGAAGAAGGAACCTGTGCAGCCGTGGGCCAAGTGAGGGACCTGGAGTGTGAGCTGTGAGGCCAGTCTCAGCCACCTCCTCTTCCAGGTGATGGACGAGGTCAAGGCAGCATCTGAGAGGGAGGTCTCCCAAGATAGCCTGCACGCTGGGGGAAAGATTGCCTTGCAGAGCAAGTGGATTATGCTCTTCTCTGTGATCAGGGGGCCACTGCCCAGCATGCAGCAGGGGGTGATGCCTGGACAGGCAGTAAGGACTGGAAGAAGAAAAGCTTCTTCCCCAGGAGAGTGCAGCCCTGGGCCAGGTCACCAGAGAGGTGGGGCATCTCCATCCTCCATCCAGAGCTGGCTAGACAAAGCCATAGCCAACCTGGTTTTGGGGATAGTCCTGCTCCACATGGGAGGCTGGACTGGAGACCCCCAGGGGTTCCCACAACAGCACTGCTGTGATTCTGTGACCTGCCCCTTTGGGTAAGACATGGCCTCAGAGGGCTGGGTGAGAAGGAGAATGGAGGGCTCAGCTAACCCAGGCTAGTGAAGCTCCTCAGCAGCTGAGAGATCACTTGGTGTAAGTGTATGAGAGGTGTTTTCAGGCCATTTCCTGCTAGCTGTGCACCAGCCTGGGTAGGACCATCCGTGGAGCATCCTGCAGTACCAGACTCACTTCTGCAAGTGGTACCCAAGGCTTGTTATTGCCAGACTGCAGAGATGATGCCTTGTGTGTAACCCTACGTCTTACACAGAGGACACCCCAACTCTCATGTCCCAGTCTCTCAAACAGTGGCTTTAACTGGATGTTTTCCAAAATGTTTCTCTGTCCCAGACATCTCTAGGGCCATAGAAGTTGGTTCAGAGCTGACAACTTGGATAACTCAAAGTGTATTGTAACCATACCATGTTAAATAATGCAACATATGGACAGCACGGACGTTAATTTTTAAAAGGTTTGTGTTATGCACTAGTTCCCGATTGCTTTCTCGCTTGTGACATATCCTCCAACCTTCTTCCTCTCTGTGTTACTCAGATGCTATTGTTTTATGGGGATTTCTTAGAGATACTGGTACTTTCATGCTTTTCCCCCCTGTAAATAATCACCGTCTATTTCTTTCTGCATTAAAAATAAGATTATTCCATGATTTTTCAACCAAGCCCATACAATGTCTTGGTTTCTTATGAGGGAACAGTCATTGAGTTAAATTATTGATGAAGGTAACATTATTCCTGTTAGAAAGTGCCATGACATCTAGTAAATATGTCTGTGTTGCTTAGGATTTATATGGGGTTTCATCATATACCCACAGTTTCCACTGCTGATCTGGAGCCCAGGAACTGTCACATGCAGGGTAACGCAGTGTGGAGCATCACTTTGTGGAGGGCTTGTGCAAAGTGGGACAGTGCCAGCCAGCTCAGTGGACCAGCAGCTCTGCTCCCCATTACATGTCCAGCCTTGAAGGTTTGTGTTACTGCCCCAGGGCCTTGCAAGCTTCTGAAGGAGGTGTTGGGATGAAACGCAGGATGGTCCAAGAGCTGCACCTTGGGAATGAGCAACCATTCCCAAGATCTGAGGGGAGCTAATTAGAAGCATGTGGTTTGATCAGCTCAGCCATCCCATGTGCTATGACCCATGCACCAGCAGGGTCAGTTGCTGCATCTGGTTCCAGCACTTGGCTGGGCTGTTGGTGGGAAAGCTGTACTCTGAGGGTGGCCACTCACTGTCAAAGCAGAAGGGTGCATGGAAAGGCGGGGCCTGGACAGATTCATCCTTCACCCACTCCCATTAGTAACCAATGCCATTGTAGATAATGGAATATGGAGTAGGCAGAAATTTGAAAAAGACATTATGTTACGAGAAACTATAAAGACAAGATTAAAATTCAAACTTACCTGGACAAACTGGAGATCCACCTGAAAGCATAGGATGCTCTCTAGTAGAGACGCTGCCTGTTATCTTCCTGGCTCTGGAATAATCAATGCACGAAGACAGAACAGGAAACACTGGTCTGGGGAACAGTCTGATGGAAAGCATAGATTTATTGTGGACCTCAACGTGAAGGTCAAACAGATGGGTCATGCTGATGTGGAAATGGCAGACACAAAATCATCTTCCTTTGCAACCTGGAAGAGGAGAGTCCAGAAGCACCCAGCAGGCAACCCCTGTGCGCACAACGACACAGCGGGGGGAGACCCCCAGCATGCCTGGAGACCACATGGCTCTCGGGTGAGGGCCATGGGCACAGGCCTGGGGGGTGTCTCCTTGATTGTGCTGGTGAGGGTGAAAGAGGGGGATGGCTGGTTGGATCCAGGAAGTCCTCACTGGGTTAACTAATCCTGGTCACAGCTCCCAGGCTAAGGACTCAAGTAATCTTTCCCTCAGAAGTCCTCTTCAATGCAAATCTCAATACCTCTTCAAACCAGCCCAGGGTTTGCTGTGGGCAAAGCACCATTTCAGGTGCATTGACATCAATTCTGTGAGGTTTGCAAGCCATACAACACTTCCATTTGTTTCATTCAAATATTAATATCTTCTTTATTTTAACATCCATTTACTGAGTCTGAGGAATAAGGACTTTTGAGGAGAGACAAAGGTGCCATGGGTGGGATAGGTCGCATGGCCAGATGCAGGCAGTTCAGGAGAGACAAGGGGAGGGTGTGCATGCTTTGTGCAAAGCAGTGGCTGGAGAGCACAGGCCATGCCTGGGGACAGGCGATGAGCCAGCCAGGAGCTTGTGGGTAAGGCTCAGAGGACGGACTAATGCAGATAACCATTGCCTGATCAAGGAGAGGAAGTAAATGAAACCTTTTGGTTGGAAAAAGCCTCGTGATCACAGGTCCTGGTGCTCATCAGGAACCTCAACCACCCCAATGGGGTAGAAGGGCAACAGGGCTGGGTGCAAGCAATCCGGGAGACTTCTGGAGCATGTTGGAGACAACCTCTTCATGCTGATAATCAATGAACCAGGAGATGCACTGCTGGATCTGTTACTCAGAAACAAGGAAGAGCTGGTTAGGGGTGTGAAGGTGGAGATCAGCCTTTACAACAGCAACAGCAACCATAAGGTGGTGGAGTTTAACATCCTGAAAGAGGGGAGCAAGGTGAATACAGAAGTACAACTGTAGACATGAGCCCTGTGAAAATCATTTTGTTGCAGTAAGGTCTTTGGACCCATATGACTAATTAAGGAAGGATTTGTTCCTAGGGATGAGGTCCCTTGTCTTTCTCATCCTGTCCCTAATTTCTTGGGTCTGTTTGTCTGAGAAAGCCTTGCCTCTGATGATGTTCAAGTGTAACTGGGAATAAGAAGGTCGCCCATTCCAGGCAGGCGTGGGCTTGCACACAACAGTGCAACACAAGGGCACCCCTTGAGGGAACCTCGGGCCTCAGAAGCAAATAAAACATTCAGCAATTTCACTGCTAAAGAAGGTCACTCTGGTTTTCCACTTAAGCAATTTCATGTTAAGAAGAAGTTCAATTGCCTCAGGTGCTGTCTGGCATCTGACCACTTCTGAAATAGGAACAGACACATCCACTTTGGGGCCTGAGTGTAGCATTTACAATGGAAAATGGGGATTGTGGAGAGGCAATGAAGGAGAGGCGGTGGAGAGGTGATGATGAGAGCTCAGTAAAGTCCTGAATATGTTAGCTCTGTCTTAGTTTGTCCAAAGCAAACCTGACTGAAGTGTAACGGGCAGTGCTCCACTTCCAGTGCTCACATCCTCATCCCCTTCACTCCTCAGGCTGTGCTGGGATCTTTGAGTCCCACAGGCTGCAGATATGTTTGCGGGCTTGCCCCAGCATCTGCCTCACAACACTGGCTTTGGTGTCTCCAGGTTAAATCTAACCCTGGAAAGCATGGACCAATCGCAGTCCTCACATACTCCAGGTTATAGCCTGTGGATTGGCAGTGAAGGTTAGCAGAGGTTGTATGGCCCAAGGGTTTTCACATGAGGGAGGGGACACTGGTGGGGAGAAGACCAAGCACCGAGTACTGAATCACTCCTACTTAGGTGATACATGAGCATTGGGGTCCAAGGACTCATTTCTTGTTTAGGGTAGAAATTATTGTGCTTCACCCTCCTTTCTCCCCAGAGAAAAACTGTGACCAAGGCAGCTGTAACCACCATGAGGGCAGAATATGAGAGAGTGTGTCTGGGAGACGGTGAGGTGAAAAAAATCCCTGGGGTGAGATCCATGGGAGAGAAAGAGGCGCTTCCAGGACCCTGCCCACCTCCTCCTGACTCAGCATCCCAAAGAGGCCAGAGCGATCTCTGCCCAGGAACGCCTGCTTCTCCTGGGTGGGGTCCATGGGGGCCTGGGCTAAGGGCTGGGCTGTGAAGGGCGGTACGGTGGGCAACCACAAACACAGTCTGAGTAATAAAGACAGCAGATATATAAACCAAAAACCCAGTAAAAAGGGAGAAAAGGTGACTACCTCTCACAGTCTAGTCCTTGAAGGGGGCCTGTGCTGGCTGTTGCCCTGTAAGGAGCAGGGAGATCGAAGTGTGAGCAGCAGAGGTGGGGATGGCTGGTCTCAGCTCCTAGAGCAGGCTGCAACCAGGATCACCTGTGAATTCAGTGGGGCGAACCACGGAGCCCTTCTTTCGATGACTGGCAAAGAGAGGCAACACAGAAAAGAGTGGCACAACATAAATATTTAGACAGCTGGTGCCTGAGGCACACCTGGAGGGTCAGATCCTGTGGGCAGAGAGGGCGGGGAACTGGATGAAGCTGGTACCTGTGCCTGGGAGAAGTGCCTTGGGTGGATGCTGTTCTCCCTGCTTTGGTAACCCAGCTCAGCTCAGGTGCAGTGCTGGCAGGTTGGGGTTGAATTCACAGGCAGCTTAACGTGTATTTAAAGCACACGTATTTTTTCCTGAAAACCAGCTAAAAAGGAAACTCAGAAGCCTGGTCCACACTGACCCCCCTGACCAGCACTGCCAGACCCAGAGAGAGGCAGCACCCAGCAGTGGCACCCACCACCCTCCAGGCACCGCATCAGCCCTGTTGTCCTCTCCACAGAGCTGCACTGGCCAGCTGCAGCCAGTACCCTGTAGTGTGGTACCCTGCAAGGCGGTGGCATTTGCGACATTATGAATTTATCCTTGTTCTCTTGATAACACTAACTAACTATAGTAATTAATGGTGTTAATACTCCCCTAGTCCTGACGTACACTTATCTTACCTTGTGCCAACCTCACAGAGTCCTTCAGCTGGTGGGGAGGAGGCATTGCTCCCCTGCACTTTCACACTGGCTGTCTGTTTAAGTGCAGAATGATTTAATATGGAGGCATAGAAAAGTTAAATATCAAAGCAGTTACACTAGAAACCATGTTCCAGGGTGGGCAATTTCTTCATTTAAAGTACAGCGTTAGGCCTTCAGAACATGACAAGTACAGTGCAAAAAAGTCTGATAGATGGCAATTGTTCTACTCTTTGCTAAGCAGAAATTCACTGCACAGTCCATTGATCTTTAATTATAAGCAGTACACTGGTATAATTTCTCTTGGCGCAGATTGATCAGGTTACTAATATCCTGAGATCATGGTTGTAGGACAGGTTCTTTGATCCTTGTGGTCCTGTCATTCATTGTCCCCAGAAGCCAGGGTGGCACTGGGGGGGTGAGCAGGAAGGCTGAACCAGGGTGCATGTGTGTGCTTGCTGAATGGAGGAGGAAGCCCCTCCTAGAGCCCATGCAGATCTCTCCCTGCTCTCTCACAGTCCTCCTTCCCCTTCCACGTTTCGCTTCAATCAGCAGCCCAGGTATGACCCCTGCTCACCCCTGTCTTTCCATACAACTCTCCCACAGCCACAAAAGTGGATTTTGCCTGGTCTGCTGAGAAGCCTTGAGCTGGCTTTGGCTGGATGTTGTCATGCAGCTTTCAGATGCAACTGTCTTAAAGACCATTGGGTGATGCAGCCCCGCTGCCTGCCCTTTCACCCTTCCAGATGTCCTCGATAGCAGTGGTTATGACCCTGGGGAAAAAAAAAACCCTTAAGAAACTCTTCTGTCAAAAAAAAATACTGCATTGCAAACTGGGAAAGATACCTAAACCAGTTAACAGTAGGGGGGAAACCCCTATATAATAACAGTAGGGGGGAAAGGTATGCTCCCTGGCCAGCCTTGACCAGGGAGACGATGTAGTCCCCACTGTGGCTGTGGCCAGCTCCACATGGCGCGCTCTAATGTAGTGTGGGTGCCTCTTGCAGCATTTGGAGGTTGCCTCTCCATCTGCAATAACATTCTGGTTCACAGCTTCCACCTGGTGCTGGTGCCTGGGGATCACCTGTGCAGACCTAGTACCCCAGTACAGCCCAGCACCCTCCAGTGCCACATCTGTAGTCCAGCACCTTCTGCAGAACCCCATCCCCACTGCCACAATTGATTCCGCGCAATTGCTCTGATTTCCCAGGTCTAGCACATCTGAAACACAAGAGGCAGACCTCATTTTGGGAGACCCACCTTCCTGACTGTGGTGTCTCCAATGGCAGGTACCCTGGGGAGATGGGCCTTTTCTCTGATCCAGCAAGTGCCTTCCTACCTACAGCAAGTGCAGTCCTGCCTTTGTGGGCCTCTTGTCCATTCTGAGTTTTTGGTGAAGACCATGTCCTCTTTGGACACTGTTCGATACTTTTCCAGTACCAAATAAGGGACAATCCCAGACATGCCTCAAGGGCAGACTGTCTTTAGTCCATCTGCTGTCACTCTGGGAGAGCCTGGTCAGACAGATATTGCCAATATCCCAGCCTTTACTGTCACATGTTGTTAAAACACAGCCAAGAAAGAAATCCTTGCTGCAGTGAGCCCTGCTGAGTTTGTGCAGTTGCATTAATTCTTGTAGCCACCCCAGGGACATGACCTTATTCACCACAGCAGATGACTGACTCCACTGTTTTTGGAGATGATGACCATCTGTATCATCGCTTGGGCATGAGCTAGATTTGTTAAACAAACCTTGCTGCTTTCTAGTATCAAATCCTGTGTTAATATGGACTTAAATCTGGGAATCCATGGCAGTAGTTCAGGAATGTTTCAAAAGTGGTGCAGTCAGTCCTGGGAAAGACAGCTGCCATTTAGAGATATATCAATAAATGGCAGGAATCAGTCAAGAGGGATCTCATGAAGTTCAACACAGACAGATGCCTGCTCCTGCCTCTGGGATGGAATAACCCCATGCAACCAGACAGGTGAGAGACAACTACTGGGGGAGCAGCTCCCTAAAAAGACCTGGTAGACAAGTTTGACAGGACTCAGAAGTGTGTCCATGTGGTGAAGATGGCCAGCCACATACACATACTGAGTTGTTTTAGCAAGAAAACAGCCAGAGGTCTAGGGAAGTGATTCATCCCCTTGACTCATCACCTCTGAGACACATCTCAGCATTGTGCCCACCTTGAGGCTCCCCAG